>NC_047665.1:11991289-12291289 GCF_011762505.2 Arvicanthis niloticus | reverse complement strand
TGCACAAGCCAAAGGAGGATGCTGAGTGTCTTGCTCTATTATTCTTAGCCTTATTCCCTTGAGACAGGGTCTCTATGAACCTAGTACTACACTGGAGGCAAAGAAGCCTCAACAATCCTCCTGCCTCCCCTCTTCCTCTCCCTCTGGAATGCTGGGGTTACAGCCGTGCATGGCCACTCTGGTTCTTTACATGAGTGTTGGATATCTGAACTCACAGGGTTGGGCCATTGCTTCATTTCTCTCTGATTGCATTGTGTTCCAAGGAAGCTGGCACTAATCCAAAGACTAGTTAGTCTTCCCTATATGTCTTCCAGATGAAAGCAAGCATTCCTGGAGAAAGTAGAAGCTGTTATGCCTCCTAGGAACGAGCTTCAGATGTCAAATGTCACTTAGACTACTCTATTGGGTAAAGGCAATAACACTTACTTGTAACTCTTCAAGGGCATGTTTTTGCTGCCTAGTTAGTAAATTTGTAACTTCACTTTCAAGAATCTGTTACTGTGGTGGATATCAAGGATACACAGGAAGAGGCTCCTGAGAGGGACCAAGGATACACTGTCTACAGTGTATGACAAAGCTAATAGAAAAAAATCTAAGGGACTACTTCTAATGTTTCTTTGTAAGAATTATGTTAATAATTTGTTCTTTTTGGATACTCTTCCCAGTTAAACTTTCCCCTTCTTCTAATTTCTGAATAGTATTATCAATGCCTAGTAGGTAGACTTATTGAGTTTGAATTATATGTGTGTGAAGTTTATTACTTTTTGCATCTATTAGAATACTTTTTGCTTTATAGTACTTATGTGGTAAATTACACAGGGAAATTGTTAAATAGACATTTGCTGTCCCTGATTTTTAGCATACAGTTTGCCGTATGATTTTAGCATACAATTCTAAATCTCTTAAGTGGTAATGGGGTGGAGGGGTGTATAAATATGAGTTCAAGGCCAACTTGGACTTCATAGTCAAACTCTGTTCCAAAAGGAAATCAGGACAAAAGATATGAGGGGGTTAGATGAAAGGGGATGGATGAAACATGATTAGCAAAATGTTAATTGCTAAACCTGTGTAATTGGTACAGGGGAATGGATCCCACTACTCTATATTTGAAAAGTACTTCATTTGTTTCTTGAGAACATAATCTCACTATGTAACTTTAGCTGACCGGTACTATGTAACCTAGAGAGACCTTGAACTCTCAGCAATCCTTTTGTTTTAGCCTGACCTATGGGGTAATAGAGCAAGCCTTCATACTTGGGTACTTTCTTTCAAAATACATCCCCTATAAAGATTGTTTTTCCCAGATTCTTTATCTAGGAATAAAGACTTATCTCCTTCAACAGCTTATTCACATCTTTACTATCAGAGTACACTGGTATGCCTACTTAGGAATAGATTCTCCTGCTGAAGGTTTATTTAAAATTTTCTTTTAAAAAACAGCTCATTGAGTATTCACCATGCACTGAGACTCTACTGTGCTCTAGACATGGATAATAAAAGAAACATGCCCTCTACATTCACTGCATGGAGAGTAAGCAGTGCAGAGAAACCATGTGTAAGCAAATGTACATGATGGTGGGCAGGAGATCTAAGAGTCTATCAAGGGAGACTTGGGAAAGCAGGGTTCTTTCTCTAGATCAGCTGTTCTCAATCTGCTAGGCTCCCATAGGGGCTGCATATCAGCTATTTACAATTCGTAACAGTAGCAAGATTATAGCTATGAGGTAGCAACAAAATAATTGTATGATTGGGGATCACCACAGCATGAGGAACTGCATCCAAGGTTGCAGCACTAAGGTTGAGAAACATTGCTTAAATAGTAACTAAAGATCTTTCAGAACAAGACACTCAGATCTCAGCATATTTCTGTTAGAGTGTATGCTTAGCTTACATCCTCCTCGTATTTACATGTTGAAATTTTAATCCCATCTGTCATCCCACGTGGTAATGTTGTAGGCAATTAGCACCTTTATTATTTTAGTGCTAAAAATAACTTTTAAGTTGTGCAAGAAGTCAGATCTTGCCTTCTCTTTAACTGAGGGCCAAGTGAAATCAGGAAACCTGTCGTTAAAATGACAGCAGGCACCTGATTACCCAACTCCATGAGAAATAAAATTGCAATAACTTGGCTATCTATTGTGCTGACTTCCGTCTTTGTAATTTTAGACAGGGTCACACTTTGTTACTCTCTGTTAAAGATATTAGGCTGACGCTGGGCAGTTGGTGGTGCATCCACTTTTAAGCCCAGACCTGGGGAGACAAGCAGGAGGATCTCTGAGTTCGAGGCCAGCTTGGTCTAAAGAGCGAGTTCCAGGACAGCCAGGGCTACACACAGAAAGCCGAAAGCCTAACTCGAAGAAAAAAAATAAATAAACAAAGAGGAGGGGGTAGGGAAGTTGACCTGGCCATGAAGTGCAGGGATTAAAGGTGTGGGTCAGTACGCCCAGCTGCCAAGGGTTAGTTTGTTATTCCAACAACCACACTAGAGCAATTCACTGAGAGGACGCTGGGGCTCGCTGAACTCCGCATTGCACTGCAACTAACAAATCGCATAAAATTGAACAGAAAAATGACACCTGCTCGTTGTAGAAAATGATTGTTACTTGTAACTTGCTTCACCAAACCACTACTTAACACCCTGGCAACTTTTTTTCTCATGAGCACATCTTTTTAAGCTGGGACTAGATCGCACCCAGCCGTAATTAGCGTTGCTACAAGGGGCAGCGGAGGGCACCTTACGCTCCGGAACTCTCCGCAGCTGGCCTTCCTCTGCCCCGGCCATCGGACTAGGTAAGCGACCATGTCTGCGGAGGCGGCCCCCAAGCGGGCTCGCACATTCCGGCGCGCCGGGCAGGGCGAGCAAAAGTGGCTTCCACAGCAGTACACCTTTCTCACCGTCCGCCGACCACAGAGAAGAGCAGCCGCCTCGAACGCAGGCTTTCATCCCGCGCGGGTGGTGCTCCGGCCCCCAAACCCGCGATACCTAACCTCGTGTCCTCCCGCCACCCAACGGCTCTGCCCCCTGGGCCCGTTCTAAACCACTGCGCACGCGCTTTGAGGCACGTAACGACTCGGCTCCGCCCTTCTCCGTCTCTCTAGGGATCTCCGGGCGCTCCTCGCTGTATCGCTAGCCAATCCTTACTCCCGCCCTCCCAATCTTGCAACAGGCCTCTGATTGGTTACCTGTCTGCGCGGAGCGTGATTGGTTGGTGGCTTCGTCCAATCGGCGACGGACTGTCGGATTCAAATCCAGATCGTTGGGCCTGCGGTCGTTGGCCTCATTCGAGTCGTTGCGCCGGCCCCAGGCGGACGTGGAGCTCCTTGCGCCCGGTTTCCTGCTCCTGTTTTCTCCTCCGCGCGCCGGCAGGATGGCTCACAAGCAGATCTACTACTCAGACAAGTACTTCGACGAGCACTACGAGTACCGGTGAGCAGCGCCTGCGGGGAGGGCCGACCTGGGAGATCAGACCCGGTGGTCGGGACTCGGGATCCTTCAGAAGCTTCTGTCCGGACAGCCGCGCTTTGTGTCGCGTTGCAGGGTTCGCAGGAGCTGGGGGTGGGGTGGGGTGGGGGTTACTAGATGGCTGGGCAACCCCTCGGCCGGGAGTTCACGACCGCACTGGCCCGCACTGCCCTGGTGGGGAAGTCCCCGGAAAGGCACCCGGCGGGGATTACCGAGTGTCTGGTGGGTAACGGCCCCAGACGCAGTAACTAGAGGCTTTATTAAAGTACTTCAAGATCAGATTGAAAACTCGAGGTTGCCCTGGGAAGGATTGGGGAGAGGTGGTTACATTATCTTCAACTGTTTGTGTATATTGGCCACGTTTGGGGCTTTTGAGGAAGTTTTGAGTTTTAAACCTTGAGATGCGCTGGAAGGTAGTACCTACGTTAATATAATTAGCAAATGGGATTGTGGAAATTACTAGGGATGGTTACAGTTAACTTGTATCCATGCTGACTTGGGGTGTGGTTTCAAAGGCCTTTCTGCCGCTGGGTTCTTGTGGGTTGGGATTAGAGCGTTGCATTCTGGGAGACGGTCAAGAAACCAGGTGGGTAAAACCTGTTCCTCCTTTGGGCAAATAGTGACCTTGTTTTCTGTTTGCTGCCCTTTTTTTAGGTTAGTGTCCAGCATGCTGTTTGAGGAATAAGACACTTTTTTAAGAGAGTGGATTCACCGCCCCACCCCCATTCTCTCAAGCCTAGTATAAAAGTCTTCACAGCCAGAAAACTTTCTCCAGGCTGTTTTACGATGCACTAATGCTATGAACTTGAATGTTTTTTAAGTAGGAAAATCTCGTGGGTTTTTTTCTTACTAATACATTTAAATACGTAATGTTTACATAATAATTACAAACTTCACAATGGTAACCATGTGATAATTGGCATAATATTTGGTGGTTATAGTAACCCAGAGCCCAGTTTGGGAATATCTAAAAATGACCAAAAGTAATTGTACTGCCTTTCTAAATTAGGCAAATAATTATATGGGTGGAAATGCATATGGGCTTGTTTCTTTTTTTTCTTTTTTGGTTTTTTAAGACAGGGTTTCTCTGTGTAGCTCTGGCTCTCCTGGAACTCACTCTGTAGACCAGGCTGTCCTGGAACTCCCAAGTGCTGGGATTAAAGGTGTGTGCCACCACTGCCCAGCGGGCTGTTTTCTTTAGTTGCCAGAGTGAGATACTTTTTAAACTTGGGGTATATACGTTGTGTGTGTTTGGGAGGAACTGCTGGACTGTCTTAAGTAATTCCAATATAAAGTAGGAGTTAGTCTACTACCCACTGCTGTATTAGTAATAGAATCCAGAGCTCGAGAAATTTTATTTTGAAACATGAAGTGGCTTTTTAAAACTTGCTATTCTGTCTGCCTCAGCAGTTGCTAAGATTATGGGTGTGTCGCCACACCTGGCTTGAGCTTAATTGACCAACCTTAAAAAAGAATTAGAGAGGTACTCTTGAAAGGGACTGTGTACTGGTGATCACACAGGTGTGAGCCTAGGATGCTTTGTATAAAGTAGAACTATGTGTTGGATAAATTTCATAACTTAGTGGTTTTGTCAAGGGATGGTTACTAGAACGGTAGATTGCCCCTTCTCTAATATCATGGGAGTGCTTTTTTGGCATTTTTGAGGTGGTGTCTATAGCCAAGAGTGTTCTGGAACTCCATGTAGACAGTCCTGGGAAGGTTACCTGTATGCCATCGTGCCCAGCTTGGGAGCCTGTCTTTACAGACATAAAATTGAGGACTTCTTTGAGTGCTTTGTAAAGTGGTCATACATGGCACTTTTTGTATTCCAACCAAAACTAAGTTTTGGGAATAGTTTTCCTTGTACATGATCAGTTCTATACAGGTAAAATCATGTACACCATGACCAACCCCTGGTGAAGTGGTCCTACATGATTTATGTAGGAGATACTTGAGGCCCATTGTATTTGAAGGGACAGTATTGTTTGTGAAAGCAAATAGACAAGCATCACGTCTGTCTTTTAGGGCTGATATCAGTGAAAATATAAGGTCATGGGGGTATTTTGTACAGTCCTAAATATTGGAAGTTGAATGGATCTAAAGGGTCTCCCTGAGTTCAGAGAAAGACCTCGTCTCAAAAATAGGTAACCCAAGGTGCCCTGAAACTTGGCAATCCTTCCTGCTTCCACTAGATCTATAGCAACCAAACAGTAACAATAACAAAAACATTAAGCAGTATTTCAAGAATGAGTGGTAAGTATTTCAAGAATGAGTGTGGCTAAGAATATTTATATAGGTGCTGGAAGTGCCAGTGATGGGGTATAATCATTAACCTTATGTGGTAACGTTGATTTAAGGATTATTTGCACTCATAGCCACAGCTTGGATGTTATGGACAGTTTGGTGCTTAGTGGGTTATGGATTGCACTATCCCAATTCAAAACTCCAGAGCTGAATTTGCATCTCCATCTCACAGACTTGACTTAGACTATATTAGTCAAAAATTGTTAATTGCTAACATTGTGTAAACTTAAAACCAAAAAGGGTGAAATGAGGCTGACATTTAGAGATACTTTGTGGTGACAAAATGCTTTATGCAGGCAAAGGTACAAATTTGCTTGTGCATATGTGCATTGTGTGTGTTTGTTTGGCCCTGAATCAAGGCCAGCAGTGTACTGAAGCTGTTGGTTTCAAACAGGAGCCTAAAGAAATGTCTTTCTATGGTCTGTTGGCCATTTTAGAAATTTATAAATCTAATGGTCAATTCATTAGAAAGAAACATCTGGCTGGATGTTGTATCCAGTTCTGTAATTTTAGCACTTGGGGGCCTACGGCAAAAAAGATAGTTTGAGGCCAGCTTGCACCACAGCATAATAGGGGTGGGGGGTGGGGGTCACAAACAGTTGAGTCACTAGTGATGTAGCTAATTTAAGTCTCAATAATGAGATTCCAAGGTTTCTGTAATAATTATACATTACTGACTTAGCTTAACTGTTCATTAAATTATGTTAGATCTGTTACTAAGAAAAGATTAGTGTCGGTTTTCCACGGAAAACTAAGGACTGTTGGCTTCATGTTAGAAACACATGCTACCCTAAAGCTCTGGAAATGCGCTTTGCTGGGAAGCTAAAGGTCTACATAAAGTTCCAGAGGCATAGTTTTGCTTTTAATTTGAAGCATTAAGCAAACTGGAATATATATACAAGAACTATAGATCTAGTATGGAGTAACAGGAAACACATTAACTGTCTTTAGTTTGGTCTCCCCCACCCCCAAACCCCTTACTAAAAGTTTAGTAATCTCAAAACTAAAACTAAAAGTAATTAGTTGAGGTGACAACTAATCCTGGGACTAGGCTCCTTCCTTCCTTTTCTATACAACTCTCTTTTAGAATTGCCTCTGGCTTTACCTTGCTGTTCTAGCTATCCTGATACCACCAGGCTATTTAACAGGAGAGAATATTTTTTACTTGGGTATGATCTTGCTCTTTGCATATACTTTTCAGTACTTGGATATTTTCTACCGATATCCTGTAGACCAAGCGTTGCTTCATGACCAAAGGAAGCTATAGGAGAGGGTAAGGTGTAAAATAATGTGCTCAACTTCGATTTTAAGTAAGGTTCTATTCCTGGAAGACTACTCAACAGCAAGTATTCTACAGAATAAAATGCCTTTCGTTTTTGTGCAGCTTACTATTGGCCTAATACTTGAACATAAGCGATCAAACGCCAGAACTATAGGCTATAGGGAATACCCAAGATTGATACAGATACTGTCGTAATCTAGAGTTGCTTTAGAGAATTGAGTTTGTTTTGAGGACAAAATCCTTCAAATTTTCAAGTATCCCAAAGGTACCTGTATAAAGTGATGATGGAAGTAAAGATGGCACTAATCTTTAGCTGAATATTTTAACAGGCATGTCATGTTACCCAGAGAACTCTCTAAACAAGTACCCAAAACTCATCTGATGTCCGAGGAGGAGTGGAGGAGACTTGGTGTCCAACAGAGTCTAGGATGGGTTCATTACATGATTCATGAGCCAGGTAAGCTTTGCTATAAGGAAAGTAATGTTATTCTTTCTACCTATAAAGTGGCTTACTCAGCATAAAACAAGTGTTTAAATCCTGCACATATATAGAAATTGATGCTATCTTTTTTTACTTGAAAAAACAGCATTGTTAAACTTTCTTGGAGTCTTTCTTGGAATTATGGCAGATATATTTAAGAGTTCAAAAATTCTTCCTATACAAAAGCAGTGGAGGAACTTAGCTACAGATTGCTGGCCTTTTTATCACACTGAATACAGAAGTATTAGGTGGACCCTCCTGGTTTAATTTTATCTTTTAAGGTCATTTTTTACAGAGACCAGGTTTGACTAGAACAACCCTTTCTAAGCTAAGTGCAGGAATTAATTACAGGCATATAACCACCACACGTTGCTTTCTGGTGGGCTTGTTTTGTGTGACAGATTGAACTTTTGTACTTGCTTAGCAAATATATATATATATATATATATATATATATATATATATATATATATATATATATATATAGTGTGCTTGTGTGGTATCAACTTTGTTTTCTTGATGTGAATTAGCCTGAGATCCGGTAGCTCACTTGAATTAGCTGTCCTTTTTCCAAAGAGATTACGTTTCTCTTCACTGGAAATGCTTTTGTAGGTAAACTATTTTCCAAAGTAGGTCAAAGATTAAAACAGTGGAGCAGTGCTATAAGAGATTGTCTGCATTTAGTGTTATACTGACAATTCATCTTAAAACACTTCAGATAATGACTGGTTTTGACATGAAACCTAATAATAAATATTTCCTTTCCACAGAGCCGCATATTCTTCTCTTTCGACGACCTCTTCCAAAAGAACAGCAGAAATGAAGTACAACTGGGATCATCTAATGTTTCAAATTTAATGTATATGTGTATATAAGGTAGTATTCAGTGAATACTTGAAGAATGTACAAAGCTTTCATCCACACCTGTGCAGGAGCTGTATTCTTCACAGCAACAGAGCGCAGTTAAACGCAACTGCAAGTAGGGTTATTTTAAGTTGTTGAAGAAATTTTCTTGTAGTTTTTTCTTAATATAAATGCCTGTTTTACTTTACCTGTTTTGTTAAAATAAAGTTTGTATATTGCATTTATATCACTACTGTTGAAATTAATTTGACTTGGTTTCTTCAATTTTTACTCCTGGGGAAAATGAACATACTTTAAAAAGATATTAAGCTCCAAATGATGGGTTACTGAGTGAGAATAGAATAGTAACTCTAAATAAAAGTAGATTTTACAGCTTTATTGCCAGTTTATTTACCAAATAACTTTGGTTCTGCAAGTGAACAGAAAAACCCAACTCTACTATTTTATGGTGTCCACGAGTCTACAAAAATCTAGTGATTTCAGAGAAAAGTATTTTAGTTAGAAGTTCAGAAACCACATGTATGCATCTTTGTGTATGTGTGGATCAAGAAACTAAGTACACATTAGTGGATAGCCATGAAAAAAAAATATAAATTGAGTGGCCAGTAACAAGACTGTTACTTAGCAGGAGTTATTACAGCTCATTGAACACAGTAAACACTACAGAGCCACATCCTTCCGTGTGTTGAGATACACTAAACCTATAAGGACAGCGTACCTGAACAAGAACTGGCCACTGCCTGGGTGTCTTGCTTGAAAAACGGTGCTGGTGTTTAATTCTAAACCTACATATGACTCAAAGGCCTGCCTGTTTGCCAAATGCCCCACATTGCAGGCCATCTTTTTCTGTCCTTCCAGCCATCTCCATAATTCTGTTCTTGGTTTCTTTAAGTTGTGTTTTGCGGGAACTTCCAGACTCCAGCATAAGTCTCACATAAGTGAACACATTCGACCATTCTTAGTTCTGGTTTCTTAATCTGCCTGTAAGCACTCTGACTTGACATCCTACCTTGCCTAGAAACTCCACATTCCATATTCCTGGAAGCTCACCACTGACTAGATCTGCAGGTCTCATTTTTCCTAGGAGTCTCCCTCCTGCATAGCATCAGTGAGCACCTTAGGGCGCTCAGAGACAGCCTGGCCTCTCCTAGTGTCACATCACGAGGCGAGGCCCGGTCCACGTAAGCAGAGCTTAGCCGCACCCTTACTGACCGGCCAGAAGCCACCTCCTAAAGCAGTGGTTGTCCAAGCCTTCCACGTGCGGCACGGGAGGCCCGCCACGCCGAGCACTTCCGGCAGAGAAGGCCTCCGTCGCCTTTCGGTGACGTACGTCCTGGCGCCGCCGCGCAGGAAGGCGGAAACGCCGAGTCGTTGGTTAGACGCGCCGCTGGCTTTAGGGCGCGGGCTCTTCCGTGGCCGCCATGGCGTCGGAGCGGCCGCGGGAGCCCGAAGGCGAGGTAAGGGGTGGGCTGCAGATCTAGGCATACGCGCGGGGCCACCAGGCCTGAGTTTCGGGGGTGGGGTGGCTCGACCCTCCCACGGTTCGGCCAGCGAAGTGATGCCACAGAGGCCACCTACCGCCTCGGGCTCCTTAGACTCCCGTCCGCACCTTGCGTGACCGCTAGATGGCGCACTGGCCGTCACAAATCCACTCTAAATTGGCCAAACACGATGATAAAGTTGTCAGAATAACCATACTCTGTATTGCAAAACAAAGCTCTGTTTTTGAGTTCCAAGGCACCATGGCCGTGGGATGATTTTCTCGCAAAGGTTCTGTGTGGTTTACTAAGTACAAATCAGATATTTGGTGCTTTTTGTTGAGAAATTAGATGACAGTAAATGTCAGCAATGTGTTTTAGACAACAGCTTCGAGCACTCTCTGGGTATATTTTGGCTACACCAGGTCCAGGTTTCTTGTATAGCTCATGTATAAAGATGAAAGATGTAAAAATAACTGTCTCCACGTTTAAATCCTCAGAAACATTCCGAGTTGTGGTTCTTATATAACAAGGTTGGATTTTCCTTCGACTTTAATTCGTTGTCCTTTTCACGTGTAAGGTCCAGAAACCTCTTTTTTTTCTAATAATACAAAAAGCATCAAGGAGATATTGTTGCCAAACAAATGTTTGTCTTTGCTCTGCACCTTTTTCATCAGCATTGGGCCTGTTAGAATGGAGCACTTTTCTTTTGGTTTTTGTTTGTCTGCATTTGGCGAATCTCAAGAGCATTAAAGCCCATCCCCACCCTCCTTTCTTCCTCAGGATAGCATCAAGTTGTCAGCTGATGTCAAACCATTTGTCCCTAAGTTTGCTGGGCTCAATGTGGCGTGGTCAGAGTCCTCAGAAGCATGTGTCTTCCCGGGCTCTCCTGCCACTTACTACCCATTTGTGCAGGAATCACCAGCGACTGAGTATGTATTTTCTAAATGCCTTGCCTCATGTAAAAGGTTTATTTCCTGGAGGTGGTGGTAATTAGACCCTCACATACTCTGAAACATATAGAACATCTTACAGGACGCCTTGCAGGTGAGGAAAGGAAGCTCCTCAATCAGCAAAGGTCTGGGTCTATAGCCTAACTGTATTCTGTGCTAAAACTTCATCCAAGAAAGGACGGAGACTATGGTACTTAGAAAGTACAGTTGCAGGGTTCATTTGTTTACACTTGATACTGTCACAAATGTCAGGACTAAGGATAGCCCTGAGCAGTAGAGTGCTTCTTTGCTATTTGGCAGGCCCTGGCCTTGATCTTCAGAGCCATCAAAGCAGAAGTGAACCAAACAAATTCACATTTGTATTGGAAAAAGAAACCGCAAGAAGGAAGGATAAATGGGAAGATGGCAGAGGAAGGATCAGACAGATAACATGCCAGGCTGGACAGCCTACTGATGGGAAGATGGCAGAGGAAGGATCAGACAGATAACATGCCAGGCTGGACAGCCTACTGAGACCCCGTCTCAAGTTACAGAGCTCAGTGGTGATCTCTTTCTATCATAAACAGGGCCTCAGGGTCAATCCCCAGTCTACTGACTAATTATTAAAGTGCCCATCTTTTATGGCTCCTGGCCTCTGCGATGTACAGCATCCTCTTTGATGTGGTGGGGGATTGAAAGGGCAGGCTCCTGAGGACCTGGAGGAAAGCCGTGCAGGCTGTAGTGCACTTTCTCTCACTACAAGGGAATGAATGGCCTTTCGGCTGTTGTGTCTGAGGCATTGTCAGGTACTTGACCAGAAGTCGGGTGCAAGGCTGTTGGAGCATGCTCTTACTGCACTGGCACTGCATCTGAACTCAGTTTTTAACTTCACATTACTTTTTCATGGTGCTGTAGATTGAAGTTATGGCCTTGTGCATTTTATGAAAGCTCTCTACCATTGAGCTCTGTTACCCAGCCCTAGTTCACTAGTTTTAAACAAAAGGTCAGCAGTATCCTTTGCAGGAAGAAGAGGAGGTTCTATTTGGCTGTATGTATGTATGTATGTATGTGTGTGCATGCACTTGTGTGTATGGTAAATGCACATGTGTGCACTTGCATGTGGAAGCCTGAGGTTGGTGTTGAGTCTTTCCTCAACTGTTCTTTTATTCCTTGAGAACGAGTCTCACTGAAGCTCAAGTTCCTCAGTCAGCTAGACTGGCTGTGCAGTGAGCATCAAGGTCCTGCACTCCGCGTTTCCAGGCTGGAGTTCCAGGAGCACACTGCAGTGAACTGCTTTTCACATAGGCTCTGGAGCCCAAACTTGGGCCTTGTGCTTGTGGGTCAGGCACTCTACTGCACCAGCTCTCTAGCCCTCATTTGGTTATTGATAGGGGAGTTTCCAATGGGAAAGTAAATGATCCTTGAAAATATACTAAAAAGTTTAAATTAGCATCTTAAAAATAATGTCCTTGATTTGTGTTATGAAATCTGCAACTGAAATTTACACTTTTTAGACAAAAACTGTATCCCGAAGACATGGCTTTCGGAGCCCCTACCTTCCCAGCACAGCACGTGTCTTCCGAGATAGCGCTGCATCCTTTTGCCTATCCCACTTACGCCCTAGAGTCTGCACAGAGTGTTTGCTCAATGCCAACCCTGCAGTACGATTACAGCCAAGCACAGTGTCATCCAGGCTTTCGGACAGCACAGCCCCGAAATGAGCACGTGTGCCCTCCTCCTCAGGAAGCAAAAGGTGTATTTAAGGTGAGGAAGTGTGGGTTTGGGAGTCCTCCTGTTAATCATTTGAGTGTTCACAGTGTCAGAAGGTAGTGTGTTCTGTGATGTCCGAGTATTGCTTACCTTTTGTGGTAGCCTTTTTACAAATGGTTTGCTCTATTCTTTTCTTAAATGTTTGAGTTGTGGCTACTTACTGGTTTGCTTTGTTAAAGTTGATCAGTGTGGTAGTCGTTTCCTTTTCTTTTTTTTTTTTTTTTTTTTGGTTTTTTTGAGACAGGGTTTCTCTGTGTAGCCCTGGCTGTCCTGGAACTCACTCTGTAGACCAGGCTGGCCTCGAACTCAGAAATCCACCTGCCTCTGTCTCCCAAGTGCTGGGATTAAAGGTGTGCGCCACCACTGCCTGGCTTTTTTTTTTTTTTTTTTTTTTAAATGTTTATTTATTTCATGTATGTGAGTACACTGTCGCTGTCCTCAGACACACCAGAAGAGGGCATCAGATCCCATTACAGATGGTTGTGAGCCACCATGTGGTTTCTGGGAACTGAACTTAGGACCTCTGGTGGAGCAGCCAGTGCTCTTCACCACTGAGACATGTTTCCAGCCCAGGTAGTAGTTTTCTTATTTTATAGTTTTTTATTTTTTTATCTCTCCTGCAGAAAAAATCCTCTGATGAGAGAAGAGCATGTGAAGAGCAAAAGTCAAGCAATAGAAGGGCTGACAGTGCGGTGCCCTGTGAGGCGAGACCAGCCAGAGGGTCATGTCACCTGTCCTCTCGCGCTGAGAGCAGTTTGAAATCTGGTAAAGCGACAAAGTCTGGTATAATGCCGGTCTGTCCTGCTTTCTCGAAACAGTACCATTCCCGTGGGCTTGCTCATCATGACTGCTCCAAGAAATGTGTCTGGAGCCTGGCTTCGCTGAGGCCATCAGACATGCTATGGTTTCTACACGTCATTTCTCTCAGGCAGTAGTGGGAGGTTGGGATGGGTTGTATAGGCAGAGTTTCCTTAGCCTGTTAGGACCGTCACACAGCATCCAGTGGTGAGCTCAAGCTTCACAACCATAGTCTTTCTACTGTGTGTCCATGCTTATTCCTGAACTCGCCTCTCTTCATTCTGGGAATGCGTGAAGTAGCAGAAAGATTTAGGTATAGTGAAAATCCCATGCTATATGGCACTGGACCTGGGCACTCTGGTTACTGGAGACTACACATACATCTCTCAACTCAAAAATTTCTGTTCCAACCTGGCTGAAAGCTAGGGGTCTACCTGGTACCTCTGTTGTTTTTAGTTTCGAGACCAGGCCTTACTGTATAGACCAGATTGGCCTTGAATTTTTGGGCCTCCTACCTCCGCCTCCTAAGTGCTGGGATTATTGGCATATGTAGCCTTGTACTTAGGAAAAGGTATGTCTAAGATCTCTTATGCCCCCGAGTCTACAGAGCATTTGCTGAGCTGTGTTCCCAGCTGCATCAGTTCTTCTGTAAATTATTTACTAGTACGGTTTGATCACAGAAAGGACTATTTCTTTCCTTTCTTAATGATTTGTTTTCATTTTATGTGCATTGGTATTTTCCCTGCGTGCATATCTGGGTGAAGGTGTCAGGTACCCTGGAGCTAGAGTTAGAGGCCATGGTGAGCAGCCATGTGGGTGCTGAGAATTAAACCGGGTCCTCTGGAAGAGCAGCCAAGCTGTCTCCCATCTCTCCAGCCCCCACAGCTATTTCTATAATGATTTATAGCTTTCGCTTTTTGTTGTTGTTGCTGTTGTTAGTTTTGTTTTGAGACAGGGTCTCACTGTGTTGCTCTTGCTGTCCGAGAACTCCCTTTGTAGACCTGGCCAGCTTTGAACTCACAGAGATTTTCTGTTTCTGCCTCTTAAATGGATAAAAGGTGTGCGCCAGTACACTCAGCTTACAGCTTTGTGTGTATTTAACTGGCTCTATGAACATCTGTGTAATTCTATCACTTGGTTTAAGAAATGTTTCTATTCTCATCTACTCTACTCATGACCCAGCTGGCACATAAAGTGGAAATTTCCATGGTAGATGTCCCAGCTTTGGCCTTAGAACTGTCTGAGAGAATTCATGGAACTGCAGTCACTTCACTGTCCATGCCTGAGGTATGGGAAAGAGGGGGAAAGCGCCATGCAGCAGCCTCCGTTCACGTTGCTCTTAGAGATGGGATGGGGAGTTGATTGCTTGAAAGAAATCTGTGAGGCTCCCCTCAAGTTTGCCCAGCTTGGAAGTGTGTGATTAAGATGACCAGCTGTGCGGTCAGGCTTGGCTGTTTTCACCAGTTGTAGTGTTTCTCCCGACATGTCCATTCCGGTGGATGCCTGTTGTCGTCTGTAGCTAGTGCAGCTATAAGAATGAAGAGCCATGGAGGCCAGCGTTAACAGCAGCCTGCTGCAGCACTCCTTTCTCTGAGTCCAGTCCATGGGTTGGGTGCTAATGAGCAAGGTGCATCCTGACTTCTACCCCAACTTCTCATTCTGTAATTACAGATGGTTGTCACAAGCGACCCGACCGCAAGTCCAGAGTCCTTGCAAAAAGTGCATCTACCTCAAAACCCGAATTTGAGTTTAGCAGGTTGGACTTTCCTGAACTGCAGAGTCCAAAGAACAGTAATGTGCCAGAGACACAGAAGCCGCCCAGGTGGGGGCCTCTTGGCTCTGCTGCCAGTAACATGTCTCTCCTGGGAGAAGCAGGCAAGCCCGTTGCAGATATGGTAGAGGTAAGTAGAAGGACTGGTCTGTGTTTTTGACGTCTGTACATACCTTTATGTTGTATCACTTTAAACACTTGATATGTTAAAACCTGCCTGGGCTATGAAGACCAGCCTCATTGCTAGGGTAAAGGTACTGGGGAGAGGCCTTGGCTTTTACCCTGCCAGCCTGATGATAGCACAGTGGTACCATCTAGTGCTGCTGTCTTCTAAAGGACCATCTGATGTGCTTCTTTTAAACCTAGCAGATCAAAGGTAAGGGCCTTGAGTGCCTTAGAAGGAAGAGGTCTGATAGTTCCACTTAAAGCACCCTTTCTACCACTGCAGTCTCAGCACGTAAAGAGATAGTGACCTTTTTTGTCCACTGACCTCCAAACAAGCACTTGAAAAGGTAGCCCTTGCATACTACCCCCCCACTCACAAATAAATATGTCTCATTTAAAAACTGGAATAGTAGCGGGGCAGTGGTTAGCCCATGCCTTTAATCCCAGCACTTGGGAGGCAGAGGCAGGCGGATTTCTGAGTTCGAGGCCAACCTGGTCTACAGAGTGAGTTCCAGGACAGCCAGGGCTACACAGAGAAACCCTGTCTCAAAAAAACCAAAAAAAAAAAAAAAATTAAATTAAAACTTACGTGATAGAGCTTCTGAAATATCTAGGCTTTTTACTTACATCTCTGTCTTATCTCACCATTAACAGTCAATTCAGCAGTGATTACTACAGCAGTCTCAGTTATATATAGTCCACCAAATTAACCCCCACCCCCCTTTTTTTTGTGACTGTCTCATAATTCTAGGGAATGAATAGTATTGGATTATTTTGTTAGTTACGTGGTTATGACTAAGATACCCATCGCAGGGAGGGAAGACTTGTTTGTCTCGTGGTTTCAGAGGGGGCAGGGCATCATAATGGAAGGAAGGTGTGGTAGGTTATAAGGTGGTGGCTCGTTCACATTGTATGGACAGGAAACTGCGTATTTTAACCGGAAGCAGGTGTAAAACAGTCCCATCAGGTCAGGGGAATGTGTTCAAACACAAGTACCTTTGATGACATCTCAGATCCCAACCATAACCTTAATTCCTAAAAAGACTTGTGGCGGCCGGGCAGTGGTGGTGCACGCCTTTAATCCCAGCACTTGGGAGGCAGAGGCAGGCGGATTTCTGAGTTCAAGGCCAGCCTGGTCTACAGAGTGAGTTTCAGGACAGCCAGGACTACACAGAAAAACCCTGTCTCAAAAACCAAAAAAAAAAAAAAAAAAAAAATGGCTTGTGGCATATTCCTACCTGAGAGGAAGAGAGAAGAGGACCAGACAGCATGGAAGCAGAGGAAAAGGAAAAAGATAAGGCCACACATCCATTCCCGTTCCCTCTTATCAGGAAAGGTTTTCCTCTCCCTGTTCTTGGTATTCTTTTAGGCATCTTCTGCAAAGGTCTAAAGGCCTCTGGTGGCTGATACCTGAGAAAACAGGCCATTCTGTTGCATTTCCTATGCTTGGGCCCTAATTGTATTACCACACAGTGCTCTGTCAAGTGTGTGTACAGTAAGGCAGATTATCGGCTGCATCAAAGTCACAGTTCAAGTCACCGTTCACCTAATAAATATGTGGGCCAGCTGGAACAGTACCAGGAAGGGACTGATCTCTATGTCAAGGTCACCTGTACAGAGAATGTTACATATCCAAGCATGTAGTGAAGTTCTCTCTCTCTCTCTCTCTCTCTCTCTCTCTCTCTCTCTCAATGATTTATTTTATTTATTTATTTATTTATTTTTTTGTTTTTTTAGACAGGGTTTCTCTGTGTAGTCCTGGCTGTCCTGGAACTCACTCTGTAGACCAGGCTGTCCTTGAACTCAGAAATCCGCCTGCCTCTGCCTCCCAAGTGCTGGGATTAAAGGCGTGTGCCACCACTGCCTGGTGAAGTTTTTCTCTTAATGGAAGTAAGATTTACACAGATTGCTTGGTAGTAGAGCATTTTAGTCTTGAGGGAAAAAAAAACAACCATTTTTTTTATATCGTTAATATTTATAAATGTCAGGAAAATCTTTCTTTCTTTCTTTCTTTTTTTTTTTAAAGTAATTGTCTGAAATACCATGAAGCACTGTGCTGACACTTCATGTTTTTAAGGATTCATTTTGAAGTGCATATGTGTGCTTGTGTATGAACATGAATGAGCAGAACGGTGCATCCAGAGTGCAGGTGCATCAGATCCCAGGAGTCGGCGTTAGGTGCAGTTGGGAGCTACCTGCGTGGGTGCTGGAAACCAAACTCAGGTTTTCTGCAGTTGCTATACATAATTGTAACTGCTGAGCTATCTCTTCAGCTGTATACTTTGTTGGTCTTAAAATAAGGTCAGTTCTAGGTTGGTCTGCCTTCAACCTAGAACTGACCTTAATACTTGCGTGTAATTTAAACAGTGCAAAAGCAAAAGAGGAGGAGGGATGGGATAGGGAATTAGTGGGTGGGGGGCATGGGGAAGGGGATGGCATCTGAAATGTAAATAAATAAAATATTGAATAAAAATAATAAAATAATACTGCACAGTGTGGGAGCTGTGGGGTTGGCTCAGTGAGTAAAGGCTTGCCGTGCCAGAGCGAGGACCTTAGCTTGAATGCCTAAAACCAGTGAACAGGCCAGACACAGCCCATGTCTGTAAGCCCAGGGCTCTCGTGGAGAGATGGGACACAGCGACAAAGAATCACCTAAAGCTTGGGCCAGCAGCCTGGGGTAGGTTCCCAATGGTGAACAAGAAACCCTATCTCAAGGTTGTTACAGGACAGGAACTCAAGCCCGAGCTGTCTTCTGACCTCTCCACACATGCACAATGTCATAGCCTCAGCTGCACACAAACAAGAGTTTCTAAATTCCTCTAAATAATGATGATCATACACCGTAGAAGTAGAAGAGAGTTCCCTCAATTAGGGAGTATGCATTTACGTTCTTAATATTTAAAAATCCTCTGGGGTTTTTGTCCAGTTAAGGTTTTTTTTTTTTTTTTTTTTTTTTTTGGTTTTTCAAGACAGGGTTTCTCCGTGTAGCCCTGGCTGTCCTGGAACTCACTCTGTAGACCAGGCTGGCCTCGAACTCAGAAATCCACCTGCCTCTGCCTCCCAAGTGCTAGGATTAAAGGCGTGCGCCACCACCACCCGGCCAGTTAAGTATTTTTTGACAACAACCGTGATATTTGGATCTATCCTATTGCTAGCTATAGTTCATTTAAACCGTCTTGATTAAGTAAGTCATTTGTAGTCTTGATTGGTCTTTGTGAGCTTGACAGTTATCTTTATGAAAAGCACATGTGTTTTTACTTTGGTGTGTGTGGCTTCGATAAGCACAGGTACTGACTAACAAGAGCTAGACTGAAGCCCATGTGCTGAGCTATAGCCCAATCCTGGGCTGGGCTTCAATAGTTGTAATGTAGGTTCTTGAACATACTGAAATAATAAAATGGCAAGCAGGCCGGGCAGTGGTGGCGCACGCCTTTAATCCCAGCACTTGGGAGGCAGAGGCAGGTGGATTTCTGAGTTCGAGGCCAGCCTGGTCTACAGAGTGAGTTCCAGGACAGCCAGGGCTACACAGAGAAACCCTGTCTCGAAAAACCAAAAATAAGTAAATAAATAAATAAATAAATAAATAGGCAAGCAGATAAATTTGTAAGGCATATGAACCTAAAATTCATTTTAAACTTAAAAATAATTTAAGGGCTGGAGTAATGGCTCGGTGGGTAGAGCACTGGATGCTCTTTGAGAGGACCTGGGTTCAATTCCCAGCACCTACGTGGCAGTTCAGAGTCATCTGTAACTCCAGTTCTGAGAGTCCAGAGCCCTTTCTTGGCTTCTGTGGGCACTAGGCATACAGATGGCTCCCAGACATACATACATGCAGATAAATCACCCATACACCTAAGAGCACAGCTTAAACATATCTATCTGCTTATGCTGGTTTTGCAGTCACTCTGGGGTGTGTTTGGATGTCCTTGCATTCTGTACCACGCACCATTGCATGCCCCCAGTCAGTGGATGAAGGAGCCTACCTCATGGGAGGGCACATGTGTTTCTTGACTTTGTGGATGTTGCATTTTGATTTGATGGTTTCTTTTGTATTTTGGTGTGTGAACATTTATTAGGACCATTGGGTTTTAGGGTTTTTT
Organism: Arvicanthis niloticus; assembly: GCF_011762505.2. Taxonomy (NCBI): domain Eukaryota; kingdom Metazoa; phylum Chordata; class Mammalia; order Rodentia; family Muridae; genus Arvicanthis; species Arvicanthis niloticus. The sequence goes on along the minus strand of NC_047665.1, from coordinate 12,271,881 downwards.
GTTGTTGTTGTTGTTCATCTGTTTGTTTTATTAGACAAGGTCTTTTATGTAACTCTGGTTGTCCTGGAACTCATGATGTAGACCAGGCAAACTCACAGAGATCCACCTGTCTCTGCTCCTGAATGCTAGGATTCAAGCCCTTTGCCACCACGCTTGGTTGGACTGTTGAATTTTTTGAATTGTAGAAGTGTAGGGATACTTGTAGCTGTCTTTGGCTACATTGTGGGCTCTTCTTTCTTCCACCCTTCTCCATCCCTTTTCTTCCACCCTTTCAACCCCCTAACACTAGATAGAAGAGAAAAGGGTAGAGGGCAAAGGAAAGAGTTCCCTGAATAAAGTGAGGGATTGGAAAGGGGAGACATCATTAGACCACTTACTGCTGATTAGAGCCTGAGTTCCTTGGGGCAAGTTTGATCTTGTTTCTTCTTTGCACATGACTACTTAACCATGCACAACTAACGACAGCCTGTCATACCCTCAGGGCCCTAGCGTTTATGTACCCTCTGAAAAGTCTCCAGAATTCCAAATGTCACGCCCCCACCAAAGCATGAGACAGTCATAGTCAGCTGCTGTGGACAGTCTGAAGCAGCCCCGTATCCCACACCTGGGACTAAAACAAAACATATTCCCATAATATTTCTTATGGGAATTTCCAAAATTCTCACTACAGATACTGCCCTGAAAAGTTATATATGAGTATGTGAGTTTATAATTTTGGTTATTTGATTTTTTACATGTGTATGTGTGTGTGGGGGGGGGGCAAGCGCCACCACATGCAACACTTACACACTGAACCATCTACCGCCTCTGCTGATGATAGTATATAAAACTGCCATGTTAAAGTAGTGTGAACCAATTATTCGAACCTATATGAAAATAATATACAGTGTTTACATTATAGGCAGAGAAGTTGAAAGGTACTACCTAAGCTGTAAGACAGTAGGTAGGTTGTGTTTTCGGGGGAAAGTTTAATGATTCCTTTCTGTTTGAAATAGAAAGCAGATAACAGTTGGACTGAGTTTTGTGTACTTTTTAAATTAGATTGTTTTAGAGCAGTTCTAGGGTCACTGTAAATAGAGAGGTCATATGTTGCCTGCCCTGTCTATCCCCAGCTTCCATGCCAGCCCACCCTGGTTGTGTGTTACAGTTACACAACTTCATGGGCATGCCTCTTACCCCTGGCATTCCTAATTGGCACTTGTGTCACTCCAGGTGGACAGAGAATGATATGTGTCTGTCATTATGTCATGAAAAGGAGAGTTGCTGCCATGAAGATCTGTGTTTCACCTTTATTTTCTCCCCAGCACCAGCAGCCTTTCTGATCATCTGTCTTCTGGAACATTGTAGAGTTGGAGTCACGTGTTCTGTAGTGGCTTTCACTTGATAACATGCACTGGTCTGTGTTTTCATGTTTGTTAGCTCAGTTGTAGGCCGTTACCTTTTTGCCATAGTGGCCTCATGTGCTCACCCAGCAGTGAGTGAGCACCCTCCTGCTCTGCATCCCCACACCGGATTGTTTCTTTTGTATAATTTGGCCATTCTAAAATGTATACAATTCTGTGTTGTTTTAAATGACTTTTCCCTAATGATATCCGATGGGGTCCTTTTAGGGCAAAATTGTGAAAACCGATCACACTGATGGAGCTGTGACCAATAATTCTGCTACCAGTTCCCCTTCATGTACACGAGGTAAGAGCAGCCACAAAATGCTGTTTGCTAAGCACATTTTACACCAGTGTGCTAAAATATTGTTTGTTTTGGAGCTACCTTTAAGATAGTTTTGAAACAGTAGCATCAGTGTTGTATAAAATATAGGAGCCCATCCATGATAGGCCATGTAAAATGAGAAGCCCTGTTCTAAATGAGTGTCAGAGTCCCAGAACATCTATATATTTAAGTAATATCTTGATATTTGCATTATTCAAAGTTAGACCAAGTTTTAAAACAATGCTGGCCTATAACCCTAGCATTTGGGAATTGTGAGGCGAGAGAATTGCCACAAGTTAAAGGCCATCCTTGTCTATATTTAGTTCTGGAATAGCCTAGTCTTCACAGTGAGATTCTATCTCATACAACAACAGATTCTCCACTTAAAAATTAATAAGTGCGTTGCATTTTAAACACGGTTTATTTTTATAAAAAACAACCTTTTCAGCCGGGCGGTGGTGGTGTGCACCTTTAATCCCAGCACTTGGGAGGCAGAGGCCAGCCTGGTCTACAGAGTGAGTTCCAGGACAGCCAGGACTGCACAGAGAAACCCTGTCTCAAACAAACAAAACAAACAAACAAACAAACCCAACCTTTTCCATAGTTAAAAGACTGTCTCTAGAGCAGCCTTGGCTTACAAGTACTTGGTAGCATGTAGCTGTGTGGGGAGCTTTGTCATTTAGCTCTCCAACTGTTACTGCCTTGCACCCTGAAGTATGCTCCTTAGAATGAGGAATGAGAGCGACTACTGAACTTCTCTCCTGCCAGGAAAACGGTTGTAACCTGGTGGGCTTTCAAGACCCCCAGGAAGCCAGGTATTCAGAAAGCGTTGAGGGGATTCTGTTTCTGAGATGGTTACAGAAGCTTATCCTGGCAAAAGGTCCATAGCATTCCTTGGAGCATGGGCTCTGTGGTCTTGTATTTAGTATGGTGCTCCCCAGGGCAGTGCTTCACTGCCAAGGCTGTCTCAGCAGCTCTGTGGTGTGGGACAGGCGGTTGACGGGCATTTGTCATCCCTGATGATGGATGTGCTTTTGTTTGGTCTCCTGTAGAACTTGATGAACATCAGAGGAGTAGCTGTAGTGTGCTTACACGGTGTTGTAATGAAGTAAGTTGCCAGTCACTGTGACAGCGAAGGTCTGCAGATCCTTGACTTCTGCTGTCAAACAGTATGTGCCATGTACAAGGTTGAGCATAACCAGTTCTCTGTGGGAGCCCATGGCTATAAAGACTGGCTACTCACGCCAGCCTGACACCCATTTTTAAGTTAGCTCTCATGAGCTCCTGTTAGTTCTCTGTGGGAGCCCCATATTCCAAGGAGATAGGCTGTCTGCTCAGAGGAGATTGAAATTCTACCCCATGTTAGCTCTTATGAACATAGCTTTCTTTTTCATTGGCTAGAGTGGAACAGCTCTGCCCCAGACACAACTCTGGGTCCTCACATTGACCAGCAGAATGTATCTTTCCTAGGGCAAATGCTTTTTGGCAACAGAAAAGCATTGTCTTTTAATTTGAAATTACAACAAATTATAAACATACCTTATAAATATACTTATATACCCCTTCTCTTTATATAAATTTAAGATTTATATCTATTTATTTTTTAAATTATTAATGACATTTTTACTTTTTATTAAGCAAAAACCTGCATAGAACCCTTAAGGAAAAAAAAATGTGTCATTTTGAATCTTAGACTGTCATTTGCAAGTGATAGCAGAAGGTCCCACTCTGACTTCATAGTGTAGACCAGGCTCTTTTTCACTGAGCTGCCTGCCTCTGTCTCCTATGTTTGCTGTTAGGAAGCTCAGACACAGTGCTCTGCCTGGCCACACCCCTAACCCTTAGTTTACAGGGAGAGGTGTTTAGGCCTTCCACATTTAGCACTGAACCTAGGGCTGCATTTTTCCCCAACATTGAATGCAAAGCTTTAATTCCCATAGGACAGGATTGGCTGACTTACCATGCCAAGCTTGGGAGAACCTGAAGTGGCTTATCTAGCTGCTGTGGTCTCCAGGAGGTCTCCTGGTTTTACCATCTGCTGCCATATTGGCTACATTCAGCCTTGGTGGAAACTGGAGCCTGGTTCCTCCCCCTGGGCCACTCTGCTTTTGAGAGAAGCCCCAACTTCTATATTCTGCTTTTAAATTTAGTAGGGGCTTCTTTAAGAAGTCACCTTCCAAACTATTTCTCTGTAGGCTCCTGCTCCTTGGCCAGGAAACTCCCTTCCTTGCAGCTTGTTTTATGCTTTCTGGAAGCTTTGGCTTTGGTCTGTTTTTGTTTGTTTACTTGTTTATTTATTTGAAGAGACCAGACCTCTTGTCCTGCTAGACTGACTGGTTTGGTTTGGTTTGGTTTTTTTTTTTTTTTTTTTTTTACCAGCTTTTTATCCAGGTTTTTCATGTTGTAAGCTTGGGTTCTAATTGCTCTAAGTTGAACTTGGGTTCTAATTGCTCTAAGTTGAATGCCATTTTGTTGAAGTTGGGGCCCGGTTCTTTCTCCCAGCCCCATGCTCCTAGAAATAAGACTCAGACTCAAAATATATTTACAAATACCTTGGCTGTATAGCGAGGCTCTTCTCTGACTAGAATCAGAACTTAAGATAACCTATGTATTTTAACCTACATTCTGCCACATTGGCTGGTTACCTGTGCTCAGGGACCATGCATCTCTCTCCTCACATCTTCCCAGGCCAATTTCCCACCTGACTCTATCCCAGAATTTTTTCTCCTCCCAGATGTCCCACCTCTATTTTCTGCCTAAGCCATAGGCCATAGGCTTTTTAATTAACAGGTGATGTATCCATTCAGTACACAAGATATTCTCTCTACAACCACCACCTAGCTGATACGGTCATTTTTGTTATGCTGTGAGTAATAAAATAATTATCACATTAACTGAATGTTTGAGTAATCGGGGAACTCTGGTTTACTGTTGAGATCGTTCAATAATTGTGATTATCTTTAAGCAGAGTTGTCTTGGACACCAATGGGTTATATTGTTCGGCAGACAGTGTCTTCAGATTCAGCAGCAGTGACAGAAAATGTGACTTCCATGATAAACCTAAAGAAGACTACTTCATCAGCTGACGTTAAAACTGTTAGTGTGACATGTGAGGCTTTATCTTCAGATTCCTCCTACAACAGGGAAAAGCGTGTTCATCCTGCTCCAAAGGTATGCATTACTAGATCAAGGATGGCTCTGGGTATAGTGGCAGAAACTAGAATTCAGCACTTGGCAGGTTGACACAGGAGGATTGTAAATTCAAGGCTAGCCTGGGCCACATAGTGAATCCTTGTCTCAAAAAAACAAACAAATCAGTTAAGATGGTTAAATGTCAGGTTGGGAAAAGAATGGATAGTTAGTGCTTAATGGTGACAGGCTTGAGAAAGCTCTGGAGTTACCTGGTAACATTAATGTGTATATAGATGTAATGCCACTGATCTATACACTTAAGCATATTGGATGTAGTTTATGTTACATGAAGTGTACCACGATAGGAAAAAGGGACAACGAGGCATGCCTCGATTGTGAATGTATGGATTTGCTGTAGCCCCAGCTGGGCACCATCCTTCCTGGGTCCTATCAGAGAGTGGTGTGGTCTGTCCGATACCAACCAGCCTGAGCAGTTTGTACTTGAGCCTTGATAAAAGAATGGGATGTTAGTCAGGAAATGAGAAAGCTCTTCTTTGTGAGCAAAGGACGTGTCTGGCAAGACTGCAGCTGGGCTGAGTGTGTGTGTGTTTGTTTCCTGAGAGAGACAGACAGAGAGACAGAGACAGAGAGAACACCCTTGTCCTTTGGACATGCTGGTACTCGGCCACAACAGGACACACAGCTCCTGAATTCTTTGAAGAAAAGATGCTCCTTAAAGTTTCTGCTCTGATATGCATTTGATGCATCTTTTTCCTTCAGACTTTTTTCAGTTGCAATTAAATAAATATACACGACTAAAGTAATGGTAGTAAAATAATTGAATTTCAGATTTGATCACATAATACTAAGTTTACCTGTTACAAGACAGGATTTCAGAGTAGATTATTCCCTCCTTGTTTTGTTTTGTTTTTTCTTGAGGTGGGGGTCACACATGGCAGTTCAGGCCTTGAACTCACATCAGTCTTTTTTTTTTTTTTTTTTTTTTTTTGGCCTTCTCTAGTGACTGAGTACAGGTGGCAGAGGAGCCTTCTGTCTGGTGATTGTTTTTGGCTTCTAAGTTGTCATCTAAGCAAGTGTCCTAAGACATGGTGAGGGATGTGTGTCTTCTAAATTAACAGGTTTTGTTTTTGTTTTGGGTTTTTTGTTTGTTTTGTTTTGGGTTTTCGAAACAGGGTTTCTCTGTGTTGCCCTGGCTGTCCTGGAACTCACTCTGTAGACCAGGCTGGCCTCGAACTCAGAAATCCGCTTGCCTCTGCCTCCCAAGTGCTGGGATCAAAGGTGTGCGCCACCACTGCCCGGCAGCAGGTTTTTTATTAAGCTTCTCTCTTTTTGTTTTCAAGGAAGGAAGGGTTTGGTTTGCTTTGTCTCAGAGTTTGAGCATACATCATGGTATAACAGGCATGGTGGCAGGATAGATAGGTGTTGGCTGGTCATGTGTCCACAGTGAGGAAACACACAGGAGTGAATCTGTTTCAGAATACTCAAAACAGTTGTTCCCTATATCATTGTACATGCCTGTAATCCACACACTTAGGAGGCAGAGGCAGTCAGATTTTTGTGAGCTCGAGAATAGCCTGGTCTACATCGTGAGTTACAGAACAGCCCAAGTTACAGGGAGACCCTGCCTCAAAAGAAAGAAAGGAATCAAACAAAAAGTATTTTAGAAAAATTGTAATAAAAGTTAGACACCATGCTTGACCAACATGACAGCTGATACAACCCCAGCTCTTGAGAGGCAGAACCTGTGGGATAAATGCCTGGTCCAGGTCTGCATGGCCAGAGGCCTAGTGGGGGTGCTTTGCATCCTACAGCTAGGACAGTCCTGCTTTGAGTGATACACTTTTTTCTCCATTGTGAAATCTTGTTATGCAAATGGCAGGTGTTACTGTGAGAGTCAGTCATCTGAGTGTTCTTCCATACCTATTTGAATTCTTTTAAATTTCAGTTACTTTTTTCACTTTGGTCTTGAGATTGAACCTGGGCCCAGGCCCTTGTCTGTAGTTCTTCATTTCCACCCTTCAGAGAAGCTAGCATTAGGAGAGTATTGTATACCATGCTGCAGGCTTAAAAAACAAAACAAAACAACAACAACAAAAAACAGATTAAGAAGAGGTTTTGTTGTTTTTCAGAGTGTACTGGTTGGTTTTGTGTGTCAATTTGACACAAGCTGGAGTTATCACAGAGAAAGGAGCCTCCCTCCTTGAGGAAATGCTTCCATGAGATCCAGCTGGAAAGCATTTTCTCAATTAGTGATCAGGAGTGGGAGGCTCCCCTGTGGGTGTGCCATCCCTGGTCTGGTGGTCCTGGGTTCTATAAGAAAGCAAGCTGAGCAAGTCAGGGGAAGTAAGCCAGTAAGTAACATCCCTCCATGGCCTCTGCCTCAGCCCCTGCTTCCTAACCTGCTTGAGTTCCAGTCCTGACTTCCTTTGGTGATGAACAGCAATGTGGAAGTGTATGCTGAACAAACCCTCTCCTCCCCATCTTGCTTCTTGGTCATGATGTTGTGCAGGAATAGAAACCCTAAGACAAATTGATACCAGCATAGTGTGGTATTCCTGTGACAACTTGACCATGTTTTCTGGAGAGCTGTGGAAGGACTTTGGAACTTTGAGCTAGAAGAGCCATTGGGTGTTAAGAGCTCTGTGGGATGTTCTGTAGGAGCTTGGAAGATAATGTTGAAAACAGTGCAGAAGTTGGAGGCCTGGCTTGAGAAATTTCAGAGGGAAGATTAAAAACTCTCATCAGGGCCATTGCTGTTTTGATTGTGAAGATTCTATGGTTTTGGTTAGTTGGGGCTGAAGAATCAGCTGTGATTAACAAGATACCAGAACTACTAAAACGAAACCTTTGCCTTACTGGGACTATTGATGCTGGTTAGCTGGAGCTAAGAAATTAGTGGTGATTAAGAAGAGACTAGAATCATCGATGCGAAATCTTCTGGAAAGTTTTCAGAGAGCACAAAGAGGCTGTGTTCCAGAGATAGCCAAGGTCGTACCTCGTGCTGCAGCTGTTCTTGGTAATGTGTAAGAGTCACCCAGCTGGTACTGGTTTTGAAAACATGAAAAGGTCATGAGAGCAGCTGAGACTCCGCACTGTGAGAGGCCATGGAAGGCCATTGGTGAAGGTGCAGCCTCAGTTGCAATCAATGGTCCAGGATGGAAGGGGTCATGCAAAGGAGTTGAGGCTTGGCACCATGAAGAGAGTCTATGAGAGGCTATTGGTGAAGCCTTGTCGCAGTGGAAGACAGCAGTGCTTTGGAGATGCCAGAACCATGAGATGACCACCAAGACCAGCAGCAGTGGAGTACAGGTAGCTGGAGCTTAGAAGACAGGGTGTGTGCTGCAAAGGGCAGAGCTGGAGAAGTAACCCAAGCCCTTGGAGGAGTCCAGAAGATCCTGAGTGGATCCCAGACATTGGACGGTTGGAGTTTGATTTTGCTTTTGATTGTGACTGTGCCCTGGTATTTTTCTCTCTTGAAGGAAGAAAGTATTTTACTGGAGCCCGCAGTTAAGAGACTTTTAATTGTAAAAAGTCTTTGAATTTCAAAAGAGATTGGATATTTTAAAGGTATTAAATTTTAATATGTAAGAATTTGTAAAGACTGTGGGACTTTTAACGTTATTTAGATCTTGGGGATGAATAAGAAAGTAAGGGTTGGGGCTTAATAGTGATATGTTTGTGTGTCAAGTTGACAAGGGGTGAGTTGTACTGGCTGGTTTTGTGTGCCAACTTGACACAAGCTGGAGTTATCACAGAGAAAGGAGTCTCCCTTGAGGAAATGCCTCCATAAGATCCAGCTGGAAGGCATTTTCTCAATTAGTGATCATGGGTGGAAGGGTCCCTTGTGGGTGGTGCCATCCCTGGTCTGGTAGCCCTGGGTTCTATAAGAAAGCAAGCTGAGCAAGCCAGGAGAAGCAAGCCAGTAAGTGACATCCATGATATTGAGCAGGAATAGACACTGACTAAGCTGAGTAAGACACTGAGTTTCATTTTATGCTTGTATCCTCCCTCCTTTGGGATTGGGGAATCAGCCCAGGACTTGGCACATGCACTGCCATTAATTTACAGCCTAGACTTTTATATAATCAAACAAGCAAACCATAATTAGCATTTTTACAATCCTTTAAAAACTGGACTTTTTTACTTAAATGTAGCAGGCAGTCTTTTTGGGTTAGTAAGGTTGCTCATTTTTTCTATAGCTACCAAGCATTTTACTCCTGGTAGGAACTCTGCTGGGATAGAACAGTTCCAAAACCATGAAGCATTCTAGTGCTGAAAGAGTTCAGTCTGATGGGAAAGGATGAACTTGTATAGATACAGAGCACAGAGTAGTTGCCAGTGCTCCCAGAACAAAGTCCAGAAAGTTGTCAGATAGATGGAGGAGTAGCCTAGAAATGAGCTGGGTCAGACAGAACGACCAGTCCATGCATAAGTAGTAAGTAAAAACCCAAAGCCAGGGCATATCAGCCTCAGGCAAGAGCAGCATGTTTGGGAGCCTGGGGAAGTGGTGGTCAGCCCAGCAGGTCAGGGTGGTATTTGTTCAGAAGCTCATGGGAGTCTGGTGCCCATGTAGGTGAGAGAAACCTGCCGTGTGCTGGCAAGAACAGCACACATTGACTGTGAGCAGCTCCTTGACAGTCTGACCCTCTGAAGGTACTCAACTCTATCATGTCCAGGGCCAGTCTCCAGAAAAGCACTACACTTGCTGTTTTAACTTTGTGCTGACACAGGTCAGAGAGTCACTAAATACTGTAAGATCCACAGTTTTCTCTTTCCTTTTTTTTTTTTTTTTTTTTTTTGTTAAGATTTCTTTTTATGTATATGAAGTTACTATCTGTATGTATACCTGCATGCCAGAAGGAGGGATCAGATCCCATTACAGATGGTTGTGAGCCATCATATGTTTGCTGAGAATTGAACTCAGGACCTCTGAAAGAGTACCTAATATTGAGCCAGCCTCTTTGTTATTTTGTCTAGGCCAAAGCATCACAAGGAGGTGAACTTGAACAAAACGAAAGCTCCAAAAAGAACAAGAAAAAGAAAGAAAAGTCTAAGTCAAGTTATGAAGTCCTGGCGGTTCAGGAGCCACCGAGGATTGAAGTATGTGAATTTACTTATGAGCTTTATGTGGTAAATGTGTGGGGTTTTCTTAGACATGGAAGATCTAAACCTTTTCATGCTGCTCCAGAATGTGAGAGTCCCCAGCATGGTAGTGCAAGCCTGGGTTCCCAGCAGTTGGGAGGCAGAGGCAGGAGGATTGGGACTGGAAAGTCATCCTCAGCTCCACAGAGTGTGAACCTAGAGGATAGCCAGGACTATGTGACAACTGTCAATTACAAGAGAACGAACACACTGTCCTCCCCTTTCCTCCTGTTCCCAGGATATCTTCTAGGGCTCTGGGTAAGCTCCTGAGCAGGTGGACACTGGAGAGAACTGGCTAGAGGTTAACAGCTGCTCATCCCCATTCTACCCTGCGCTGTGTTCCTCCCTTCCCAGTGCCAGCTTTCACAGGCCGCCTTCTCGCCAAGTTCTTGTGAGACTCTTGACTAGTAAAGAGAAGTTAAACTCCATCAGTTTTTTATAGACCCCAGGCAGAAGAATCCCACATAGTAACTTCCAGAAATACTCACTGTTGTTCTAAGATTCCTATGATCGTGTTCACATACACTAAAGAGCCATCCTGTTCTTCACACTGGCCTGTTTGTCTTTTTCACTCTTCCATACCTGACTTGGGAGCCTTGCTATTTGTATAGGCACAAGATCTCCCAAAGGAACCGCCCAGGACATTCCCACAGAACTAGAAAGGTCATTCCCAAGGAGTCTTGGAACACTCCAGAATAGCAGTTAGGTGTAGGGCAAAATGTCATGCTTTTTGAAGCCTTTTAATTCCCATGTGACTTTGCTGCAAGGTACCCAAAATGCTGACAAAATTCCAACAAAATGATGTAAGATAATTTTAAGTGATTTTAAACTGTTTTTAGCAGGCTTATTGCCTTTGTCTATCACTCTGTTTGGTATAAATCCCAGAATATTTACATCTGCTGATAGTGGCTTTCTGGGTTTCTCTGTTGAAAAACACGAGTCTTTTAAAGGACAAGAGTTTTGATAAACTCCTAATAAGGAAGTATGGTGGGTTGTGAGGACTCCTGCAGTCCTGGGTCCTGGGCAGCAGGAGTATTAGAACTGTGGTCTTAAAGCAGGTTCCAAGACTTAAAGCCCAAACTTCCATGGTAGCATTTTGAAGATGTTGTGTAATAATCACCTTTGAGAATTTTTGTGGCTCTTAATAGAAAAAGGTGTGCATCAGGGAAAGCCTGTGTGCAGCTGCTCCTCACCCATGGAGGACGCTGATGGTGTGCTTTCTTTCCTCAGGATGCTGAGGAATTCCCCATTCTGTCAGTTGCGTCTGAAAGAAAACACAGAGGGGAATCGCCGAAACTTCACAGTAAACAGCAGACACAGGTCAGTTTAAGATTACAACCACTGTTGCTTTTGGTATAACTGTCCTAGTACACAAACTAGAGAGAATCTGCTCTCCAAATGTCTTTGCGTAGGAATTTCTTTTGCTGTATTCTTCTAGGGAGAACAACTGAGTCACTATTAAGCTGAAGCAATTCATCCCGTTTGTCATTAGACCTAGTAACTGCAGTGGTTGTCAGGAGGGAGACAGACTGCCTAGTACTAAAGAGTAGAGCATTCTTCCAGCCAGCCAGGCAGCTCTGAGCCAGAAGACATGTAGTTTAGGGTGTTTGTTTGTGTGTGTGGGGGGGGGGGGTTGTTTATCTGTTTGTTTGTTTGTTTGTTTGAGACAAGGTCTCACATTAGAGCTCAGGCTGGCCTTGAATTGAAATAGTCCTTTTGCCTCAGCCTCTTAATGGTTGGGATTACAGGGAATGCCTCCATCCCGTCTTCAAAGACTACTGTAGCCAAAGATTTCATGTAAAATTTGATCTCTTACCTATCAGTATGTGCTATTAATTCACATACTGAAATTCACATAGTGGAAATGCAGATAGAAATGGAAAGGAATAACCAACCACAGTAATGAGGGCAGATAATGTGGATTTTTAATTATTTGATTTAATGAAATCAAAAGCAAAAAAAAAATGTAGTCTTTATTCATTTTCTTTTTATTTTTGGAAAATGTAAATCTTGGTGTATAAAATACAGTATTAGGAGTAAGCTTGTAAATTTGTACTTTGTAGAATGATTTTAAAACTAGTGGAAAGAAGAGCCAGACTCCAGTGCAGCTGGACCTGGGGGGCATGTTGGCCGCGCTGGAGAAACAGCAGCATGCCCCACATGCCAAGCCGTCCTCCAGACCCGTCGTGTTCTCAGGTGGGCTCCCCAGGGGCTGTTCTCTAAGTAGTTTCTTCTTCATAAAGTTACTTACCACCACCACAGAGGGTGCTGGGATAAACATGAACATGGACAGTGAAGGAGAGTGGAAACATCTAGAAATGAGCCTGAACATCTGTGCCACTTGATTAGTGTCAGGAGTGCCAAGTTCAGTGGAAACAGAACAAACAGAGCAGCAGATGAGATGCTCACCCCACAGACAGAGACAAACTCAGATGAGTCAGTAGGGTCTTTATAGGGAATTCTAAGACAGCCAGGGCATGGTGAGAGTATTGTCTCAAAAAAAATCTCAAATATATTTAAGTATGATCTGTAATGATTAATAACTGAGTTCCAGAATGACCAGGGCTATACAGAGAAACCGTGTCTTGGAAAACCCAAACATCCCGTTTATCCTACTGTGGGTTCTAGGGCTGGAGCTCACTTTGTCATTGCAGGGCTAGTGCTCCTGCTGGCTGACCATTTGCTGGCCCAGTTACCCCTTACATGATGAGATTCTGTGACATAAAATCTCCTTGTAAGGTGCTGTTTTCTCAGGGCCTTCTCTGAATTCTGCATGTGTGGCTCTCCCTTGTGTGGTGAATGGGGTAATGTCTTCGTTACTGTTCTCTCATTGGGAAGAGACTCTTTGACCAAGGCATCTCTTACAAAAGGAAGTATTTCATTGAGGCCCCTCTTAGAGTTTTAGAAGGTTAGTCCATAATGATTATGGGGGGAAGCAGACATAGCATGGTGCTAGAGCAGTGGCTGAGAGCTTTACATCCTGTTCACAGGCAGCAGGATCTGTCGTGGGCTTTTGAAACCTCAGGCCCGTCCCATTGACATGTTCTTCGAAAGGCCACACCTAGTCCTTCCTAAACAGTTTTCTTTAGCTGGGGACCAAACATTCAAATATGTAAGTCTGTGAGAGCCTTTCTCATTTAGACCACCACAGACACCACTCTGGACAGGGTATATTCAGTACAAGTGGAGCGCTCCTGTGGCACGTCTGTGGATGTGCAAGTATGTCACATGTGCAGGTACATGGAGGCCAGCAGAGGGTGGTGGATATTCTCCATCACTCTGTCCTGTCCATTTCTTTTGAAGTAGGGTTTCTCTCAGAACCTGGGGCTCCTCCCTTCTCAGCTAGGCCAGAAACTGTCAAGCCTCAGTCGTCTCCTCTCTGATCCCCTTCGAGTTGTGGTTACAGATGTACACAGAATGCCTGGCTTGGTACACGGGTGCTGGGATCCTCATGACTACAGAGCAAGCATTCAAATGATGGACTAACTTCCAGCCCCTTTGGTTTGTTGCTGTGAAGTTTATATAAGTTCAGCTTTTTTCAACTGTACAATTTAGAGGTCCAGATGAGGGGCTGGATTCAGTAGTGCCATTAGGTGCCAGGCAAGCGAGCAGGGGTAAATGGGGGCCATCTAGTCACGTGTCTGCTCCCAGCAGCATATGAGGATAAGTGTCTGTAGCTGCAGGCTGCTGTGCTGTGAGTGAGCAGCAGCCTACCTGGACAAGTGTAAGGGACTCAGGGACTGCATGAGTGAGATTGCGTGGATGGAACACTAGTTATTTTAACATGACACTCCATAGGGGAGTGGCAGAGACATGCCTAGACAAATTCTGAGAGCTCTTGGGACAAGGTAGTAGGTACAGTTATTGATCTTTGGCCTGCACTGAGCTGGCCAGGACCTCCAGGCAGGGACCATATGGCACCCCTGTGTTACAGTTGGAGCAGTGCCTGTCCTTTCTAAGGAGGCCTCCTCGGGTGAGAGGGGGCGCCGCTCCAGTCAGGTGAAGACCCCACACAACCCCCTGGACTCCAGTGCCCCCCTGATGAAGAAGGGGAAGCAGAGGGAGATACCTAAGGCCAAGAAGCCCACCTCACTGAAGAAGGTATGTGGACTGGTTCCATGGAAGCAAGACATTGGAAGACTGATGGCCTCTGTCTGTTTGCCTGCCACTCTCGGCCCTTCTGTCTTTCCAGTGGTTCTGGGGAATGAAGCCAGGGCATTGCTTACGTAGGCAAGCATCCCACCACTGACCCAGAGCACAGGCCCACACCTTTGACTGTTAAGGATTATATTACAAACTGGTGTTTCGCCAGATCATGTCAGTTTTTTCTGGCAGATGATCCTTTACCCTCCCAACAAGACAGTGGATGTGAGGCAAAGACAGTGTCTTCTTGTTCCTGTGTGGCAGTCCAGGCACCAGGCATGGGGGAATTGCAGTTTCCTTCACATACGATGCTTCTTCCTGGCACTCTGCCAGTGACTGTGGAAGTTTCTCTGCACACCTTCTGTTCACCGGTTGGCCCTACGATGCGTGCTCTGTATCTGTTTAAATGTCTGTGGTGGGTAACTCTTGTTCCACACAACTGGCCTGAGTCTTGTGTTTCCGGAGAGAACTGTGTTGCTCATGCCAGTCGTGGCATGCAGGGGCAAGTCATCTGGAGGCATGACTAGGCAAACTGAACTCGGACACTTCTTGGGCAGAAGAAGAGCTTATCTTTTAATTGCAAGTATGTAGGGTGTTTTAATTGTTTTGTTCTGTTCTGGTTTGGTTTTTGTTTTGTTTTGGTTCGGTTTGGCTTTTTAAAGATAATTTTGAAAGAACGGCAAGAAAGGATGCAGCAGCGACTCCAGGAAAGTGCTGTGAGCCTGACGGTGGCCAGCGATGACTCGAAGGACGTGGAGAGTGGTGCCAGTAACCAAAGCCCAAGCCAGGACAACCCCACAGGTACCAGTTTCTCTGAGTGTGCGTGTGTGTGTGTGTGTGGGTGTATGTGTGTACCTGAAATAATCTTTGAGGTGGGAGCTACTGTGAGAATGGTGAGCTGTGGTAAAAACTGGACTCTGCCAACCCCACACACATGGACCTTGTGGTAAAATAAAATGCAAGTCAGCATGGTTCCTGGAGGATGTGGTTTCCACAATCTAGCGTTACAGACAGAGGAGCCTCTTCCCAAGGTTTGGTCTTGGGATGATGCTGGGATTTCCAACCATAAGGCTATTTACCAAGTGTGTCATAAAAATGAATGTGTCTGGGTTTTTCAGAAGACTTTCTATGGATTGTATGTTCAGAGAGTGTGCGTGGTGCACATGTGTGTAGCTGAAGGACTGCACAGCATGAGCCAACAGCCCAGTGACCTCCCCAGGTACTGCCCCCATTTGGTACCAACCAGAGGACTGTGTCACTGCACTGTGGTGTGTGCCATGTTGACTCCACCTCCTTTTCTGGCTTGTGGCCCAGTACAGTGTTTTCAGTACTGTATGTATCGGGCTGCGTAAGTGTGCCCAGTATGGAAGGGCAGAGGGTGGCTAGTGGACATGAGTCTACCCTCCAGTGTAGTTGGTGTCTCTAGGAAAAGACGAGCTCTTCCTGGAGCATGCGTGCTGTTCAGCTCCTCCCACACCTCTCTGTCACAGCTGTGTGGATAAGCCTTATCCGTGTTCCCACCCTGTCCCAGGGTGATGTGCTTGCCACAACAGGCTGAGGAGTGTGTTCTTGAATTACCTTGCTTTCACTCTGGTGCTCTGTGGAAGTAACTGGTTGGAGATGCCGAGCTATTACTGACTCCATTACTGACTCCATCTGGTACGTTACACATGGCCACAGTTCAACACGAATATGTTTGTGTTGCTTGTTTTGGATTTGGTTTTCTGTGTTGCTTTGGTTTTTGTTGTGATTTTGGTTTTTGCTGAGGTTGCTAGCTTTAAACTGACCTAGGCCTAGGCCTTCCTTGAGCCTATCCATGGCAGTCCTCCTGCCTCAGCCTCCTGTGTGCTGCTAACTCTAGGGTTCTTTGTTGTTGTTTGAAACAGGGTCTCACTTGTAGCCCTGCTAGCCTGGATTTCAGTATAAAGACCAGTCAGGCCTGAATCCACAGAGGTCACTGCCTCAGCTTTCTGAGTGCTGGGATTAAAGTGGGTTCCACTGTGCTTAGCAGCCAACCTTGCTTTTTAAACTTTCTTTAGAGTCCAAATGTAAAAGGTAGATTTTGGCACTGAACTGCACATTTAATGGTAACTTTTCTTTATTTTACCACAATGAAAATGAGTAAGGACAGAGACATGGGGAAGGGGAGGGAGCATTAGGAAAGCCCAGAAAGCCACCCCAGCAGTCCCTGCCTCCCCTAAAGCTGCAGTGCTCCTCTTTTCCCCGCTGCGCAAGTTGGATTGCTGGTGAGTCTCTGGCACCAAGACCGTCTGCTCTGCAGGCCCATCACTGTGTGTGAAGCCCTGCAGAGATGCACAGTGATTTTTTCCCCCCTCTCTGAAGGTCCAGAGAAGACAGAAGAATCAGTGTCTTCTACACCTGTGGTTGAGGGTGAGTCAGAAGAGCCAGCTGGCACAGAGTTCCAGAGGGACCCAGAGGCTTGCCAGCCTACCCCTGACAGTGCCACCTTCCCCAAGATCCACAGCCGGAGGTTCCGGGAGTGAGTGAGCACTGGCTGCTAGGGCTTGGGTTGGGGCTGGCTCTGACGTCCCCCTGTTGGGAGGCAACAGTGTAGGTTGTAGTGTCTGGTGCAAAGCATTTTAATCCTGTGTTTGAAATTAACCGAGTAGCTAGTTATGCAGTGGGGATAGAATCCTATTGCAGTGTGTATCTGGTTCAGTGTACTATGGTTCTGTCCCGCCAGTGATGATTGAAGAGGTGTCCTTAGTCATGTTTGAAGTTGGGATAGGGTGAGGGGCAGAGATAATAACCGGGTCCTCCAGGTTCAGTGTCATGTCCCTTTCTTTTTCCCTCCAGACTGTCCTCTGTTTTCTCCCTCCCTCCCTCCCTCCCTTCTTCCCTCCTTCCCTTCCTTCCTTCCTTTTTATGTATTTTCCTTTTGGGAGACAGACTTACTGTTAGCCTTGGCCTTGAACTCACTTTTCTGCTTCCTCAGCCCCTGAGTACTGGAGTTGCAGGTGTGGCCTGCCATTCCTGGCTTCAGTGTAGTTCTCCAGGGTATAAGCAGTCAACAGTGCTCATGCCTCCTTGTTCACAGGGCTCCTCAGGGCAGCCTGTCCAGGTGCCTGTGTTCAGAGCAGGGTGACACATAGAGGAGAAACCTGATAGAGCCTGCACAAGGCATGCAGGGCAGGGCCTCCCATGGCATTCCCCACTGTGGTAGAGGGAGGTGCATGGTCCTGGTGAGTGTTGGTGTCTCTGTGGCTTTTGTCTGATGCTGTCTGCATTCCCTGTCCCTGGGTTCCTTTCAGCTACTGCAGCCAGATGCTTAGTAAAGAAGTAGATGCTTGTGTCACGGGTCTGCTCAAGGAACTGGTGCGCTTCCAAGACCGGATGTACCAGAAGGATCCCGTCAAGGCCAAGACAAAACGCCGGCTCGTGCTGGGGCTGAGGGAGGTCCTGAAACACCTGAAGCTCAGGAAGCTGAAGTGCATCATCATCTCTCCCAACTGTGAGAAGACACAGTCTAAAGGTGACAGCCCTGCAGCACCCACAGCACATGGGCTATCGTGCTAGTGCCCAGTAATCTGCCCCACAGTGAGCCGTGCACATGGTCAGTGGGCACCTTGGCAGCTGGCTTTAGTTTCAACAGAGAAGTCACTTTCTAGTGTGCTACCAACTGAGTCCTACCTAACACTAACTAAACCTCCTGATCAAAGGCCTTCCTCTGACAACAGGGGAGGGTGAGTCTGCTGTCCAAGCTGGAGCTGTAGAGCCCAGTGGGGTTGCTAGAGCCCTCGCAGGGGGCTTTGGTCTCCTTGGCAGAGTTGTTCAGTCTGTGGTAAACTTCTCTGCTCACTCATTGCTAATGTGGGTTTGTCACAGTACTCCATCTGTTGGCCTGGAAGAAGGCTGTGTGTGAGGTGAGAGTGAACTTGTCTGCCTTCCCATCATGCCTCTGGGAGGACTTGCCTGACGTGTTGTGTCCTGGCTTCCATGGTGGAAGGACTCATTAGGAAGAGTGCATCCCTCACTCACACACCCTCTTCATTCGGCTAGAACGGCAAGGGAGGGGAATATTTGGGACACATGAGCCATGTCCCTGGCCTATTCCACTTACCTGTGTGTAACTTTCAACTCAGCCAAAGTCACACTTGGAGGTAAGAGTCCAGATCCTGGCACTGAGTCCCGAGCCATGATCTCCAGTCACCATTTCCATTCCAAACCTGGATGTTTCCTAATAGGCCTGAGTCACCCAGACCTTGGAGCAGCAATCGCTGCTCTCCATGTGCAACCCAGCAGCTCACCTCTGCCAGCCTTGCTGCTCCACGATTAACACCAGCCAGAACATGGCAGGGAGCTAGTGACCTTCCAGGCTGTCTGTGTGTCTGCTGGTGCCATATGGTAGAGACTAAACTGAAGTGGTCACACAGGCTTGCTTATGGAAAAGGCAAGCCTAGGCTTCCTACTCTCTAGAGACCTCAGCAGCTGACCCTTAGACAGACCCTGGAGTATTTCCTCCCATAGCCCTAAGTAAGTGGTTTGGCTCCCACTGCCTGATGCATTTTCAGCTTTCTAACAGCTCCACTTCTAGTGGAGCCGAGTCATAGGCCTCCTGGGTAGGTCTTTCTGTCTCCTGCTTGGGAGGCAGGTTGACTATTAGTTAGCTCTACCCCTCAGCCCTTCCTCGTGCCATCAGTGCGTGTTGCATGCTCTGTGCATGCCTAGCCCTGCCCTGTCGGAGGGCTGTCAGAGCTGGTGCCTCCATGCTTCTGTGGTTTCCTGAGGGGAAGGCTGTAGAGCAGTGATGGCATGAGAGGGTGTCTGAGAGCCCAGGGCCACACCTGCAGCTGTCCAGGGAGAGTGCAGTGCACAGGGCAGGGTACGCAGCCTGCTGCCCTTTTCCCTTCCCTGCCCCACACGGTTTTCAAGCTTTTAAAGTTCAAGATTAATGTAGAGTGAACATTTGATCTCTTTAGGTCATCCTGTGCCAAGAGCAAGGGTCAGGGGTTCAAAGTCAATGTGTAGTTGACATTTAGTTCCTTTTGTTAAGTGTGTGAAAGAGCAGGGGTCAAGGTGTTCTGCTCCTTTAGCATGTTGATGGTGTTCTGAAAATTGTTCGAGAGCTTTGTGAGTTTATTCCTGAGGTCTTCGATTTCTGAGGTAAATAGGTGATTTGTTCATTCCTTCTTGCTGCTGTTGGAGCATAGAGGTGTGTGTCCCAGCACCCTGACTCCCTCTGCTGAGTCATCCTCAGGTGGGGTCAGGTATGTTACCTGTGCAGGGTGCTCCTTCACCTCCTCCTGTGTCAGCCTTGCTGGTACCTCATCAAAGCAGGCCATGCTAGTAAAGAGCAAGGATCCAGTGCCAGCCAGGCACTGCCCTGCAGTGTGATGGCACCCTAGCCTAGCCGAGCCTCTAGTTCTCATCTGTAACTGAGGACTTGGCACTTGTCTTTAAGACGGTGGAGATGATACAGAGCTGGTATGTCTGAAGCAGTGGTCAGTGGCCTATTACAGAGTGGTGCTAACTCTTCATTTACCCTGGGCACAGTGGGAAATGTGCAGTCTGCCTTAGAGAATGAGTCTTCCTGGTGGAATTTGGTATGGGCAGCTGACTTTATTGTGATTGTAAGTGGGCTATGTTTCACCTACCTGTGTCCTGTGGACCTGTGTTTGAGCAGGTGGGTTGGATGACACGCTGCACACCATCATTGATTGCGCCTGCGAGCAGAACATCCCTTTCGTGTTTGCACTCAACCGCAAGGCACTGGGGCGGAGTTTGAATAAAGCAGTTCCTGTCAGCATTGTAGGAATCTTCAGCTACGACGGGGCCCAGGTGAGTGGAGCCCCAGTGTCTTAGTTCCTTGTCCATGGGAAGAAGGTGGGGTCATGGCCTGTGACATAAGCTTACCAACATGCAGGCCATAGTGTCTGTTAAGTTGACCCTAAGAAGAATTCATCCCAAAACAGAACCTTCTCAGAAAGCAGTAGCCTTTGTCTCCATAATAGCACTGAGTAAAGTGACTCAGTGTTAAACTTGACTCTAGGTTTATTGCCAATAGAGGCACCATGGGCCTAAATATTTAGTTAGGCTCCTCGTCTGGCAACAGCCATAGGTAGAGGCCCCACAACCTCTGTTTCCTCTGCTTTGCTGTGGAGGGAAACATCCTGCAATGTGCTCTCTTGTACTCAAGGACCAGTTCCACAAGATGGTTGAGCTGACCATGGCAGCCCGACAGGCATACAAGACCATGTTGGAGACGATGCGACAGGAGCAGGCAGGAGAACCTGGGCCTCAGACCCCTCCCAGCCCACTCATGCAGGACCCCATCCAGTCCACTGAAGAAGGCACCCTAGCTTCCACTGGAGAGGAGCCACACTATAGTGAGTGCTCGGGGAAAGAACCTCAGGAGGGTAGGAGGGCAGCATGGCACTGGTGCCTTACGATAGCTGCAGTAGCTCGAAAACCAAAAAAAAAAAAAAAAAATAGCTGCAGTAGGCCACGGTAGGTCTAGACGGGACTGAAGCCATCACTCTTGCCCATCGCCTCTGAGAGCTTAATCAGCAGATATCAGAAGCTGCAAGTTACCATTGATGGTCTTAGACTTTGAGCCAAGTGTGGACAGAGGTGGCTTACAGGCAGCTATACCTAAGACCAACTTGGGAGGGCAAAGGCATTCTCTCAGGTCCATTGTCCACTGAGATGTGCTCTTTAGGGGCTCTGATTGATACTGGTCATTAGGGGAGAGCCAGCCTAGCAGATGGGGTGTGGGGTAAGTAGAGCTCATCAGGGACCTGAGCAGAGTGAACATCTGTAACTCATTCCTGCCTCTGAAGGAGGTTTGTGACCTATTAGTGTCTGTCACTTGGGTTGTTCTCCTGTTTCAGTTGAGATTTGGAGAAAGCACCTGGAAGCATACAGTCAGCGTGCCCTGGAGCTGGAAGACTCACTGGAGGCATCAACCTCTCAGATGATGAACTTGAATTTATAAGAAGAGTTCTTGCCTGTGTGTCTGTGTATTGGGTAAGGATGGGGGAGGCAGGAAAAAAGACTTCTTAGTCTTTACTGGCCTGATGTATTTATGTGACTGTTGAGTTGGAAATTCACTGGCCTAAGGGCAAAGGAAGCACCTGGTATAGCACTGAGTCCATAGGATGGATGTTCAGATGTGCCCATGGGCACCTTTCCTAAGAGCCTGGTGATTCAGCTTTGGTTCTCTCTGCACACTGGATCTGGAAGATGCTGGCGAATGTGGTCCTGGGAACTGTGGCTGCCTAGGACCCACTATTACAGTGCCGCCCATCCAAGTGTGGGGATGGTGGAACTGGAGCTGTGCTCTGGGGACTGTAGAGGGCCCTTCCTCAGGGCGGAGCCCTGCCGCCTTGTGCTGAAGGATTTGCTTAGGTGAGCCTCAGGAGAAAATTCATTTCTAACATGACTTTTTGACATAAATTAATGCTTTTAGTTTTTACTTTCCAAAGAAGCAGTATATATCAAATTTATAGATTCAGTTTGGTGTCTACAAATCTTTTTAAATGCACATAGGATGAATGTGGCTTCTGTCTTAGAGGATGGAGCTTACTTGCATATTTTCCTGCAAGCAAGAGGGCTTATTTGTTTTGAATAAAGACTGATTATTTAATTTCATCTCAGACTATTCTCTTAAGTGAGAGGTGTCAGTCAACCTTACAGGTTGTTACACTGGAGTTTTGTACTGAGTTGTTCCTCTCTTGTACTGCGGTGGTCTGACAGGCCCAGTCATTGTGCCCAGCTCCAGAGCCAGGGACTAATGGAATCCTGAGACCTTTGCATCTCTTTGCCCAAGTCTGCCCCATGTCAGGAATGCAGATGCACTCAACATAGCCTCTGAGGAGTGAGCGGCCTGTGCTGAGAAGAGAAAGTGGAAGACTGGGTCAGAAATGGCTCCCGGGTGGCCTGCCACGCAGAGCTTGTAGCCATTCTCACCCCTGTTGTTGACTGTGTCAGCCTGGGAATGGGTTTGGTGGAATTAGGTCAGCAGCACAGCCTCCTCTTCTCTCCCATTCATGTCAGTGGGCCACAAGTGGGTTATAAGTTTAGAAATAGATCATTTGAGGAAAAAAAAAGGCTCTGAAATTAATTTATAGGGATTATTTAAAGAACCCTGTAAGCTACATCCAGCAGCTAGAATTTTGAAATTTGATAGAACAAATCTGGTCTGAAATGTCTCATGATTTGAGGCCTTCCTGCACCAAGATGCCTCGTCTGTGGCACACATCTGCTAATCCAGGCTCCTGGACCATGCAGGAGCCCTTGGGTGGGCTTCTGAATTCTCATTCTGCCTCCAGAAGTCCTTCCCATTTGACCTCATGGGGTGTCCCTCCTGGGGTGTCCTGGTTGTGCCATCATTCTGTTGGCACTCCTGTGGAAGCCAGTGCTTTAGAAGTCAGTTAGTCTCCCTTGGCCCCCACTGTGCCAGGGGTGCCCAGGACAGGGTCATAAGAATGAGCACCAGACTGAGCACAGATACAGATGCCCATTCTTGTTGCAGCTGACCAGAGACTCTTACTAAATACACTTCCTGCCTGAGCGTCGTCTGCCACTCAGTGTCTGATTACCTCGTGCCATAGACAGGTCCTGACAAATCCAGTCTTCATGGAAGATACAGGAAGCATTGACAAGCCACACCTCAAATGTAACCAGTGAAAGTAGTTGACAAGAACATTCTGTTCCAAGGGTATGAGGGTGCTGCAAGCATGGTTAGTGCGTATTAGCCAGGTGAGTGAGCAGGTGCCAGGCAGTGCTTACACAAGAGGACAGTACACATGACCATCAGTGTACACATGACCATCAGTGTGGCTCTGCCCACAACTAGCCCAGGAGGGACCAGCTAACCCCACACCTGGATGCTTACATGACTCATTTGTCCCAGAAAGAAGGGACATGGAGCAGGCTGAGCAAGGCAGTGTCTCCAGGTATCGTAGAAGGGGGTGGCTTTGTTATGAACAGAGTTTTAGGTTTTATGATTGACAAGAAGAGACTTGTCTGCCAAGATTAAAGGCTGAGCAGGTCTGGGCCACACCTCCCCAGGTCACACCCACCCACAAGCTTCAAAGATTAACCATAATATAAAGACCTAAAGACATGCTAACTCAGCACTGGAAAACAGTTTAATACGGCACCAGAAGGTTTGCATAATTGACCTGTTTGGCTTTTCTACCTCAGAAGCGGAGCGCTGACAGGGTAAATAGGTGGGAAGCACTGTGCTTTGGAAAATAGCCTTGGGTTCTGAGATACTCATCATCGTCACTCAAGGTTTAAGGCAAAATATTCTCACATGGACTCTCACCTCTCCTATTCCAGCGTAGACCCTGGAACAACTTGTTTACTAGGTGACCACATCAGCAGACTTGACTTAGATCTACAGAACCAGAGTGGAGACTAGCTGTGCTGACCCTGGGGGAGGGGCAGGAGTGCAGTGAAGTCCTGGGGAGAATGCAGGGTGGCTGCCATCCGGTTAGCCTTCACTTGCTGCTCGGTCATCTGCTTGGGTGGGGAACCTCCTAAACCGCTCAGCTACCTGTTTCTGCCAGGCAGACTGATCTTTCTGCCACATTAGCAGCTAATGTAAAAGGTCTGTCTCAGGCCTACTGGGGTTCAGGCCTAGAGATTCCCAGCCTCTAGGAAGGGACACTCAGGCTGTGGCAAATGGCTGTGCAGAGCCAGCCAAGACACAGCAGCTTGGTGCTATGGGTGCCGTGCCTTCACCGGGTATGTATGCAGCTGGTGTCTCTGTTGAGAACTGTCTCAGGTGGCTAGAAGGTATCCTTGCTGCAGCTTTCCTACAGAACAAAAACAAAAACACAAAGTAGTTTTTGAGTGATTAGCCTAGTAGACTAGGCTTTCCCTGCTCTGGAGTGGAATGGTGGAACCCCCCCCCCCCCAACCCTCAGGGCTTAAAGTTAAGAGTATGCAAGTGGTTTCTCCAAGGACTCTTGAGGCAGAAGCAGTGCTGTGTGCTCTGGCTTCAAACGGGTGTTCTGTGAGCCCTGCTGCTTGGCCACATACTTAGGCCTCCACAAGGTTCAAGCTCCCCACTTGTGTGTGGCAGCCCATCCCAGGGTAAATCTGGCCAAAGAGCAGCACAGTGACTTGAGCCTATGTGAGGGCCCCCTTCCTGAGGAAGCCTTCGCTTCCATAAGCTTATAGGTAGTGACAACCCCACCTCTCCATGTTCAGTAGCAGCTAGTCTCCTGCTCTCATCAAAGTGGTGAGAGTTTCAGGGGCTGGGGCAGCCTTGGGATCTAGAAAAAAAAAAGCTACTGGCCTATGTGTGTGACCTAAAATGTGTTTTGGTCTCCTCTTACACCATTGTTGTATCCTTGATCCCACTAGCCTCAGTAACAGCCCAGAATTCCCACAGGGCAACAGAAGCAGAACTTGTCTAGGCTGAGAGGAGTCAGAGAGGCCCAGTGGTAAAATAGCGGTTACCCAAGAAAGCTCCCTGGTGGCCAGGTACATACCCATGCCTTCCTCCAGCCCTGCATCAGCCGGTCATGCTCCCCAGCTACAGCGCGCCACGCAGCAAGCTCCTGGCTCCACTTTTCCTGCTGTAGTGCCTCTGGAAGACAAGCAGAGTTGAGGTCACAGCTTTGCAGCCCCCGGGGTTGCTATTGATGCACATCATAGGCAGAAGCAGTACTGTGTATTCTAGCTTAAAACAGGTGTTCTGTGAGCCCATGCTGCTTGAGTGGGAAGGTGAATCCCAGTTCTCATATGCTCTAGTGGCCTGTCCCACTTGGGGAATCCCTGGTGGCCTGAATAGGCCACAGCAGAGCTCTGGGGAGCAGTGAATTTTACATTTCATTACTAGTTGGTTGGTTTTGAGACAGTTGATCGAGTTGGTCATTCTGTAGCCCAGGATGGACTTCAATTTGAAATCCTCCTGCTTCAGCTTCTTCGTTTCTGGGATTCCAAGTACGGGCCACCACACAGCCCCCGTCTCCACACACCCCATCTCCCGGCCACAACTCTGTTGGTAACTGCTTTTGAAGGCTCCAGTGGATCTGGTAAAGAGCCCAGCACCAGCAAACAGTGCCCTGAGATGCCAAAATGGTGTGTGAGGAAGTCTGTGTACTCAACCAAACTAACACTGGAGGGATACAAGCTTTCAAAGTGTTTGCTTCCATACCCATTCTATAAGGCATGCCACAAGACACTGCATAAAAACCAGCCACCCAATAAAAGAACACCCAGGAAATCAGACCCTTGACCCAACATGAAGACAGAACTCTGCCCTTAAAGTGACAAGTGATCCGAAAGCATGTGTACTGCATACCTCTTGTCCCAGCACTCAGGATTCTGAGGTGGGAGGATCACAAGAAAGCCAGTTAGGCTGCAGCATGAACAACTGCCTCAAAAAGCTACCCAAGAGTAACACGTTGGCACTTGTGAGAGGCAGCTGAGAGATGACAAGCATTTAATGCTCAAGTGAGTAGCTGTTGTTGAGTTACGGTAACTCAGTGTCCTGCAGCTGGAGATCGGCAGAGGTATACCACATGGGAAGTGGACCAGGAAAGGGACACACATGCACAGTGGAAGTCAGAGATCAATCCCAGATGTCATCTCTTGGTCTCCCTGTGTCCTGGGGCCTGCTGACTTGGCTAGGCTGTTAGGCCAGTGAGCCCCGGGGAGCTGCCTGCTTCTGCCTCCTTAGCACTGGGATCACAAACGCACAGCATCACACCCAGATATTTTACTATTACATTCTTCTATTGAGAGCACACACCCATGTTTACCTGTGTGTGGAAATCAAAGAACTTGGTGTCAGTTCTCTGTTCCTACTATGTGAGTCTCGGGGATCAAACTAGGTCGCTCACCCAGCAAGCTCTCTCACTCACCTGAGCTTCACCAACCCCACGCTCACTCAATTTTTTCCTTGGACTCTGGGGATCAAACGCATCCAGTCCAACAAACATTAATCAACAGCCTCATCTCCCCAGCCTCAGCTGTCTTTCTAGTAACGTAAGGTCAGATCCCCATATTGAAAAGTGGGAGACAAGCTCGCTCTCTATCTATCTATCTATCATCTATCTATCATGTGTGCTGTGTAAGTAGTCTATACATGTAACCACATGGCATGTATGGCATGTGTGTGTATATGCAGGCATATGTGTACACGGCAGCATATGTACACCTGTGTGTGGCTATTTGTAGTGCTTGTGTGCACGTATACATCAGTTCACCTTATAACAGTGAAAAGTTTAATTATCTTCCCCAGCACAAGGCGAATAGGTTAGTCCTTAAACTGAAGCCCCACGTCAGTGTCTTCAGACAGGCTACATAGTGATAACTGGCCCCTGGAAGTGTTGCTGCCGCAGTGGGCCACACCTACCTCGTCTCATCACAGTGATGTGAACCTTTGAGGTCTGGTTCCCTGCCGAGGAGAGGACAGAGCAGCTGTACTCGGTGGTTTCTTGAATGGTGTCCCGAAGCCAGCTGAGGGCATGGGCCCTGCCATCGGGCAGTGCATGGGTCTGCATAGGTACACACGTCTCCAGGACATGCCCATTCTTCTCCCAGATGAAGCGGACATCTGCTGGACCTGAGGAGACAAGGACTGTCTCCACATCTCCACTTAAGACTCAAGGGAGCTGCGCAGATGTAGGGCCATCTTGGTCCCAAATAGACAGTGACTTGGGATAGCGTACCAGGTCTCTCCTGGAAGAGCTAAGCCACAAAGTCACCCCCTTTTAGACCTCACCTCCCCATTAGACCTCTAGCACACTTGCATGGCCTCAACCTCTGGCTCAGTGTTGTACTATGCACCCCTTCCCCAGTGAAGTACCCTGTTAGTATCAGGAGGTGTGGTACCCTTTCTGTGGGTATTTCTGAGCCCTGGTTTCACATTACTTGGAACTCCTGATATGTCTGGTTCCACCTTCCAAATGCCAGGATTACATGTGTATATCACCACACCATACCTGGTTCTTAGGGTTTTTTTTTTTTTTTTAACAGTAATTATTGAAAAGATAGAGACTATAGTCAAGTATGATGGCACACACCTTTAATCCCACAACACTCAGGAGGCAGAGGCAGGTGGATTTCTGTGAGTTCAAGAGAAAGGTCTCTCTACGTAGACTCTGTCTTTAAAAAAAAAAAAAAATCAAGACTAAGGCCACCTGTTTTCACCACACACCCATTCAAGGGGGCACTGTGGATAACTTCAATTTGTCTGACAGACAGGGTCCTGGCAAGTGGGTAAGGCAGGGACACCCAGTAGAAGAAAGAGGTTCTGTGACCCAAAACAAAAGACCCTCCTCACAAGCAGGCAGAGGCTGAATTCCCTCAATTCCTTATAGGCTGTCTGCGGGTTGTCATTTCTAGGGAACCTAAAGAAAGGCTGAGTTCTGGTGACAGTGTCAAAACCAGTTGTGATGGCAACAGGTCACCTCCCAGTTAGCCCTGACTTATGGGTATGAATAGTCTGGGTCTCAGACTTCATCCTAGAGCCCCAGAGCTTCAGGCCATGCTAGGACAGGCTGCACTCCACCCAAGGAGAAGGCAAAACAAACCAGCTACACTCGTACATGGTTCACTCCCTGGTCCTACCCTGAACTTGGCTGAAGATGGCCCAATGGTTTAAACCAGCCCAGTGGTGTCTGCTACCATTGCCGTATGTGATGTACCAAGCTGAGCTGGACAGGCCAGAACCTTCCAGCCAGGTCTTGCCATGTTCTTGTCAACACACACACCCCACAGGTAGGTCTGTCTGCCTGGGTCCAGCTAAGCACCCCACCAGCATGAACAAGGGTACCCTCTTGCTGGGGGTCCTGGTTCTTGCCAGTGCCTACATTTCCTTCAGCTTCCCTGCTCCTGATGGGCTGGGGTCACTTGAACTAATGTGGCAAAGCGTATCACACCCCCAAGGGCAGCCCCTGCTTAACCAGAACATCTCATGAGGATGGGCCTTCAGGTTCCCTTGATGCTAGCTAGTCCAGCCAGGAATGGAAGACTGGCTTGATGGGGGACACGCAACCAGAGGAGAAAGGAAATAGCTATTTCCACCTGGGGCTCAAAACACTGAGCAAGAAAAAAACAAACAAACCCAACAACCAAGGTAGAACCTGGGAACTCTTAAGAATCACCTGGCATTGTGCCTATTTATTACTCAACTCCTGGGTGCCCACAGGATGTTTCTGTTAGTACCAATTAGGAAATGTCCTGGGGGTGGGACACACAAGTGGTAGGAAGCCACTACAGTGACAGTCAGGAGGACACTCTCAGAAAAACTGATTTCCAAAAAAAAAGCAAAATGAAAACCATGTAGTACACATGGTGTTTGGCGGGGCTCCAGAGGGTTAATAGAACATAGTGTGTTAGGGTGTATACATGTGTGTGCTCAGACATGTGGGGGTTGGAGGTTGATGTCAATCAAGTGTCTTCCACTGTTGCTTGTCACTGTATAGACTGAAGCAGAGTCTCAACTAAATCATAAACTTGTTGAATCAGCTAGACTGGCTTTCCCATCTCTGGAGCACTGGGATTATAGGTGGGCTATTGGAACAGCCTGCCAGACATTAGGTACATGCTGGGGACCAAATGTCTGGTCCCCATGCCACACATCAAGTGGTTTGACCACTGAAATACCTCCCCAGCCTGGGGATCGGTTTTATGTGTACGTGTGTTTTGCTGGCATGTTATCGATGTACCACAAACATGCAGTGCCTGAGGAGGCAACATTGCATGCACTGGAACCAGAGCTGCAGGTAGCGTGAGCGACCACGCAGATGCTGGGATTCAAACCCATGTCCATTCTAAGAACAAGTGCTCCTAGTCACTGATGCATCTCTTCAGCCCTTGAATTTTTAAAATATATTTCCAAAAGCTTATGAATAACAAATATGTTATTTTATAATGTAAAAAGCCACCGAGACAGAATTGAGCTGGGTGTGATGCTGAGCACCTGTAATCCCAGTACACAGGAGGCAGAGACAGAGGGGTAACCATAAGTTCAAGGCCAACCTGAGCGATATAGCAAGTTCCATAATTCCAGGCTAGCCAGGAATCCATGCTAAGGTGCTGTCTCTTAAATAAATTAACTGAAAAATTAAAGAGCGAATGCATACATAAGACCAGGAATGTGCTAGTCTCTGAGGGACATTCCAACGGTGTTTCAGAAGCATCTGTGGCTACCCATCCGGCTGCAGACTAGTGGACAAGCCCTGCAGACATAAAACATTCTATAATTTGCTTTCTACTCAAGTGTTTTCAAGTCTAGCCACTGACAACTCCATGGATTTATGAATGCATCTACATGCATATGCATACACATCTGTACACAGATGTCCATCGATTGGGAAGAACAACTGGAGTCATCCTTTAATAACTGCAGGGCATCAGTCAGTTCTAGAGCCCTGAGGACATCAAAAGACATGTTTGCAGAAGACCTCCATGTACCTCCCCCTAGAGACTTTGAATCCTTTCTATATTTCTTAGAACACCTAATACTATGCAGACACTTGTTCCCTAAACAGTTGTGAAACTGCAGCACAACGGAGCCTGTGTAGATCCAGGACAGGTGCGGCTCTGGATTTGGACTCATATCTGCTCATATCTGGTAGGATCCTGGGTGTTACCTGCACTGGGCCAAGCACTTCCTTTGCATAAAACTCAATGCCTTTCATGACCATATTGTCTTAGCCATTCCTCTGCAGTCTACATCAGTCTACAATCCAAGTGGAAGAACTAATTCTTGGGATATTACAACCAAGGAATGAATGTGAGATGCTAACTCCAATCGTGAACACAGAAGACTCCGTGAACACCAAACCCTCTGGCAGAGAATCCAGATAGTTTAAGCTAGAGCGAATCTCCAAATCCCATGAACAAGGAATCTGCAACTGCAAAGTTCCTGAAAGATCAAGTTTGTGGTGGGAGGTAGAACCATGTAGGCCACACTGGCCACAAACCTCACACCACGGCACCTATAAACTTAAATGTGGCGTAACTGTCAGACATGAGAAAGATGAAGAGGTACTTACTCGCTGCTGGGTCTTTAACTATCCAGTTCCTTCTGAGTGCAGAAATCAAAGAGAGGGAGAAGGAGCGTTAAAAGCAGTGGGCAGTGCCACCCTCTCAGTCCTGTGCCATCTGGCACTGGGTAGTGGACCCAGAACTGGACCTATGTGTCACGGTTGCCCAGGCATGTCCCACCTACATGGTTCTCAGAATTCTTTCACTCATGTCCCAGTTAGGGGATCACTGAAGCTAACAGCTGTTTCTGTCTTGTACCATCTGACTCAAATACCTTCATGTGACGGTAAATATTGTCAGCTTGACAGGATCTAAAATCACCTAGGAGATATGCCTCTAGGCATGCCTGTGAAGCTGGCCATGGTGACACACAACTTTAATCCCAGCATTCAGGAAGCAGACTCAGGAGGATTTCTGGGAATTGGAAGACATTGTGGTCTACATAGTTCCAGGCCAGCCAAGGCTACACAGTGATGTCCTCCCAGTCCCCCCCCACCCCCCGTCCCCGGCCCAGGGGTGGCGTCAAAGCACAAGCTGAGTACCAACATTACCGCTTCCTGACTATAGGTGTATGCTCCTGCTGCGTTCCTCATGGGCTCAGACTGTGAACCATAATTAAAACCTCCCCTTAAATTGCCTTTGTCAGGTATTTGGTCACTAACGACATACAGGTGCTTGACTTGGAACACCGCTTGGTAAAAGCAATTTGCTTATGCTGTCAGTAAAGCACCTGGAGTGTCTTAGGTTTGTAGCGCGGGTGACTTGTGTAGGTATCTGGCATAGGTGAGATGTGGTGGTAGTATGGCTGTGTGCTATGTGGTTTATGTGTGTACGTAGTGTTTACGGACTGAGTACGTAGGGTGTACATGTATGTATAGCATAGTATGTTGTGTGGAGTGTGTGTATATGTGTGATATGGGACATGTGGTATACACAGGAAGCATGTACAGTATGATGCGGTAGATGTGGTGTATGGTGTGGCGTGGTGTATGTGGGGTGTGGCATGTAAGATGTATGCATGTAGGATGTGATGTGTGTGGCACGTGGTGCTGGGGGTTATGTGTGGTGTGTGGTATCCATGTTGTGTGCAGTGGGTAGTTGTATATATGTGTGATGTGT
Organism: Arvicanthis niloticus; assembly: GCF_011762505.2. Taxonomy (NCBI): domain Eukaryota; kingdom Metazoa; phylum Chordata; class Mammalia; order Rodentia; family Muridae; genus Arvicanthis; species Arvicanthis niloticus. The sequence goes on along the minus strand of NC_047665.1, from coordinate 12,240,639 downwards.
ATGTGGTGTGTACGTGCAGTGGAGAGTATGTGGTGGGGTTTATGTGTGGTGCCTGTTATATGTGGTGTGTGTGCTATGGTGTTGTATGTGCTGTGGTATGTGCTGTACATATGTCAACAGCAGCTCCAGTCCCCCACACACCTGGCTGGGTATGCCAGGACCTTAATGCTGGGCTGCAGACTCGGGCACAAAGACTCAAGGGAGGCAGTGCCCGATCCTGCTGCCTTTCCTGGAACTAAAAGAGAGTTCCTGCAAGCTCTAGGCTGTAGGCAGCCTGACCTACCCCACAGCCATGCTTGGGACCCGCTCTCGTGTCTCCTGATGCTACCTGCCCTGGTCGTCTCACTTGGGTATGCAGAACAGGGTGTCTGAACTGCCTCATACCCTGGGAAAACACTCATCCAACCCAGATGACATGGAGGTCCTGGGTGGGAGCAGGAGTGGGCAGACTAGTCCTGAGTAGAAGCCTAGCTGTCTCTCTGACCTCTGACCTAACCCTCTGGAGGGGTGAGGCTCCCCAAGATAGCTCAGAGTCACCAGCAGAGCCAGAGTGGGCACCAGGACACACACCAAGGAACTGAAGAGCCCCCGTTCACCCTCTCTTTAAATCTCATGTTCTAAAAACGGCTTGCTAGACCTCTAATCAGCCCCACGCCATTTACAGCCATCATACAAACAGCTGTTTTAGGAAAGAGGAAAACCCAGGTCAAGACTCCCAACTTGCCCGGCCCCGCCCCGCCCCGCCCTGGGCATGAAGGATAAGTTGTGGTTGGTCTAGGAGAGCCAACTGTGGTCTCACCTGGGACAGCTGCCTTTGCCTCCTCAGCAGACCTCAGAGGCAGAACATACACTGCTTTTTGTAGAAAAGTTACAAGTTTAGTTCAAAGCCACAAGGCCTCTGCTTCAGATAAGACTGCCTGCAGACTCAGACCCAACCTGCCACCTGCTCCGAGATAGCAGAGGCCCCACCAAACCCTCCCAGCCATAACCAGCAATGCACGTCACCAAGCCTGTGGCTTTCCCTAAGCTGCCTTGCCTCCCTGGAGAACAGGGCAGAAAAGAAAGGCCCCAGATGTGGTCAAATGTTTGTGGGAAAAATGACAGGAGAAAGAGGGTAAGAAAGGGGATTTGGTCCCACGTCTGCTCAAGACACAGACACGTTGCATGTACACGTGTGTGTGTGTGTGTATGTGTGTGTGTGTGTGCATGTATGAATGAGTGCACTTGTGTGTAGATAGATGCAAAGGCCTGAGGCTATCAGGAATCATAGAGATAGTTTGTCAATCAAACTCAGAGCACTACTGAATGGCTGGTCTTGCTAGCCAGCATGCTCTGGGGATCCCATCTCTACTTTCTGAGGTTGGAATTACAGGTGGGTCACCAAGCCTACCAAGCACTTAGGTGAGGATGAGAACCCCAGTCCTTACGCTCCCACAGCAAGTACTGTAATCACTGAGCTGTCTCCCCAGCCTGTGCTCGATCCACTCTGAGGGGCTGGGAAAGGGACTTCCTCTTCCATTCCGGTTCCCACTCGTGCTCTGCACACTTCTGATCCCCCACAGTCCCCAGCCATGGTTCCCCAGTCCCTGGCTTCTAGTGTTCCCTTAGGTCACTAAGAAGTTCGAAGACATCTCCTGCCTCTTGTGGTAGCCCTGAGGAGTAGGGGCGTTGCCGGCAAGGGTAGACGCAGGTCGTGCAAGCCCAGCCTCACAGGCCTGGCAAGAGCGAGTTAGGTTTTAGTTCGCTACCACCCATGTTGGCAGCTCTCCTGTAGTTGTCTTTGGAGAAACCCACCTTCCTGTGCCACTCCTAGACTCCCTATTCACCTTGGCAAGTCTCTGCTTCAAACTCCCCCGTGTTGAAATGCCTGATGTCATAGTCTCTGTGCATTTAACAATGAAGTCTTATCTTCCTTAAGGAAGGCCCCAGTCATTCACTAACTCCCACACCGGAGGGCCTGAGCCTGTGAAAGGCTTGCTAATGTACGGGGGTCCCGAGAACACTCCCCCAAATGTGATGGCTTGCCCCTCAGAGATGATGGGATTTCCCATCGGCTGCCGAGGCTAAGAGACTTGAGAAAGGGCTGGAGAGATGGCTCAGCAGTTGAGAGCACCTGCTTCTCTTGCAGAGGACCCAAGTTCAGTCCTCGCATCTACACCAGTGATGTACAACCATGTGTGACTCTGGCTTCAGGGCATCTCTTCTGCCTTTTTATGTACTCACATCCATGCATACACACATAAATAAATGATCCATCTTAAAATACCTAAATGAAGAACAAGCAGGTGTCTACATGAAGGCTTGGTCCACAGTGCTAAGCATAAGATTGGGGCCACTAGGCACAGTGACACACACCAGGAGACACAGAAACTTGGGGAGAGAGGCTGAAGTTCAGGTGTCCTGAGGCAGCAGCCTGGGCAGCCACAGAGTAAGACCTCAACTCAAAAAAGCAATCAGCAGCACGTACCCACTGATGCCATGTCACGGTACACAGGTCCAGAGTAACCTGTCCACCCTCCATGGGGTCACCAGTTACCGATGGCGTGTTGCATTCACAGCAGACAACACAGGCCCCCAGGATCCTAGAGCTAATTTAACAAAACACATAGCACTTTCAAGTTTTCCATAGCTTTGATAATTAGAAAAGCAATTTTAAGATGAACCAGATTTGCTTTTCCTTCAAAATTAACTCTATTCCTCACCTCCATGCAAAGGCCAAAGCCCTCAAATAGAGATGAGGGGCTCCAGGCATTTCTGAGCCAAAGAATGGCTTTGGTAAACTACTGTCTTTCAAGAGGGTATGTCCTTTTTTTTTTTTTTAAATTTATTTATGAGTACACTGTTGCTGTCTTCAGACACACCAGAAGAGAGCATTAGATCCCATGACAGATGATTGTGAGTCACCATATGGTTACTGGGAATTGAACTCAGGACCTTTGGAAGAGCAGTCAGTGCTCTTAACCACTGAACCATCTCTCCAGCCCGAGGGTATGTCCTTATGTAGCATTCTTCAGCATAGGGAGAAAGCCTCCACCTTACAGGTTTTATGCCTTATGTATTTATTCATGCCATGACTGGGACCTTATACATGCTAGCCACGCATTCTACCACTGGATGTGTCCTGATTCCTATTTTAAAATTCCGAGACAGGGTCTTGCTAAGTTGCCCAGACTGGCCTTGAATTCCCTCCATAACCCAGGCTAGCAAGTCATAGCCTCATCTGGCTCTCGGTCATCCTGTAGGACCAGTTTTCTGACATACAACGGTGTCTGCGCTACACCTATGGCTGTGGCTGCTTCTATGGTACAGCAGGCTACAAGCTCAGAATATCTCACACCTGTACCTCTGCAGTAAGATGCTGGACGATCCCTGCGGTAGCCCTAGCAACAGCCTCACACTGTTGACGGTTTATCCCGGGATCAATGGGGCTGAAGGCACAGACAACTGAACCCCAGGCACAGTTTAGGGAAGCAGTGAGCTGCAAGGGCAGAGCCAAGGGACAGCCATGGACATTCGGGCTCTCAACTCACCTGTGGCCTGGCAGAAGAGGTAGAAGGTCCCCAGCGCCTGCACTTGCTGTGCCTGGTCACTCAGGAAGGGTGGCAGCAAGGTGACCTGCTTACGGCTGTTGGGCCCTGAGGCCAAGGCCGGCCAAGGGCTTCTGGGAGAAGATGAGTCAGGGCCCAGACAGGACAGAGAAGAGCCAGGAGAAGGGAAGGACTTAGGAGATGAGGCTGTGAGACAGAGGACAGAAAAGAAGGCACTGAGGAAGAAGTCATCAGAACCATTCCCATGACGGAGAAGGTAAAGCAAGAAACCAGACACATGAGATGGGAAAAGACAAGAACCCGAGACCACCCCAACCCAGGGCCATCACAGAGGGACAGGAGGCCCACACAGCCTCCACTAAGGCAAAGGCTGGCCCAGTCAATGATAAAGCTTCTGGTTTATTTGGGTACTTTTCAATGTGTACAGTTCCAAGTAGAAAAATAAAAACAAAGTAAATCTTATAAACACAAATGTTTACACCGAATGGTAGATCATGTCATGCTGAAGATGAGTGTCTACACGGCACGGGGAATCCAGAGTCCGTCACCCTCTACATGGAATGAGTGTGCTCCACACACAGTAAGTGAGAAACAAATGTCAGAATCATACCACCCATTAACATCCTGAAAGACGCCGGCAGGAGTCAGGCTGCAGCAGCGGCTGCCCACACGGGACGTTGAGGTCACCGTCCGAGGCTGGGAGCCCAACTACCCAACCCATTTCTGTCTTTCGTGGACAGTCAAGGCGCAAGTCCAAGGGCAGTGGTGAGAGACAGAAGCAAGGAGAGGCAGGATGTGTTCCTCATGAAGACGCCATCCGTCAGGGCAGGAGGTGCCAAGCAGCAGCAGGGCCATGGGGTATAAACCCTCCTCCCCTCATGGGAACAGCTTAATCGCCACCCACAGCCACTGGGCCACCTGCCCTCACTCCAAACCCACCTTGTAGATGTATGGCAGGAAAAATAAAAATAAAAAAAAAGTTCAGAAAGAAAATCCTTCAAAATGAGTAAAATTAAAAACTAAAAACAAAAACCCCACCAAAACGAAAGGGTGAGCGAGCTCAAGGGACCGTTTTAGGCCTACGTTCCTAACAGCAGGAAAGAATGAATTTAGCAAAAATAAGTCTATCCCTGAGAATCTTAAGCAACATAGCCATATTTTATCTCAATATATAACAAAAAAAAAATCTAGAAAATGTTCGTCTTCTCATGAATATTAAAACATCTCCTCCGGTAACTTAAAAAAAAAAATGACCTAAGACGTCAACACAATAGGAACGAAAATCCTAAAATAACAATTAAGTGAAAGAAAAATGTCCGTGCTGTCTGGACAGCAGGAGATAAGTTACCAATCTGATAAACTAAAAGGTCATTTCCAATCTGGAATTAAATTATCTTTCAGTGGCTGCTGGGAAAAGCGAAGAGGAAGGGGTGGTTCTTCTCAGCCCATGGAGGTGGCCGTCTCTCCCCCAGGACACAAAGGGCTCAGGTGCATAAGCGCTCCAACAACTGCAGGACTTGAGACTGGAATAGATACTTGCTTCCCAAAAGGACAAAGGGGACGAGTCACAGGCTCAACCCAAGAGAGAAAGGGACAAAGAACTGAGGCTGGCACACAGTGACAAGACGTGGCTACTGAATAGGTTCAACACAACACTCTCCACGACGACGGAGGGGCACGGGTTGGGACATGCTGGCCTCAGTCCCCGTCAGCATCCGAATCTGCAAACTTCAGTTCACACTTGACATCAAACGGTTTGTCCCGGGCAGAGAGTTCGTCGATCCGTTGCGAGTCCTCTCGATCCGTGGGGACTTTGCTGGTGATGGTGTCCTGCTCCGTTTCATAGCCAGTATCCAGGGCTGGCTTGGGCTGGTCGCCGTTCTGCTGTGAGAAGCTCCCAGGCTCGACCAGCGTCTCCTTCACACTCTGCTCCAGGTCAGAGAAATCTGACTTGGGTTTTTTCTTTCCAAGCAGCAGGGCTGAACGGAATTTTAAGCACTGTCCGGGCAGGTAGCCCTTGTAGCAGTTGTAGGAAAAGAGGCAGAGGAAGAGGACAAAGATGAAGAGGAGGAGAGACATGAGCAGGCGGTTGTCACTGGACTTGAGATACACCGTCTTCTCGGAGTGGAGCTGGGGGATGACCATCTTTGGTTCACAGGGTGTGCCGATGGAGGAGGACTTGGGAGGTAGAGTGGCGGCCCTGGGGGAGGTTGCCCACAGAGCCGGGGTAGGGGGAGAGGACCCCTGGGTAGATGCCATTTTGGATGTGATCCTACTACCTTCTGTCTGAGCAGCCTGTGAGGTAGGTGACGGGGGGATCCGAGGTACCATCTTCACTTCCAGGATGTGCTTGGCGAGCAGCTGGGAGACCGTTTTATTCCTCACCCTTTCCTCTGACAGGCACTGGTACACACCGCTGTCTCCGTCTGACAGGTTGAAGATGAGCAGGTGCTTCCCACCCACGAAGCCATACTTGGGACTCACAGCCTTCAACTCGCCATTCTGGAACTTCCACACCACCCGGGCCAGGTTGGACTTTTGGAAACATTTGAGTTCTGCAGTGCCGCCATGCTTGAAAAAATGCTGATGGAAACTTTCTTTACTCTTATCTGGAACATCAAAATAAATGTGCTCACCGTCAACAACTCAGGCTGATTGCTCGACTGCTTTCAAAAACAGGTTAATACCCACAGGGCCGCATGAGGCTTCCACCCACTGGAGCCAGATGAAATCTTCAGGACCAAGATAAAGATGTCTGTGACCCTACAGTGAATGAACTGGTGGCAGCTCTGAGAAATTCTGTTCTCACCCTGGCCCTGGAGAAAACTCAGCAGGCTGAGGGGCTGGGTAGCGCTCAGCTCCCTCACCTACAGTGGCATCCAGTCAGCTGACGAACACTTCTGCTAAGGGCTGAAGCAGGCCAGCTAGCAATCAGGGACCCTCTTCTCACACGTCTCTTACTCTGATGTGGCACAGGGCTGGGAAGTGCTGGGAAGGCAGACTAGAATCCTGGTCACAGCCATTTCTCAGTGGCTAGCCATTAGCAGTGGGGGTCCCCAAGAGGGCACCAGAACTAATCACAACTGTGTCTTTTGTCTGAAATACAGGAGATGGCATATTTGCATATATAAAATGAGACAACTATCTCTGGAAGGGGACTGAAGTCTAAACATGAAATTCTTTGTCATTTGTGACACTTTATAGCCTGAAGGCAATCTGATGCCATTTTCTGTGTGTGAGTGTGTGTTTATATAGAAAGAGGCCAGAAATCTACCGAGTGTCATCCTCAGGTAGCAGTTACTCCGCTTTGTCTTTTTCTGTGACGGGGTCTCTTCATGTGTCTGGTACTTGCCAAGTTGGCTAGGTTGTATGAGGCCAGAAAGCTCCAGGGATCCACCTGCCTCCCCCTCCTTAGGGCCGGGATCACAAGCACGAACCTCCATGCCCGTTACATGGGTTCTGGGGATCGAACTCAGATCCTACCAACTGAGCCATCTCCCTAGCATTAAGACACTTCTTTCTAGGGTAAGATTTTTCTCCTTGAAGCATGACACTGTTCTACAATGTTCCTAAGTACTGTTTTTAGATTAGGGCTATCTGGCCATACCCAAGGGCTCCTTCCTTCTCATTCCCAGCATGCTCAGGTTTTGTCTACAGGGCCCAGCTAAGCAGAAGAGAGGAGATTGGTGTGGACCAGGGCATGCTTCCCAGTGAACTGATACACCCTGTGTGGCTTTGAGCCCTCTTTCTGTAACCAAAAGGACAGAGAAAGATCACAGGTCTGCCGCATGACACTTGACTTCTGTTTGAAGAGGAGAAAGGAAGACAGATCACACAGGAACACCACGGAACTGACGCCCCAGGAACCTTGCCGACCCAAGGGCGGAAGCAAAGGAGATCCACTCACCCATGCACGAGGATGTGTCGCCACTCATGTCCTGAATCCAGCCCCTAAAAGACAGCAGGCGTACATTACTCTCTGGCTTGTACACCAGACATAGGCTAACAGTCCCATCTATCTATACTCATACCTGCTGGAGCCCTCTGCCTGGTGCAAGGTAGCGCAGGCCTTGATGGCCGGGCTCCAGGCACAGTATGGGTCCCGTGCTAGCACACAGTCTTCACAGCTACTGTGCTTTCCGCAGAAGGCCAGCGGAGCTTGGACCACTCCTGAGTTGGAGCCAGCATAGACAAACTTCCTCCCCTGTGCATGAGAGACAGACGGCAGGTGTAAGGTGGACTCAGGCACTGGGAGGGGCTGCTAGCTTCTCCACCAGCTCCTGGAAAGAACTGCACGGAGGAAAAGGCTCCTTGACTCAGAATAGGCCACAAGGCCTGACCGCCAAGACCTAAATGACAGTGTCCTGATGAATTTTCATTGTCACCTTGACACACTTTCAGGAGGGTATGGGGGGGGGGGGGGGACTACAGCTGAGGAATTACCAAAATCGGCTTGAACATGTCCATGGGGGTGTTTTCTTATTTGCTAATTAATTAGAGTGGGTTCAGCCCACTGTGGGTAATGTCACCCCCGATAGTCCTGGACTTTATAAGGTAGTAGCTAAGCAGAAGCCAGAGGGCAGGCCAATAAGCCACTTCTTCATGGTCCCTGCTTCAGTTCCTGCCCTGGTTTCCCTCAACAACTACGACCGAAATAAACGTTTTCCTCCCCAAGCTGCTTTTGGTCAGAGTGGTTTATCACAGTGACGGAAAAGCACACTAAGACAGAAATCTTGTATGAATATACAAGGTGTCCCGTGTCCCAGGAGGATTCAAACGCCACCCAAGGAAACACAGGGCCTGGGATCTGATGCCACCCTTCTGTATTTGGGGCTGGATCTATGTCTGAGAAAAGATAATTCTGTCCTGTTTCTGCCCAATTGAAACGCAGCCTCCTGGAAGGTGGAGAGTAGCTCCCAAGACTCAAAGAAAGGAAACTGAGGGAGACTGACAAGTTCTAAGATTCACAAGCTCCTATCCCCCGAGGTTATATAAATATACACAATTGCAGAGAGGAGACTCTGCCCCACTGAGCAGCCTCCTAGCTGTGCAGGGAGCTCCATCTATGCAGCTGCCTCTGAGTCACCCACAGGCTTGTAAATCATCCCTCCTCTATCTTGTAAATAGTCCCCTCTAGCTAAGGCTCCCAAACTTCACTGGCTCACTGACTGGTCTGTCCTTGGTGCCCAATCTGGGGTGAAGAGACTTTTCATTTGTATCTTGAGAAAACCCACTTAACAGCCCTCTCCAGCTGCTTCTCACTCCTAATCTGACACCCCTACTGCTCTCCTGGACTCTCTGTAGGTGACACAGCACTCACTGCAGCTAGAAGCCAGAGGGCACAGCCTTTAAATGCCAGGCTTGTCTTGTGCCAGACAGTAGGTACCTGTGATAAGGACATGTCCTTATCATTCATCTCTGAATCCAGCATGCCAATGTGACCACGCACATCAACATCTCGCAAAGAACAAACGGAAGGCCATCAAACTTAACCCAGCAAGAGACGCTGCCATGTGCTTTCTGCTTGCCTGCATTTGTGAGTGAAGAGCGGCCACGGTGCCCCCATGTAACCACACAGAGCTTAGCACCTGCAAGGCCCTGACTTCCAGGACAGGAGCATGCCACGTTACTGGCTGCAGGCCATGGCTAGCATCACACCTGGTGCTGGCAGGAGCCCAGCACATGGGTAAGTGTGACTGATGGACCCTTGGCATCTGTAGTGGCCAGTACCTAAAGAGAACTGAATCACAAACATGGGGCCCACAGATGTGCAGTTCACAGGGAAAGGTAACACCAGGCCACAGAGTTCAGCAGGATCCCAGAGCCAGACTTTATAGACAAGGGCAAGCGGCTAGGACTGGCACTTGAAGCCAAAATCGTGACCCTGGACTCATCTGCTCAGTGGGTTATAGCAGAGTCCTAGCAAGGAGAGGGAAGCACCTGTGGCCAGCGGGCATGAAGCAGCTGATCCTGCTCCTAGCTTTCCCTGGGTTCAGTGCTGTTCCAAACCAGTCCTCAGCACTTAGGAGGCTCACATGCGCTCAAAGCAGTCACATTATTGAAAAGCTTACACACAGAGAGACCACCTTATGAGGATAATCCAATGATGCCCAGGGTCACATGGCAGCATGCAGTAGAGTCGGGATTTGGAAACAGCCCACATTCTGAACCTCACTGTTCTATCCTAGACATAAAATGTGGTGTCCACATCTTACCAAGGCCAGTGGACAAAGAACAAGTTCCAGCCGGTAGACCAAGCACCCAGGCCATTTCTGTACACTCTACCACCTAAAGGACCTAATGCCTCATTTTATTTTTTGCAATGAGGTTTCACTTGTAGTTCAAGGCTGGCCTTGACTTTGCTATGTGGCTAAGACTACCCTTGAACTTCTGGTCCTCCTGCCTCTGAGTTCTAAGGTGTAGAACTATAGGTATGAACCATTGCACCCCACTCAGGTGCTTAAAAAATATTTAATTAATTAATTTGTTTATTTATTTTTGAGACAGGGTCTCCCTACATAGTTCTGTCTGGCCTGGAACACACTATGTAGACCAGGCTGGCCTTGAACTCACAAAGATCTACCTGCCTCTGCCTCCCGAGTGCCAGGATCAAAGGCATGCACTACTACCACCTGGCTGGAGATTTCTATAAAAACTTTAGGCACCACACAGGGTGGCATCAAAGGCAGGTTTGGTCATCTATGTTTCCATGGCTTGTGGGAGCCACAGTGCAGAGCTGAGCATCGGTGACTGAGACCTCTGTAAAAGCCTGCCTGAGGTGCAGGACAGTGTGGCGGGAGCTCTAGAGGGTGACCTGTTAGTTCTCCTTAAAATTAGCAAAAGTGTTGTGTCCTGCCAGCAGAGTCTGCATTCTTTCGGGCTTCTAGGCACAAAGACATTTTCGCAGGTTAGTAACCTCCCAAAAGCTCCAGTGGCTTCAACCTCTCTGGCTCTGCCATGCCTCCTCCTAAGCCTCAGATCCCACAGAAGAATGCTGTGAGAGTCCAAAGGACCATCCTAGCCAGTCTTAGCCACAGAGAAGCTACCAAGGGAGACAAGGAAATAGTCCTGCCCCCCTCCATCCCACACCACATTACCTTCTTTGACGATAGCAGCAGAGTTAGGACCGGTTCAGAGTCCTGGAAGAGCTGGGTCTCCTCAACAACGTGGACCTCTTTTGCAAGGATGACGGCTTTATGCAGAGCTCCCCGGTCTGCAAGGTCAAAACACAGGTGAGCAAGGAGGCCCTAGAGGGAAATGCTGACGGTGCCACCCTGGTTAGTTTTAAGTGTCAATTTAGTGTGACCTGGAATCGCCTGGAAAGAGCCTCAACTGAGGGAACTGTGTTTGACCTGCTGAAATGTCTGTGGAGTAGTCCTGATGGTTGACTGATGTAGGAAGACCTAACCCTAACCCACTGTGGAAGGCACCATCCCCTGGACAATGATAAATGAAGAAAGCTAGCTAGCTAGGCATAGGCAAACCAGCGAGTGACACAGTAAGCAGGCAACATGGGTGTGTTTATTTCTCTCTGCTCTTGACTATAAATATAATTAACTAGCTGCCTAAGTTTCTGCCCTGACTTCCCTGAAATGATGGACGATAACCTCTTCTCCTAGGTTGCTTTTGTCTGGGTGTTTTAGCACAGCAACAGAAATGAAACTAGGAGAGATTCCAGCCTTGACGGCAGTCGCACATACTTGTGGACAATCAAGTCATCCCCTCAATGGGGCGCTCAGAAGAGGGCACCTCTGTCCCATGGTGGATTCCAACGACCTTCACCAACAAGGTCACACCCTGACACCTGAGCCACATTTGGTGTAAGGTGGTTGTTGTACTCCACTGGTCCTCCAGGGGAGGTCAGGGGCCCAGATAGGCAGGTGAGGGCAAAATGTTCAAGTCATCTGGGAAGCTCTAAGGGGAGCCCCTGGGGCTCAAGCGGATGCCAAGCTCCAACTGTCCATCCCAGTCCCAGAAGACTTGTCTGAGAGAGAGTTGTCCCTCCAAAGGCAGCTCAGGGCAGGACTGAACCTGTCTTGTAGAAGGGGGCGGAGTCTCCCACTACCAACTAGGAACTACCAGGCCAGTCCAACTGGTCTCATGACAACAGGGACTATTTAACCCCACTCTAGCCCAGGTACGGGTTGGGACTTGCATTAGTAACCAGTGTCCCAGGTGCCTGATACTCAGAGACTCAGAATCTCAGGTGCTGCGATTGATACCTCAGAAATCCTCTTCTATTGTCACAAACCTTCCTGGCACCTGGAGATACCAGAGCTATCCACAAATGACTAAAGTAAACTTCCCAATCTTACCCAGGAACCCACCTGTGCTGATGAACATGACATCATAGAAGGTGCCATCCAGGGCTTGGGTCCTGTCTACAACTATCTGGGTGTAGTTTACATCTTTTTTGACCAGCTTGGGCCTGTTGTCTATCGGGGTCACAGAGTCATCCATCAAAGGGTGGTCTTTTACAAACTGCAACGTTTTGTCTGGGAGATTCAAGGAGCTGGTGTAGTTGGCTGCCCGGGCCTCACTGTCGATACACTGCAGGGTAAAAGCACCGTGGTCACGTGCCCACTTGGCTTCAACAGAGCACAGAAGAGCGGCCCTGGGCACAGGGCCACAGTCACACTTCTCCAGAGAGTAACAGGGGCTAAGGTGGCCTCTCCAGAAACAAAGCTGTGCTTTGAAAGCATAGAAAGCATAGTCATAGGGCGTAATTGTCTTAGGATCCAGAGACGGAATTAGTAGTCAATGAAAACACTTAGCAAACTTCTCAGATTAGAAAACACTTATTTCAAAGCTTTTCTATGAGAAGAAACTATGCCAAAGGCAGCTTGTTAAATATCACACACACACACACACACACACACACACACACACACACACACACACAGAGAGAGAGAGAGAAAGAGAGAGAGAGAGAGAGAGAGAGAGAGAGAGAGAGAGAGAGAGAGATAGGTAGCACAAAAGAAAAAAAAAGTTGGAAAGATTTTTTTTTTTTTTTGCCCCAGCTCCCTCCCTAGCCATGTTAAACTGAACACAGCACACACATGAGAATAACCAGGTGTCGAGGTCACACACCCACAGAGAAGTCTGTCCTGGGAGAGCTTCAAGAGCCAGGTAAGGCGCTATCCAAAAGCCACTCCCCCCACACGCCCATTCACCACCTGGCAACAATATGCAGGCAATCCTAGAATTTTCTTTACTAGTTTACTGTATCTAGGAGGAAAGAATATGATTCCTGTTATCTAGTGGACAGGCTGCCTCAGGAGACAGTCTAGGCTATGCTGACAAACAAGTTTTGTTTGCAGGAAACGGAAAGTGGAGCAAGTCTGACATTGTGCAATGTCCATTTCTCAAAAGAGCCAGGTGGTACACTCTCTGGTCCGGGCAGCATGGAGTGAGAGCTGTTACCCAACGCAGAAGAGGTCAGAAAATAGCAGCTTCACTATTCACCCCAGGCCCAGACATCACTCAGCCTAGTGCCCAGATTCCTGTTGCCATGCAACCTGCTGCAGGGAGGCTCTGGGATCTGTGTGGTCTCATGCTTGGGGCCTTGAGATCCAAAGAGAAGATGAGCCTTCCCTCCCCAGAGCCCAAGACCCTGCTTACCGCTCCAGGCCGGGGAGTGGGCACTGGGCCGTTGTAGCGCACCCACTTAGTGTGAGACTGCTCCACTGTGGCACTCTGCATGTATTTTCCACGGGAGAAGACGGCCTCCACTGTGGCCAGCGTGTAGGCACAGACAGCTGACAGACCCACATTGTTCCTGTGAAGGGGAATCCGTGAGAGTGTCAGGAGGGCAGGGGGTCATCGGGGTGACCAGGTCCCAACTGCCAAGGAAGCTAACTCACAGCTGTGGGGTGAAGACCGCATAGAACACAGGCTCCTTGAGGTCCGGGGCCCTCAGCACAAACACATCCTGGAGTATATTGAAGACTAGGCCACTGTCTGGTCTGGAGCAGATCAGCCTGGCCTTTAGGAAGGAGGTCCACTTTTTTTGCAAAGTCCGCAGGCCACCCTGGTCACCCTGGAATTCCAGAGACAGCACATGGTAAAGGCAGCACAGATGGCCAACCACAGAAGCAGAGGTCCATATGTCCCCAGCCACTGGCCTAGCCCAAGACTGCTGCAGACAGGTTATATAACCAAAGCAATACCTCTCTATGTGGGCCAGGATCACAGAATATGAAAAGAGCCAAGCACACTCAATGACAACCAAAACGACCACATCTGTGTCACCCCAGTGTGCCACTGGCCTTGGCTCCTACAGCCTTCCCAGGTGGGACCCAGGAAGGAGCACACAGGAGTTAAGCAAGCAATGGGTGACCTCCTTCCCAACTCAGACCCCAGCCCTGCAGACCATCCCAGGGCAAACATGTGAGCGTTCACTAAGAGCTCCTTTTGTGTCCTCTCTGCTCCTCGATTCTAGACAAAGCTCTAGGGCCCCCTAGTCATTTTCAGTGAGCCAACAACTGAGACAACCGGGACAGTTATGAACTGCACACGACTCTGGGCTGGAGAGAAAGAAGCCGGCTCCCGTATGAGTGGTCTCCTTTTCTGCGGTTTCAGTTACCCGTGATAAGTCACACACTGAAAATATCACAAGTGCTACTTGGACTCTTTTTTTCTCTTTGAGTTTCCTTTCTTTCATGTATGTGTATATATGTGTATGTGTGTGTGCATGGTGCACTTCTATATGTGTGTTCATGTGTGGGTGCATTTGAAGGCCAGAGTTGATGTCAGGTACCATCCATCTTATTCTTTGAGGTGAGGTCTCATAATCAAACTCAGAGCTTGCTGATGAGAACAGTCCCACTAGCAGGCTTGCTCCAGCAAGCTCCGATCTCCACTTTCCTACATCAGAACTACAGCGGGTCCTCTCATCATCTATAGGAGATGTGAACTCTGGTCCTTTTGCTTCCTCAGCAGGTATTTTAACCACTAACATCTTCCCGGTCCTATTTTGGGTCTCACCTCTGTAACTTTTATCACTAGTCATTGTTTAGTCTCTTACCATGCTCCAACTGCACATTAAACTTTACACGGGGGTCTCTACTCATCTGCACCAGGACTGTGGCTGGGAACGGGAGAGGCAGCACCCACCTTGCACACCCTGGCAACTCGTGGGATCATCAACTTGAAAACGAACTCGTACTCCACAGACACCTCCGTAAAGAAGAAGTAGACCTTGTCATCTTCACTCTCTGTACCATCTGGGCGTTTTTGGATCACGTCAGCAAAGACAAAACTAGGCTCTGTGGAGTAGCATCACAGGATCATTTCTGTGGGTTTCTGTACACGGAGCCACCATGCCACCTCTCTACCTGGCTCCCCATGGTGCCACAGGCTGGCAAGTGCAGCCTTAGAGCCTGGAGGCTTCCCTTCTAGGACATCTGTAGTGTGCATATCACACTTGTGAACTCCAGGCCCGGATGATGCCTGCCATCCTCCTTAGCTTCACCAAGGTGGCCACAGAGGAAGCCAGGTGAGGCCTCCCTGCTGGTGGGTGGTCTGGAAAGGCAGAGTATCTGCTGATTTAAACAAGGGCCAAATCGGCCGGTGTCAGCCTTGGAAAAATTCCAAGACTCTGAGAGGCCCAAGGAGAAATTTGCTGTCTCATATCTTAGTCCCCACTGTCTGACTCCGGATCAAGGGGTTTCGAAAAAACCCAGCATCACTAGTCAGCATCTCCACAAAAAGATACCCATGAAAGGCCCCCATCATCCACACCCTCAAGTCAGACTGAAGATATGCTTGTTTGGCCCCAAGGAAACATTTCAACACCACCTGGCCAGACCCCAGGGGCTCCGCATTTGAGACCATGCCCCAAACTCAGTATCTACATTCTCAACTTCCCGTCAGAGCTTTGTTTTATTAAGGTTTCCCAAACTGTTCTTTTTTTTTGGGGGGGGGGGGGAGGGTTGAGGATAGGGTAGGCTGGGGTATGACGGAAGCAGATTTAAACAATGCCGTGAGCAGTGAGCAAGAGAGCTACGGTGGTGTGGGCCTTGAGCAGTTCCAAAGAGTTCCCACTGCCTGGGATCCAACATAAGCCCCCACCCCCCATGGTTTGGGGACAGCCAGAGGAATGATAAAAATGATAAAATGATAGACCCATGAAGCTGGCAGCACACACTTCTTACCATTTAACCACGGGATGGCATACTCCGTCCTCAAGGGACTGTGGGAAGAATTTCGTGAGATGATGGGTTCACTGCCCAAGAAATTATATGATGTCCCGGAGTAGAGCTCACCCCCTGCGGTGGTGAAAAGGGAGGAGAAAAGGGGATCCAGTCAGAGCTTCTGACATTAGCCCAGGCTGGCCTATAAGTAAGCCTCATGCTTCCACCTCTGCCAGGCTATCACAGCTATACCAGGCTACCATAATTATTTATACCCTCATTAATTCCCTGAGGAAGGGGGGGGGGTCCTCATCTTCTGTGGCATGCTTTTCCGCTTCCTACCCCAGCATCTTTCATCAGAATAATCACAATCACCCAATTTAACTGTGTTTTTCCAGATTAAAGGGTAATAGCTAATCACAAAGGAGAAATTTCCCATAGCCAGTATAGTGAAGGCAGACACTCCTCAGTGTTTGACACCCTGGAAAGCCATCCTAAATAAAAAGCACTGTAAATCAAAATAGATGTGTAGGCACCTACACTGCCGGGCAGCATGGCCCAGCCTCACCTACTTTAATACACTCAGAACCTATACTTCAGATTTTGACTGTGCATAAGTGTCACACATGATGCCTAAATTTTAATATAGTATTGAGTATCTCAAAGTTCACTGGATATTGTACATTGACAGTGAAGCTTGAACCTTCACACTGGCTCAAAGATCCCAATGTGAACTATCTGTATGACAGCATGTGCCCCTAGCCTCAGATATGCAGGACACAGCAGGAGGCTTGCAGCCACGGGGGCATCCAGAAGGGAGCTAGTGTCAAAATGAAGCTGAGGAAGGCAGGACTGAGGAGGGAAGAGCTGAGTGTTCCAGGTGGCAACGTCACATGCCACCATAAACTCAGAGAGTGAAGGAGCCTCAGGCGCAGGACTCACCAACCATGACTGATGTGTAGCTATGGGCGGGGTCGAAGGGGCATCTTCCTTTGCCATCTTCACTCTTCCCCAGAAACTTGAAGGATGTCAAGTTCTACAACAGAATAAAAAGAAAACATCTGACCTCTCCGTGCTAAAGACCATTTAAAGGTACAGATCCCTTTGTTTCCAAAGACCAGAGTGTGGAGCAAGTGGGCCCTGACCCATGTGGGTCCCACCCTGGGATCATTGACACCTGAAGTACAACTCATGTGTGTGACAGAGCCTGGGATACACAGGATCATAGTGTCAGCTTGCTCAACCACACTACTCACAAAAGAGGCGACATAAACCAGACAAAAACAACCCATAGAATCCTCACCTCCATCTGTCCACCAGCAGCAGCTCCTGAGGATCCATTCTGACTACTAAAGCAAGTTCACTACAACATAGGCCGTGTTGGGATCAGGCCGTGCCCAGCTCTAAGCTGCCCGATACTGTATAACACAGTGGTCTCCAGGCTGTGCCTTGCCTTAGGAGACTCCGTTTTCAGTCAACTTTTGATTCCACTCTGGGGAAAAGGATGAGTAGTAGGCCCTGGGTGGACCTGCAAACCACACCATCTGCCATGTACCATCCCACCCGAAACAGATGGATAAACGATTTATTCCTGGGAACAGAAAGAGGAGCCATCCTATGAATTCATCCAATTTGAGAGTTTTGGGCTACACGGTTGTATTAAAAATGCCTGGGAAACCAGGCCCAAGAATGAACAGACCTGGGTGTAACTTCTTCACCTGGTCTCTTTAAAGTGATGGACACCCAACACTGTGATGGACAGCCCCACGGGAAACTCTCAGCTGATACCTGGTTTGTACACCAGGGACATCCTTCTGCCTTGGAAGGCTCTACCTTCCAGCTTCTCGGAGGCTTCCAGCTCTCTAACACCTGACTGCAGAAGCTCCTTCCCAGCACTGGTCTGGTTTGAAATCAATACAGCCAGGGCTACACAGAGAAATCCGGTATCAAACAAATAAAAGATTAGAATAAAAGAATCTGCATTAGCCTCGGCCAGATCACCAAGGTAGGCAGGATTAAATCATCAACTGATGTTACTAAAACCGCCAAGCCTTATGAATGTATTGTTATTGAATAAATTCTGGCACTGGGGAAGACACAAACCTGTTTGGTGTCCGCGTTTCTGGCAGTGTGCTCATGACAGTCAGCAGGTAACACAATCTTGGGATAACCTCTTTTCACCTAGGAAACCTACTTCACATCTCAGCTTTCTACGCTGTGATAAACGCCTTGACCAAAAGTGCCTGGCTTTGGAAACAGTTAACTTCAGCTCACAGTTTACAGTCCACCAATCAGGGAAGCCAGGCCAGGAACTCAAGGCAAGAGTCTAGAGTCAGGAACGGAAGCAGAGGTGGGGGAGGAGTGCTGCTTACTGGGTCTATCCTCATGACTTGGTCAGCCTACTACTTTCTTATATACCACACAGTGGGCTGGCCC
Source organism: Arvicanthis niloticus (assembly GCF_011762505.2). NCBI lineage: Eukaryota > Metazoa > Chordata > Mammalia > Rodentia > Muridae > Arvicanthis > Arvicanthis niloticus. Next base: position 12,222,521 of record NC_047665.1, on the reverse strand, counting down.
CTCCCACATCAACCACTAATACGAAATGCCCTAGAGACTTGCCTACAGACCTATCTTATGGAGGTATTCTCTCAACTCTGGTTCCCTCTTCTCAGAGAAGTCCAGCTTCTGTCAAGCTAACAAAAATAAAACAGAACAAGAAACCGACACCATACAAGGAGAAACAGATCCACCCAAACATTAATACATAATGAATCAGAACGTTCTCATGTGGGGAAAAATGAGACACAGCTCAACAGCAAGTGACAAACTGTGTGTATGGGTGGCGGGGGGGGGGGGGGGGAAGTGTCCACAAAACGATGGTGAATAATTTCCACTTCTGGATTTACACGAGGCGTTCTGACACATACAGAAGAATACAGCAGATGCAAGATGTTAAAGGGACAGAAGCCACCCACGGGACAGCCCATCAGAACACCAGGATTGCAAGCCAATCCAAGTAAGCCGTCACTATACACTTCACATACTGGAGAGGCCGGGGAGCAGGGCTGTCTACCAGTCAGGAGCTTTCGGCTCTGCCAGAGACTGCTGGCTGGAAGCCACAGGCCAGCAAGCACACAGGGCCTCACATGTCTGCAATGACCAACGGACCAGTTAAAACAATAAAGGTCACCAGTCAGGTTAGGAAGTGTGAGCTCCCAGTGACAGTGTGGACCAGTTGATAAGACCCATCTGTCGTCACACCTCCCAGGGATGCCTGGAGGCTCCTGGGGCTGTGCTCCACTCTAAGCTACTGGACGGGGAGAAGGGATGGGGGATACTGGTAATCACTGTGTTTTCTTAGCTGCAATGATGAAATCAACTGTGCCAGAAAATGTCCCCATTCTTAGGAGAGATGCTTGTAAAGGTCTATGGGAACCACAGGCTGCACAGACACACAGACACACAAAATTACAAATACATACACCTGTACACATGCACAAATGATACATAGAATCCACCATGCAGTCCAGGTGCACAAACATACACAAAAAGGGACTCTCTCGTAGGTTTGAGGTTTGTTTTTTTTTGTTGTTGTTGTTGTTTTTTTTTTTTTTAAATTAAAAGTGTCAGAATTTCCTAGTGTAAACCAAGCATTCTGTCTCCTCCCCTCATACGCAGGCTCTGCTCTGTAGTGTAAATGTCTACAACAGTCCAGAAGCTCTCAAGTAGACAGACTGTGGTTTAGGCAAGAGGTGTTGATGCAGAAAGGTCTCTCCCATAACCACCCTCTTCCTTCCCTTCTCTGCTCATTTTTCTTCATTTTTCACTCACGATGCTTCTCTCAATACACGCATGCATGCATGCATGCATGCACGCACACACACCAGCAGTTTTGGTTGCATCCCAGAACAGTTAGTTTAGCCAGGTAAAACCTGTGCAGTGGCCTCCCTCCCCAGATGTCTATACGAATACTCAGTTTTTAAATTCTCTCTTGACTTCTTTTTTCTTTAGAGCTGTATTTTGCAACCTAGGCTGACCTCATACTCAGGAGCCTTCCCAAAGTGGGGGTTCCTGCTGGCCTGGATACCTAGCTGCCTAAGTGAACTTCTAATGAGTCTGTTTTGTCTAGTTAGATCCCCAACTCAGGGGAGGGTGTGTGTGTGTGTGTGTGTGTGTGTGTGTGTGTGTGTGTGTGTGTGTGTGTGTATGTATATAGGCATGTGGTGAGTGTATGTGTGGTACTGGGGATCGAAACCCTACATCTCTTACAACCTAGGCAAGCCTCTTGTGATGGTTTCTATATGCTCAGCCCAGGGAGTGGCATGATTAGAAGGTGTGGCCCTGTTGGAGTAGGTGTGTTACTGTGGGTGTGGGCTTTAAGACCCTCATCCTAGCTGCCTGGAAGTCAGTATTTTTTTTTTTTTTTTTTTTTTTTTTTTTTTGGTGGTTTTTCGAGACAGGGTTTCTCTGTGTAGTCCTGACTGTACTGGAACTCACTATGTAGACCAGGCTAGCCTCGAACTCAGAAATCCACCTGCCTCTGCCTCCCAAGTGCTGGGATGGAAGTCAGTATTCTGCTAGTAGCCTTCAGATGAAGATGTAGAACTCTCAGCTCTGCCTGTATCAGGCCTGCCTGGATGCAGCCATGCTCCTGCCTTGATGATGATGGACTGAACCTCTGAACCTGTAAAGCCAGCCCCAATTAAATGTTGTCCTTTTTAAGACTTGCCTTCGTCATGGTGTCTGGTCACAGCAGTAAAGCCCTAACTAAGACAGCTCTAACTGAACTATAACTGGGAGCGAGCTTTAAACTTCAGCTGGCTGAGGGTTTAGGTGAATGAGGCTCTTCTTTTCAGGAGTCTCTTCCACCGGGGATTCCAGTCATCTACAGGCAACTGCAGCAGAGCAATGAACTACTCTCCTGCCTCCCTGCCTTGCTCTGGCATCACTCACCCCGGGCTCAGCAGACCAACACAGTGCAAGCTACCTTTCCTTGAATGCTCAGCCTCATGGCCATCAGGTGTACGACAGAAGGCTTGTTAAGAGCCAAGGTTTTGGCATTTGGTGGAAAATTTGGATTTATGCCCAGTAGAGAAGAGAGGAAACCCGTATAATGTTTCATATTTGTTATGGTTTATTTGTAAAATGTCATCCATGGGCTCAAGGGTTTGTCTCCTGGTGGTGGTTGTAGAAGTGGGGCCTACCGAGAAAGTGGGTTTCTGGGGGTGTGCCTGGGTGTTTATAGGCCAGCTCTACGTCTCCCCACACGGCCTTCTGTTTTGCTGAGGTGCCATCTATACTCTTTTCCCCTTAAGTTGCTTTTTATCAAGTATTTGGCCACAGCAAGGGCAAAGTAAGTGACTTGTAATATACATCATATTGGTAAACTTTCTGGTGCTGTTTGAGCCTATTGAGAAAATGGCTCTGGAAGCAGGGTTGCCCCTCCTCCATTCCAGACCCAAGCATGTTTTCAGAGTGTCTTCCAAAGCCCTTGACTCTGTGACAGGGAGAACAGCAAACAACCCAGGAGTAAAAACACGGTGCCCTTGAGATCGCCTAGGAGGTGAATCACCTGCAAAAGAGCTTACTGTTGTTTATCTCACGATAGAAAAGTGTCTATAGTGGGGGTGGGGGGAGCAAAAGGTCAGCCATGGAAGCTCAGCTACGGAGAGATGGCTCCACCGACTGCCTCAACCTCCCCACTTCATTCCTGATGGAGGCTTGATGCTCCTGAGGTGATGATCTCTCTCTGCTGTTGTTTGTTCTTTCATTTAAAAGCCTCACCTGAGTGGATGCTCTGCTCTGACCAGGCCTCTGCTGGGAACCCCAACCAGCTTCCTTAATGAGGCTTCCTTGATTTCTGCCAGATGTTTTGAGCACTCAATTTGGTGTTTTGGTACCTGTTTGTCTCTTGGTATTTATTCTTTTTTTAAAAAAGTATGGTTATGGCAGATCATCCTATGGACCTCACAGAATACTGGTCAGGAGGAACCAGACTATCGCTGCTGTGAGAGAAGTCCGACTGTATAGTTCTTAGTCCTTACGGTTTGCAGAAAGAAGGGGAGAGGCTGGCTCTTTGTTAGTCACCAGCCAGGGTGGTACGTACCAGGAGTAAATGGTACACTTTATACAGGAATATGCTGTAGCCTTACCAGGTGGTCACAGGTGGGCTGGAATGCATTGGTCCCACACACATAGAGGGAGGTGCTGGTGAGCGGCTGCAGCACTCGTATGTAGTTAAGGCATTCCGTCTGCAAGGGAAACACACACACACACACACACCATGAGCAGGCATCCACCAAAGAACCCTCAAGTCCACATGGTAAAGGCCAGTCATCCACTGCCCTGTTCTCTCCTCTGCTCAGGCTGGTCTGTCTACGCCCATAGAGGGGCACACTGCACCGTGACCCAGCCTCTCAAATGTTAACTTTTATATCTCTGTGGTCCACAGGCAGTGCAGGTGCCAGGCATGACTTTGGCTCTGTCCCTAATAGATGGTCAGCCTGTATCTGGTGACCAAACAAAGCCAAGACCAAACCAGAGCTGAAGCCTCAAATTGTACTGGGGAACCCACTACAGATGGCAATGTATTTACCCTTGCTGAACACACACCGTTCATTTTTGGTGCCCATAATCGCCAAAACAGACATTGTGCAGGCTCCTTCTGCCTTCCTGGGAACCCCACCCTATACTCCTGCTGCCATCACAGAACTAGAAATAGTGACTCGCAGAGTCTGAGAGAGAGAGGCTGAACCCAAGGGTGCAGCCAAGTGAACATCCCTGAGGGCCCAGTGGGAAAACAAAGATGGCAATTCGGAACCTGTGCGCTATTCCAAGAGAACAGTGCTTAGAGTATATAGGCTATAGCCTGAAATTATATCAAAATGGGAAAGGGTTTTTATAGCCTGAAATTATATCAAAATGGGAAAGGGTTTTTATAGCCTGAAATTATATCAAAATGGGAAAGGGTTTTTTTTTGTTGTTGTTGCTTTTTTTTTTTTTCAACTACTCTTTTCAAATGGACAGGATATCATTCACAGGAGGACTCCCTACCAAGGTCACTGTGGGTCCCACATGCGGTGGTACAGGCGTCAGCTCACTCAGCTACAGACTGCCTGAAGCAGTGAGCCCATTGTAACGCCTGCCTGCCTCGGTTCCCCAGTTAACACCATAGTTAGAGACCAGTAGGACTGGTAAAGTGTTCAGTTAGCATTTAGCCAAGAAAGTTTAACCTTAAAGAAAAAAAAAAAAAAACAAAACCTGTGAGTAATTGTTTTAATCTTTGTTTTTTAAATCTGCTAACAACTGATAAACCCTGCCATTGTTGAACCATCACGACCAATATCAGGGACAACCTGGCTTCTGTGGTCTAAAACCATCTGGGACATTTGTGAGGCTCCCGGCCAGATACCCACATATGTGGGGATACCCAGAGCTCCTGAGAAAAGGGATACAAGGTGCAGTCTCCCTGAGTGGCCACACTGATACCTAAAAACAAAACACAAATCCCATCAAACCCCTGAAACCTCTTAGGCCTCAGCTGGTGTACACACAGAGGGAGGTACTAGAGGGCGGCAGAGACTACATCCTGTAGACAAAATGCCGGGCCATTTGATCAAGTGTCTCCAGTGCTGAGGATGCAGGGCACCTGCCTGAGAGCATCAATCCTGACGCCAGGGACCGGGGAGAGGGGCCACAGGTGTTGGGACAGCGGGACTGAGCCCACCAGAATCACGTGATGCCAGGCAGGCATGCAGCAAGAAGTCCCGGTACTGGAAAGGAGGCAGGTAAGCGTGAAGTGTGTGCTCAGGATCTTTGTACTTGCTGTCAATTACCTGCTTGGATTTCCCCTTCTCTGCGCACTTGGACTTTTTGTCTTCAGAGACCTTCCAATATACCTGTGAGGGAGGAACGTGTCAGAGCCGGTTTACTGCAGTCCCTGCCCCTCCCCTCCTGCCACATACCAAAAGGAACTGCTGGATAAAACAGACACCAGCAGGAGGCACACAACAGGTCAGAGCACACTGGGTCGCTGCCTGAATAAAGTTCGACTAGGAAGAGGTTCAGGGAGCAGGCGGGGGCTGAGACCACAGAGTCATCCCTAGGGCTTCCTCACGTTCTGTGACCAGCATCCCCAAACCAGCAGGGATAATACAGCCTTGGGCTTGCAACGAAGCAGCAGAGGGCTGGGGAGACTCAGTGGGTGCTTGCCAGTAAGCACAAGGACCTGAATTTGATCCCCAGAATTCATGTGAAAAGGCCACGTGGCACTGTGCACTGAGGAGGCAGAGACAGGAGGGTCCGTGTGGCTTGCTGGCTGTTGGCCTACTTGACAAGCTCCAGGCCAGTCAAGAGACCACGTCTCACAAAAAAAAAAAAAAAAAGTTTTAAAAATGGCCAGCACCGGGCTGGAGAGATGGCTCAGTGGTTAAGAACACTCACTGACTGCTCTTCCAGAGGTCCTGAGTTCAATTCCCAGCAACCACATGGTGGCTCACAACCATCTGTAACGGGGTCTGATGCCCTCTTCTGGTGTGTCTGAAGACATCAATAGTGTACTTACATAAAATAAGTAAATCTTTAAAAAAAAAAAAAAAAATGGCCAGCACTCAAGGAAAGATACCCAAAGCTGCCGTCCTATGACCCCTGCCCCACATACTGAAAGTATAACCAATTAAATTCTATCCAACAGTGGGGTTTTTTGTCTGTTCTTCCATATTAGCCTGCAAGCTTTCTATTGCACATTTTTATTAGATGTGAATGTGATGGTGTGTAAGTGGAGGTCCAAGGACAACTTGTGGGAGTTGGTTCTCTTTCTATACCGTGTGTGTGTGTGTGTGTGTGTGTGTGTGTGTGTGTGTGTGTGTGTGTGTTGGCGGGCTGGGCATTGAACTCAGATCATCAGGCTTGGCAACGTGTGCCTTTACCTGCTGAGCTATCTCTTCAGACCCTTCTCTACCTAATTTTTCTCCTTTGACAGTTTGACACATTCATAGAATGAATTTCAGTCGCTTTCAGCCTCTGTTCTTCCTCTCTCTTCCTTTTAAAGGTGACCAGATGAGTACTACTCAACACAGATCAGACATACAAACAGCTTAGCTGAGCTTCCTGGTGGAGTCCTGAGCCAGACCTGTGCAGAATGGGCATGGGGAGGCAGCGGAGGCAGCCCCGTCTACAGGGGCATGGCTGGGAAGCCACGGGACCTACCTCATGTTGCTTCTCAGAGATGTCTAGCGCATTCACTGCAAAGACAGCTTCCCGGGCGCCCACATACAGAGTGTCTTTGTCCTCACTCATCAGCAAGGCCGAGTAGTTGAAGATGCCTGGCTCGTGAAACTGCACCAGACCTACCTCTGTGTCACAGAGGGGGGAAGGAAGAGCCCAGGAGTCACTGCTGAGCCTGCCTGCACCCTGTCCCACCTCACTGTCAGAACCAGACTCGTCATAGGGACCAACTGTGTCATGATGCTCCAGAGTGGAGCAGAACTCAGGACCCCCAGGTAACCTCAATGCATCCACCAAGGTCAAGAGAGGAGCTGGTCCATGGCTGGACACGCGAGGCTGGCATCCCTGCACTATACCCCTCACCTCCTTTTCTGTCTCCCAGGTCCTGTGAGTTCCAAACCCCTCATGCTGGGGGCTTCCAGCACATCGCAGACACTCTGTGGTTTGAATATGCTTGGCCCACGACAGTGGCACTATTAGGAGGTGTGGCCTTGTTGGAGGAAGTGTGTCACCGCGTGGGTAGGCTCTGAGACCTTCTTCCTAGCTCCCTAGAAATCAGTCTTCTCCGGTTTGCCTTCAGATCAAGATGTAGAACTCTCAGCTCCTCCTGCACCATGCCTGCCTGGATGCTGCCATGCTTCGTGCCCTGATAATAATGGACTGAATCTCTGAACTTATAGGCCAGCCCTGATTAAAAATTGTCCTTTATAAGAGTTGCCTTGGTCATGGTGTCTGTTCACAGCAATGGAAACCCTATCTAAGACACCTGGTCTACACTCTACCTCTTTAATGTGTCTTTAACCATCCACTCTAGGTTTAGAAAAATGTAATGAGTTAGAACTTTCTCACTCACAAAATAAATGCCTTACTTTGAAACCCTCAACACCAAAAATCCAATACTAGGGCCCGAGGCTGTAGCTCAGTGGTACAGCATTTGCCTAGCATGTGCAGGGTCTATGTTCTTTCCCCCGTGCGCCATTTTAGAAAATAGTCAAGATGTGGGGACACACCTCTTTCCAAAACAATTTCCAGTCATTACTAATGATTTCCAGAGACAAGTGACACTTTTCTGCACCTGCACCAGTTAAAACACATGGTAACATAGGAAGGACATACACAATACTGGTTGTCTTAGACAGGGTCTCGCTATGTGGCCCAGGCTGTCCTGGAACTCATGAGCCTCCTGACTCCACTTCCTGAGTGTGCAGGTTCCCCGATGTGATGCTGAGCTCAGCATCATCCGCTGGCATCAGTGAGTTCTGAACTTGCCTACAAGTAAGCATCCCGAGTGTCCAGGTGGCTTCAGGGCTGGGCCTTCTTACTGCACTTTTGCTTCCTGGCTCTGTCTTCACACTGTTCCCTCCCTGGAATGTGGGACAGCCAGTGTGTCCCCATCCTGGAAGTCTGACCTGGAGACCCCTCTGAGGCTGAGCTAACCTCAGCAGTGCAGCTCAAGTGTCTGGCACGTGGTCAACATTAAGTACGAGGTGAGCCGCTGAGGTCACATACACAGTCTAACTAAAGCTTGGTACCTGCTGTGGGCCTGGAGCAGCCCACCAGGGCCTCCTGCTCACACAGCATCCTTCCGACATTCCAGCAGCTTAAACCTGCCCTGACAAACCCCACAGAGCATCCAAAGCAGGGACCCCACACTCTCTGGAGCTGCTGGCGGTCACGGCTTTCACACTCACCTCCATGTTCCCAGGTGATCCGAGGCACAGGTGCAAATGCCACCACGGTCCTCAACACTACCACCAGGGCCAGGAACAGCCCCCTACCGGGGGCACACATCCTCATGGGTGGGGCCACCGAGGCCTTCAGCAACAGGCACACATGGATGGCAGCAGGCTGCTGTGGCGTAACAGCAAGGACCTCTCAGAGCCCCAGAGCTGGGACCAGCGGCACAGACTGGAGCCCATAAGTAGTGGGGTTCTTGAGTCCCCACATGTCAGGTTAGCAATGGCCACTTTCACAACCTCACGCCAAAGGCTACTGGTGCTTCCTTCTGACCTGCAAAAGGAGGAAAGGACGAGACTATAGGTCACAGCAGCTCCAGATGGTTCAGTCCCCTCCATCCTTTCCGACTGCCTCTTCTGTCTGAACCTGCCTGCTGAGGGACATGGAAGGCATCCAGGGTTTGTGGGGGCTGCCAGACAGACAGATCCTGCAGAGAGACAACAAGGCTAAAAGACACCAAGATGGACGGACCCACTAAGGTGGAAATAACTAGCTAGAGGGACAGCCAGGTGCTTGGTGACATGCCACTAATGAAAGGAACAGTTTCCCTGGAGGCTCACTTCCCAATTTCTGACATGCTAACCCAGGGATATTACCAGACATCAGAGGGTTGTAGTGACAGGGCACACGCCTGAGAATACATAGAAGTGCACATGCATGGGTAGACACACAAAGTAGATGTAGCCGTACACGAATGTACATAAAAAATGCACACATGTGCTCACATCCATACACACAGTATGAAAGCACACACTAACCTTCATACCCATGAAAACACGCCCTCAGGGCCTCATCTGGCCACAACAAAGGACACAGCTAGCCTAAGAGGCAACCCGAGCTCTTCCTGCCTCACAAGGAAGCCGTTAATTACCATGGAAACACTAGCAATTAACTCTGATCTGTCCAAACAAGAAACAGAAGACCAGGCTTTGCTCTTTGATGGAATTGTGGCCACGGGTCTCTTGAGCCTCGGTCCCCTGTCCTCATCTGGCCCAGCCAAGCCTGAGGCTCAGCACACACCAGATCCCAGGATGCAGAGCTCAGCGCTGAGTCACACCAGCTGCTCTGATGCACAAATAGGCCTCACCTTTGGGTGTGGCTACTAGGAGCTGACAGAGCACAGCAGTCTCCAGATGTAGACCCAATGCTGGCACAGCATCTACCCACCTGCCAGGCCTCCCCTGCCCCACCCTTACTCCCACAGAGGGCGGGGCCAGCTGTTCCTGCATCTCTCTATTCAGCCCTCTATCCTGTTCCTGTCATCTAGTGCAGCCCTGACTGGCTGTCTGGTCACTATCCCGATGGATTTAGAAGCTTCCAAAGCCCTCCATCCTCCAAGGAGTGGAATATTCTAGGCCAGTGCAGCTGACCGGTTTCCTTAACTATTGCTATAGCTCAAAAGCAGATACAGGTGACATGAAAAGAGGTGACTCCAGTAACAGGCAGTGGTTCTACAGAACAGTAGTCAATCCAGCCCCTGTCCTACCCTAGAAATTCACAACCAAGCATAAGGGGTGACTCCTATCGTGATCCAACCAGAAAGCAGGAAGCCAAGAACTGAGACAGTGACTGGGAAACAGACAATGGCGACCCAGATAATTATAAACTTTTCGTTTCACAGAGCAAGTTCACAGTGCGTCCTGCCACAGAAGAGCCCACTCTCCTGCCAAAGTGGGTTGCTAGGGTCCAAACCATGGGAATCCTCTGAAAGCTATGGTCACCAGCTCCCTTCAACACCGAGCATCCACAGTGCTAAGAAAAACCAGGGCAGCAATGCCACCCTGACCTCAAGCACCCTCTGGGTACAGAGCCACAGGTGGCACTGGTCTAAGCCCAGAAGACCCTGGGCTTTCCAATTTGTGGCACACAGTTCCAGCTGTGAGGGTCAGGTAGCACGGGACAGATGCTTCTTCCCTCTTCAGATCCCCCTTGATGGAAGCAGATGATGGAGAGAACAGAGAAGGCTGGATGCCAGCCAAGGTCACCAGCCAAGGTCGTACAGGTGTGTGTTGGGGGGGGGGGTCACATTCCACTGTGCAGCCTACTTGAACATTTTTATAAGAAAACATTCCTTCAGGGCTGGGTGTTTATCTCCATTGGTAGAATGTTTGCTTCCCTTGCACAAAGCCCCGAGTTCAATCCCAGGCACTTCATAAACTCAGGCATGGTGATGTACCACCAGGTGGAAGCAGAATAAAGAGAAGTTCTGGGCTATCCTTAGCTATGTGGTTTGAGGCCAGACTGGGCTACAGAAGACTTTGACTGAAATAAAATTTAAAGATATAAAACACAAAGAAGAAAGGCAATTCTTCCAAAATTAACAGGTGGCAGCACAGGCCTTTAATGAGAAGGCAGAGGGGGCTCTCTGAGTTCACTGCTAGCTTAGTCTCCATATGAGTCCAGGCCAGCCAGGGCTACAAGTGAAACCAAGTCTCAAATAGAAAAACAAACAAGTAAGTGTAACGGATGTGGTGGTGCACAGTTTAATCCCAGCACTCTTGGGGAAGAGGCAGGCAGGTCCCTGTCTACGCAGTGAGTCCCAGGCCTGCCGCAGTTACACAGTGAGGTCCTGGCTCAAAATTTAATTATTTTGTTAATTAACTAAAATTAATTAACAAGCTAATTAATTATGTCCTGAAAAAGAAGTGGGGTGTGGCCAAGCAGGACACCAAGAGAGTCCAGAACCAGGGGCTAACAGACCAGGAGGGCTTTGGCCAACACCAGACCCAACTCGGTGCCCTGAACCCGTAAGCTGACAGATTCACAGAATGTTCCACGACAACATGAGAGGGCAGGAGGTGGTTCACAGACACTTCGAGAAGGAAGACCTATCTTGCTGAGAAACACATGAATGTACATGCCGAGCAGGGTGCAGAAGGGCTGCCCCTAAAGTTCATCCTCAGCATCCTCACCCTCATCCTCAGCATCATCAGTATCAGTATCCTCATCATCATCATCACAGGACTTGAGAAACTTAACCTCTTCCTTTTCAGGGCTGTGAGTGTCACAAGACACACGCATCCCCGAGACCCAGGATGAAACTCTACATACTCCCTCAGCTCCCCTCATCTTAGCCAACCATGTGGATGGGAAACCAAGGAAGGCAATGGCCACTAGAAGCATGCTCACCCATCTGCTGCCCCACTAGAAGCATGCTCACCCATCTGCTGCCCCATCCCCTGGCTGGATCCATGGCAAGTAAGGACACCCAATCTGCAAACTTGTCTTGGATGCACCTCCTTCCTCACCCAACTACCCCTACCCACACTCGGTAGCTCTCTCCTCCCTTCCCTCCCAGCCTGGTCCCCTCCTGCTTCCGGTGGCTTCCTGATAGGTAACAAGATCCTGAGCTTTCTGCAGTGGGCAGAATGCCCAGCTCAACACATTTGTAAGTTACCCTGCTTCTAGCCAAAGAAATCTAAGTGGAACGTACAAGAAACAATTCCACGAAACGGGCTAACAATAATAATAAAAACACTAGCACTTTGACCCTAAGCTCATCTTGATGTTGCCACCTGAAACTCAGACTAGATGTCTGGAGGTCTAACAACCATTCTGTGAACATGAAATAAGGCTTTCATTCTATCAACTGCAAAGTGGAAAGTCTCAGAGCCTGGACCCTGGCAATGAGGGCAAAGACAACTGCACCTGCTTTCTTCCTCAGGCTAAGAATGAATTACCAAACACACTCAAAATGGGGCAATTAGAGCCCCGGGGGAAGAGAGAATGGTCCATCGTGGAAATGCGCCACCATGGCCCAGTGTGCAGCCTCAGTCACCAAAGGGGATGGGGGATGCGGAGTACATTTCTTAGGAGGGTGGGGGAGGGGTGGAGGTGCAAGAGAGCAAGAGCCTCAGCTCCTGTCTGGAGTGAAAAGGCAAGACACAAGGCTAACACGAATTTTAAGGGGAACATTTTTTTTTTTTAAAGTGGCTGAAATAACACAAACTCTTTACTGCCCTAGGGTGGTCTGGCTGGGGCCGCTTTTGGATGTACTCGGTATAAAATGCACCAGTTGGGGCTGGAGAGATGGCTCAGAGGTTAAGAGCAGTTGTTGCTCTTACAGATCAAGAACCTGGCTTCCACTCAAAGCACCCACACGGCAGCTCACAACCATCTGGAACCCCAATTCCAGGGGGATCCAATGCCACCTTCTGGCCTCCAGTGGCAGCCAGCAAACTCCTCTGCCAGTCTTGACTAAAAGTAGGAACTGTGGGGTTCACGGGGGCCCTGGGTACCTACAGAAGCACAGAGCAAGTTCAGCCAGGCTGTGCTTACTACAGCTGCAGGCTCCTGCCCTGCAGACCCAACCCCATAATGCAGAGCATAGTTATTTCATGAGCAGACTCTAGAGGGCACCAGCCTTGCCTAGACCCCGTGGGAACAGCTAAAGGCCTGGAGGGGGAGGGAGCAGAGAAGTAGAGGGAAAGGGGGGTGAAGGCTGTGGGGCTTGACTTTTCTTCTTTTTCTTTTTTTCTCTACACCACTCACTGGTGTAATTTAAAACTCACTTTAAACAATGAGCCTGCCACACCCACACAGACAGGCTGCCACAGCGCCTTCCAGGAATGGCTCCACCATCCTCCAAGGCCAAGTTCAGGACCTTGCTCTCAGTGTTTAAATTTAAACAAAGGGATGCATCACCCTTCCCCCAGGGGAAGCCGAGGTGTCCCCACCCCCCCAGCTGAGGCCCTCCAGAAGAGGGCCTGACATCCAATTAGAGGCAGGGTCATGAAGGCCCCATTACCACACCAAGAGGGAAGAGAGCCTACTCTAAACCCTGGAGAAAGAGCTGTAGCCCCTCCCTCCAGCCTGCCCAGGCTTTCAGAGGGCAGCTCTCTTTACCTCCAGCAAACCCTGGAAATCTCAGCAGTGGCTGCAACTGAGAACAGGAACGACCCAGCCAGGGCATGGTCAGAGAGCTGTATGCACCCAGCTCAGGCCTGAGAATGCTAATGGCCTTGAGGCCAGTTAGCATGAGCCCGTGTGGACACATGTGTGTACCTATGCTCACACCCATGCACAAGTGTGTGCACAGATGCCATGCATGTCTGTATGTCTATGTACATAGGCACACCTGCAAGTGCTGAGTTAAATGTTATCTCTGTATGTAACATGACATGTAACAGCATAGTGCATGTATACACATGTGCACACATACCTATATATGTGCAGGTGTGTCCAAACATGTAGGTCTATGTGTTTGCATCTCTCTCTCTCTCTCTCTCTCTCTCTCTCTCTCTCTCTCTCTTTCTCTCTCTCCACCCCCCCACCCCCCACCCCACACCCCCCACCCCCGTGTGTGTGCTATGTCTTAGACTTAAGGCTCCTCCTCCCTGGGATCTGATAGTGGGGACAGATCGCAGAGGGAATACCATTAGGTGCTCCAGTGTGAACAAGATGCTATAAAGACTTTCCAGCACCCTCCTGAGCACCGCAGCAAACATAACCAGGGATCTTGAGGGACTGTGGTAAGGCAGATGAAGACACAGGCCACAGGAGCCTGCTGCATCTACTTCCTAGCTTGCTCGTTTGCTCAGACAGGAGGTGAAACTCTGGCTGCTACAGGATGGAAAACAGTCCAGCTACACCTTCCCTCCCGGCTGGGCGTGGCTTTCTAACCACTCCCTGCCAGCCACTAGCTGGGTATCCCACCTTTACAATGCTGGCCTAGGTAATGCTGTCACCAGCCTGACCACTGAATTACAAAGGACCTGTCTTCCCCCCCCCCCCCCCGCGCCCCCCAGAGTCCCAGGAGGGGTCCAGGAGCTCCTGAGTGGCTGCCTAACAAAGCTGTTGTCCCAGCTTTGGTGTCCCCAGGCCTCAGAGCACAACCCCAGAGCCAAGGTTTCTGGTTGGCAGAGACATGCTTTACTGTAGCTAACACCAGCAAAGCACAGCTAGCAGGAGCAGCGGGGCATCACCACCTAGGTCAACAGTAAATCTCTAGCTGCCTCACAGAGGCAGGCGACACTCAGATGGTGCCTCAGATGGGCTTATCTCAGCTCATGCCCTAAACCTGAGCACTGGGTGGGTACCAGGCTGGGTGGCAAGGCACAGGGGAGTGACAGCCACAGTGCCAATTGAACAGCAGTGAAAACAGGGCGTGTACTAAGGAGGTGGGGAGAGCCGGGTATGAATCGAGGAGGACTAGTGGCCGGCCACTTGCAGAGACCTGGGCAAAGGCATGCCAGGGGTATGATGTAGCTTAAAGCCTGACAACACCATCTCTTTCTATAGGTTTGTGGTATGAGGGTGTCATTCTCTCCTCCTCCGGCCCCACAAAAACCCTGGCCCCCCAACTAGTTCTTACTATCCTCCAGGACTCTTGAGTATTGGTCCTGGATCCCAGGGACCATGCAGACCTGTACTGAGAGTGGCTGGCCAGGGTTATGATGATAGCCCTCTGACCCTGGGTAACCTTCAGCTGCTACCGTGAGAATTACTAGGACATTCTAAATTTCTGTGCGGAGTCCTGACCCCCAGAGTGACGGTGATAGGAGGTGGGTGGGCCTTTTCAAGGTTATGAGATTATGAGGGCAGCCCTCCTAAAGCTGCTCCATAGAACTCTCTCCCTTTCCTTTCCCACAAGACAGGGCACAATAAAAGCACCAAGGACAGCCAGGAGTGAATCTTCCCCAGATACTGAATCTGCCATGGCTCAGTCCTAAGCTGCGACCTGCAGAACAGAGACAGATGTACGGCTTATAACCAGAGAGCCAATTAATACTGAAACCCAGTCCAGGAAGCCAGTACCATATACACTAGGAGCCGGTACTTACCCAGGAGGTCCCAGGAGGTGGAGCTTTAGAGCTGAGAGAGTATGGAAATTTCCGTTACAAATGCAACCGTGCACCTCATTTGAATTCTTAAGGTTCTTTTATTATAAAATGTTTCCTAGCTGCAAAATTGGCTCCCTGGGTGGTGCCTAACTACTCTAAAGAAATGTAAAATCAAACACAGCTTAGAATCCTCAGTCTCCACCAGCACCAGTCAGTACCAGTGCTGTTGGAGGACAAAGGATTTTGGGGGGAAGGGACAACAGAAATCAAGCCACAGAGCTTTTCCATGGCTCCCTGGTGGCTTTGGGCCACAGCCCTGTGAATTGTGAGGACAAGGACTCCCCACAGTATTTACCACTGATTCCTGAGCTAGAGCTGGCCAGCAGGTGCACTGGCACAGTCAGCAACCAGGGTGGGTGTGCTTGGGCCACCTTGTGCCTGTCACATACCTCCACAGCACTCGAAGGAAGCAGAGCATGAGAGCTATGGGCCACACTGTGGAGAGCAAGTGTTGATCTACACAGAGACAAACAGAGACTCTCCTGGGGGTGGGGGTGGTATTCAGGTGGGCAGGGATCTTACTATTTAGTGTGGCTCTGGGTACTCGAAACTGCCTGTACTTTCAAATTCCTCAAATCTAAGGAACCTGAGAAACAACTGATAGACCAACAAAATTCAAAGGGGAATCAGGAAAAAAAAAAAGAAGAAACAAGCTGCTGTTCAGAGCCCCAGCACCAACTACAGACTTCCTCAGGAAGAATGAGGTCTCGGCCTCAGGCCACTGAGATGACTCAGGCCACTCTGCCTTGCAAGCCTGAGCACTTGGGACACAATCCTTGGTACCCACCGTGGAGAGAGAGAACCAACTCTGAAAGTTATCCTCTGATCACCACAGGTAAGCCATGGCATGCACATGCCTGGACTCAAACATATAAGCCCCCTGCCCAAACTGCACCCAGACAGCTGCGAAAACCGAATGTGTATAACCAGCTCACACACTCCCAGTAGGCCCTTCCTCCTTACCACAGCCTTGCCAGGCTGTCTCTGTGAGAGGAAGCAGAGCTGCTACTTGTATCACTGCGCACCCAGGAAGAGGAGAATGAGGGAAGATGGGTTTTATACGATATTCTGGTTATTTCTCTTAGCTCTGTCCAATTAAAATGCATCCCAAGTCCTGGGTAGAGAGCCATCTCTCAAGTGCCATGCCTCATGGCAGGAAGGTGCAGTACGGCTGGCTGCTATGGCCCAAAACAAGTTCGTGAGAGGAAGTGCTAAGGGACACAGGACACACAATCACACACACACACAGCCAAGCATGGTCATGCAGGAGACACAGGCACCTAGACAAACTCATCACACAGATGTGGAACCATGAGCACCCAGGGATACACACACACAGGGACATGGACACATGGATTTCCTACAACCCTAAAGAGAAGAGCAAGCACACATGGGGCCACCATGCCACTAGCAGTCATCACTCAGGAGGGATGGGAGTTGGAAGAGAACATGGAGACAGGGAAGTGAAGGCCATCCGGGAAGCTCACTGTGGAGCATCAAAGCCTGACGCTGCTCTGAGGGATAGCAGTCCTGCCTCCAATGAACACACAGGAACAAGATACCCCACAGTCCATCAGATTCAATGGAGGCTTCTGGAAGGTATCACTTGCCAACCTGGACATACAAATTTTATGCGAAATGATTTACCTGTGCCGTGAGTCTCTGGAGTTGTTCCTGGTACCTCTAGAATGGACGCTTCAGGAAGACATCTCTGAAAGTAATGAGAGACCAAGAATCAAGCCCCTGGGTCCTCCATCCTCACACCAAGCTTGGCTTTCAGACAGACACTAAATACAAATCCCTTCCACCTTCTCAAACTTAAGGCCCCAGGGAGATGAGCTTTTTATCCAGTTCCTGCGGGGCTTGTATACTGCAAAGGAAGTGAGGTGCCGGGGAGGCAGCAAAGGGGAAGCCCAGCCTGGGTCAGATTGTGCTCACTTCAACACAGACACCACAAACAACCACTTCTCTTTTCTTTCTTTTTCCTTCTCCTTATAAAAAAACAAATCAGGCTCGTGAGGTAGCTCGGAGAGGTTTAGAGCACTGGCTACTGGCTGTTCCTCCAGAGGACCTGAGTTCAATTCCCAGCACCCACATGGTGGCTCACAATTGTCTGTGGCTCAAGTTCTAGGAGATCTGACAACCACACATAGACACATACACAGGCAAAAAACGCCAATTCACATTCAAACAAACAAACAAACAATTTTGGTCAGGCTGTTGCTATGGAGCCCATACTAGCTTCAAACTCGATATCCTCCCGTCCCAGCCTCCCCAGTGCTGAGATTTCAGGTGTGGGTCACGACATCCAGCCGCCACAGCCACTTTTGATCACACCCATGCATACTGTCCCATCGCAGAGTACAGCGCCCATACATTACAGAAAATATCACCAGGCTCAGTTAGAAAGCTTGCCTGCCAGGCATGCCAAGGCCCTGGGATCTATCCCCGGCACTACAAAAACTAGGCGCGGTGGTGTGAGCCTGGAATCCCAGCACTCCATGGGGAATTCAAGATCATCTGTGGCTGCAGAGTGAACTCAATGCCAGCCCGGACTACAAGAGAACCAGCCTCAAAAACAAAACCAACTATAACCTAGCTGTGTTACTCTTTTCAGATTTTTAAAAACTCAAATTTTAAGACGTTATTTATTGCGTGCGTGCGTGCGTGCGTGCGTGCCTGTGTGTGTGTGTGTGTGTGTAGGTGCATTCACACCACAGCATTGTGTGGAAGTCCAAGGATAACTTTGTCCTCTCCTACCTTGTGGGACCTGGGGATCCAACTCACAGCACTGAGATGGGCAGCAAGCCCCTTTTACTGGCTGAGCCAGTTCGTCAGTCCTAATTTCAGAACTGTGTCCCTTTCATCTTCCCAAGGAAACCAAGGAAAATCCACAGACAACATATTCACAAGGATTACATGGCTCGCCCTGTGTCTTACTTGATTTTAGATAGTTCTGAGACAAAACGCAGAGGCTGGTTCACACTGGGTCAGCAGTCCACCTCTGAGCTATACCTCAGCCCCTCTCTTATCTCCCATGGTAGTTTTAAAGCTAAACAGAAACAAGTACCCACTGTGGAGAATCTGGGACAGAACCATCCATCAGAATCTGGGGCAGAGTGGTCCAAACAGACTTCCTGAGACCAGTGACCCCATGCCATCAGGGGCAGAGGGATAACCTTTGCTCTTAGCTGGAGGCTAAGAGTTGGAGGGAGAAGCTTCAGGAGCAGGCCAGACTGAGGTCTGCCCCATGTCTCCCCAGCATGCTAAATCGAATGCCATCTCCAATGGGAATATGCAAATGAAATAAGGTGACTCACTCAAAAGGGTCTCTTCTGTCACAGGGGTAGCATCTCTCCTGGGGCTAGAATAGAAAGTTTAGCGGGATAAAGGAAAGGACTGACACAGCGGAGAAAGGTTTAGACAGCAACGTGAAGGAAGGCCCAGAACTATGAAATGGAGACTCCCTTTGGGAAGCCATTCTACATGCTTGTCACTTCATGAATGAAGGATCAGCCAGAGCTGACAGTGTGGTCTGGGTTTCTGTGTCCCCGTGATACCGACTGGCTCTGACACTTGGACTCACTGTCTGTACCCACTTCCTGCCCATCAAGGCTCCAATGTCCTTGTCCAGTCTCTGACCCCAATCAGCTCCAAATTCAAGTCACAACCTGCTTGTGGCTGCAGCCACCACCCAGAACCTCAGTCTTCAGCTTGTGTACACCGCTTACTCAGACCGTTTTCTTCTGCTTCCTCAACACAAAACCACACAAGTTATAATTAGTTTCTCACCCTGGCCACTCGACCCATGGACTCCCCCTGGGTGGGTTTAGGATGGCACCTTAACCTCCTGCTTAACAAAGTACCTGCCATGGCTTACAAAAGGAAGAAGACACTCATAAGAAGAAAGCTAGCTTTCCATTTTCAGAAGCCAGAAGCCTCCCGTCCTCTCACCTCTAGGACAGCCGCTCTGGTGGCCCCACATTTCCACAGCAATAACTGGATCAAAGAGCCCCATGGTCAAAAACTACCAGCTCAAAGTCTGGCGCCTCCAAGCTGGGTGGTCTTAAGGAAGTTGCTGGGCCTCTCTGGGCCATTTTCTTCCTTCAGAAAATGGAAGCCGAGAAATCTCACGGCCTCACCTCGAGGTTTGAGATCTGAGGCCGATCTGTGTGAAGAGCCTACTCCTGAGCGTGGCGCCTGATGAAGAGCTAGCTAGTGAGTGTCAACTGGGTGGCAATCTTGCTACTGGTGAATCGTAGCCTGTCACAAAGCCTCCCTGAGATGGCTCAGCCAAGCACAAAGCACAAAAAGAGCACAGTACAGCTGTATTTGCTTTAAGCTAGCCTGAAGCACTTCAAGGGTCCGGCCGAGGCTCAGGCTGTGTGCAGCTCAGGGGCTGGAATGGCTGACTAGCATGCGTGAAGTCTAAGATGAGACACCCACACTGTTTAAAACTCGTTTTGGTGATGGCTGCAGGCTCATAATCCTAGCTGTGGAGGCTACAGCAAGCAGGGTAGAGTTCAAGGTTATCCTCAGCTACACAGCAATCAAGGGCAGCCTGGACTACATGAGACCCTGGCTCAACAGCTCGTCGCTATACGCAACAAGGATTTTGAACCACGAAGTCCTGCAATGACCATAGGCCTGTATTGAACTCCAGCGCATCTAACACGTTCAGTGGCAAGCATGGGTTGGACAGAGCACAGGAAGTCATGGGATGGTGGAACGTAGCAGAAGCCCACCCTCCCTGCCCAGCCTCCTCAGGGAAGGGACCAGAAGAGCAAAGCAACAGCTCTGCCTGTGGACTGAGGTCCTTCTGCCCTGCAGCTCTCAAACCCAGTTCACCCATAGGTGATGGATGAACACACACAGCCAGAGAGGGCAGGGCCATGGCCAACTGGGATTTGTTTTCTAAGTCCCCAGACCACAAAATGCTACCCTAGCAGATTCCTTTCATCTCTAGCAATTCCTCAGAATTGCACAGCAAAATTACAAGGCCGGGCCAGCACAAGGGCCATAATCAAGATGCACCAGACAGGGCCCGGGTCAGCGGGAGGTTATCTCTTCATTCCCTTCCGAGGATGTGGTACACCCAGGGGAGGGGCTGCCTGCTCTCCATACCGCCCGGCAAGTCCAAGCTGCCCAAGTTTGCCTCATCAGGGTTTCCAGTCTGTCTAACTGCCAACTGTCAACTGTCAATTATCACACTGCGTGGGTCACCCTGCCTACTAACAGATCCCTGCCTTCCTCCAGAAATCCCCAAACCATACTTCAGCAACTTCACTGAATCTAAAGGCTCAATTACCTTCTTTTCCCTTCTTGCTCACTTTTTTTTTTTTTTTTTTTTTTAAGGTAGATGTTACTGTGTCACCAGGCCTGGCCTCTAACTCCTAAACATAAACTATCCCTGCCTCAGCCTCAGGATAAACCATATCTCTGCTTCTTTTGTTTTGTTTCGAATTTGTTTTCTTCAAGACAGGGTTTCTCTGTAGAGCCCTGGCTGGCCTAGAACTCACTTTGTAGACCAGGCTAGCCTCAGAGATCCACCTGCCTCTGCTTCCTGACTGCTGGAATTAAAGACCCACTCCACCCATGGCCAGCTCAGTGTCTCGGCTTCTTAACCACAGTGGAACTGAAGCAGCCAATGTTTTTAATTGGTGCTCAGCATGTAGTCACTGTGGATGGGTGGACGGAAGACCATGAGATGAGATGGTTACCTCACACATGGCTATGAGAGGAAGAGGCAGGCTCTGTGAGGGTGCTGGAGTTTCGTTTGCCCCAAGACTCTTATGGTGCAACTGTTGCCATGTTTTGTTTTGTTTGACAGCCAGAATCTCTATGAACTTCTAGTCTCCAAATACCAAAATGGCCCTTGGGAAAGATGTAACAGGCTATTGAGATGACTCAGCAAGAATGGGTGCCTGTTGTCAAGTCCTCTGACATGAGTGCCGTGGTGCATAGGCTTGTACACGTGTGCACACAGTAGTGCATACACACAGAAGAACACTCTAGAGGCTGGTTTGCTGTAATCCATAAATTATAAACTATCCCCAAACTTACTTTACCCAGTCTCTCAAGTCACTCACAGAAGCTATTTCTTCTTGACTTCCTCTAGGGCAGTGGTTTTCAACCTTCCTAATGCTGTGACCCTTTAATACAGTTCCTCATGTTGTGGTGGCCCCTGACCATAAAATTGTTTTGTTGCTATTTCGTAACTGCAACTATCTGAGACACAGTATATCTGACCCCCAAAGGGGTCGAGACCCACAGGTTGAGAAACCGCTGCTCTAGCGTGACCCTAGCATCCGGAAACAACTTTGGATGAGTCCATGACCTGGAGTGGCCCTCGCATGTGTTGTACATACCTGAAGTCACTCGAGGCAGGAGATGAGCCAGAAAGATGGCTCCCATCAGAACTGCATCCACTGTGTCCAGGACCCAAGAACTGATCTTCCAGTAGGAAATGGAACCAGGGAGAACTCACTACCATTAGTCTAAGGAGATCCAAGAAATCAGATTGTTCTGCATACTCCAAGAAGGGAAGGAGCCACTGGAGCCGCACTGGCCAGCTAATGAGAGCCACTCTGCTCCTGGCATCCTAGATCTCCATGGATAGGGCACCAGGGCCTACAGCTCTGGGGTGACTTAAAGACCCTGACCCTGAGTACCTCTGAGTCTGGTGAGCCTTACAAGAGAACTGTCCTGCCAGCAGCCAGGCATACCAGAGTGGGTGAGAGGTCTCCTGTTCTGTGCCGTGTCAATTCCTAGATGATTCAGATTGTGAAGCATGGTGGGTCAGACACGAGAGAGCTTGTGAATCATTGTCACAAGACAGTAATGCACCTGCAGGGGGACATGGCCACTGCTGCATCTCTTGGGGCTACGGGAAGGAGATGGACTCACCCCTAAGGACAGGGAAAGAATGCTGGGCGGACATTCAAAACTGCCTCACGCCAAGCCTAGAGCATCAAACCTTAGAATTCCCAGGAATCTGAGTCACCTGGAAAAGCCAAGAGAACATTCTTTCACTAAGATAATCCAGGCTGCATATACAAACGAACAGGTGGTCCTGCAGCCTCATCCCTGCCTCAAGACAACTGTTTGTCCTCAACTGAGCTCAGTGCTCACTCCAGAGGCCTGGGACACTCCAGGTCCTTCCACGCTGATGAATGTGATAAGGTGTCCTAGTCAAAGAAGACACCTCACATGTATCCGCCAGACCCATTCCATCTTCTCCCTGTGTCCACAGGCAGAGAAGGGTAAGCAACAGACTTAAGTCCCCAAATAACGCAGACTAGGGGCAGCTATGCAAGAGGAAGAGACTCCATTCTTGGAACAGGGGCTCCCATGGTGTCAGGACTGTTAGACATCTGTGTGTTTAAAGGCACAGAAAGTCAGAGCTTGGGGAGGTAGATCAGTGGGTTAAGTACTTGCCTTCCAAACCTGAGGACTTACGTTCAATCCACAGAGGCCACATGAAAGCCTACATGTGGTGGTGCAACAGCAGACCCTCACAGGGGCTCTCGGATTCCGTACTTGCACACGTAAGTGTGCCCACACACGTGTGATCATGAACTCGCACAAAGACACACGAAGAAAACGGCTGGGTCTGGGCTGAACGTGCACACACTTATCCTCACATCTTCCACTACGGACGGGGTGTATGCTGCATCAACAACCCACCTGGGTGGGGGTGTGAGGGTTCCTCACAGATGCTGTATTCTCCGTAAGTAGCTTGATCATGGTGGGCTTCCCTGTCTCAAGGGCAACTAGAACTGATCTCCACAAATAAAAGGTGGGAAAGCCTCAAGTTGACAGCCTTTGGGGAGGGGCCAGGGAGTGAGAGGACCCAGGAAACTCAAGTGACACAGGTTCAGGGAATAGTTCAGTCATGGGAAGGGGATTTCAGCACAGGGCTGAGTGCATCACAAAATTTCGTAAGGAGAGGAAGTTTTGTAGCAATATTGCCCTAACCGGCAAGCCCTGCCCAGCCCATCCATTAGCTGTAGCCAGCCTCATCTTACCTCCACCAACAAGCAAAGGAGCCCATGTACCCTCTGGACCCAGCTGGACAGAGTCCCCTGTGCAGAGGACTCCAGAAGAGAACAGGAATCTGGGGGCTATGACAGCGATGCCATGCAATCTTTCAAGTTCAAGGAGATGTCAGCTTGGAGATATTTATCTCTAAGGCGGCTTCAAAGCAAAAATGATCTCCTAGCATACGCTCACCCATCAGGAAGGGTTAAGCAAATAGCAGCAGCAGGGCTGGCAACGCAAGCAGCATTAAGCCAGGCATGCCAGCAGCTCTCAGCAAGTATAGACAAACAATACAGTATTAAACGCAAAACAATGGGATAGACCTTAAATGCAGGGCTACTCTGCTGTAATCACAGTCCCGAGGGTGATGCCAGGAGGCTGGGCCAGGCAGCTCCACACAGACCCACACCTGGAGGGGTAGGCAGCAGCTCCTGCTTTCCAGGCACATGTGGGTCTCACACAGGGAGCCCCTAGGCTGATCTGGGTGTGGTTACTTGCACGTTAGTGGAATGACCTGCATTCAACCCTGGAAGGTGGGATTTTAAAGATACTTTAAGCATCCTCTTTGCACTCTTCTGGGTCTTTTACGTAGGTGGCTGGGGTCTCCTGTCAATGCTGACCTTAGAACCAAGAGCGTCGTTTCCAGCCACAGCTGCTTCCCACTCTCTTCTGATGTGCCCCGCCTCGGTATTCCCATAAGGCATTCCTGACACCCGTAGAGATTCAGCCCATCCAAGATCTGTGCCCTCAAACTCTGGAGCCTGGTACACACTGAAGTTCACAGAGCCCTCGATGCTCAAACTCTGGCAAACATCTAAGCTGACATGATCCTCCAAGGGTGGCAGCCCAGCTGTGATGGCTTACATCAGAATGGCTCCCACAGGCTCGTATATTTGAATGCTTGGTCTGGTCCCTAACTGGTGAAACTGTTTTGGAAAGGATTATGAAGCATGGCCTTGTTGGAGGGGGTGTGTCACCGGGGTGGGCTTTGAGGTTTCAAAATCCCACTCCACCCAATCTTGCTCTCTCCGACTCGATCTTTTGGGCAAGACGTAAGCTGTCAGCTAGTGCTACCTGCTGCTGTGCTTTCTGCCATAACAGTCACTAGCTCTAACCCTCTCTTCACAGCAGCACAGCAGTAACTAAGGCAGAAGCCTTCTTCAAGCACTGGAGAGAGATTTCCAGAGCCAGTGGGTAGACAGAGAACTGACACAGAGAGGCCTGGGTAAAGAGCGGCCAGCAACAGCATCACTTTGGGCTTGGGACTAATTCACAGGATCCATGCTTGCCAGACCAGTGTGTGAGCCTGTGCGGCGAAGACACTCTGAGAAGAGGACCAGGGAATCACATTCCTGCCTGTCCCCGGCATCTATAGCACCTTAAGCACCCTGTAAATGAAACTGCTGCCACCCAGAAAACACAGCCAGGCCAGTAAGCTTTATTGTAACCTCTCCTTACTGGCTGGTTCCATTTCCTGGACGCACCCAATAGAAGCAACAGAAAAATGTTTAGTTTTAAGCTCTATTCGTGCTGACCTCTCTGTTCTGCCGGCCCAGAGCCTGTGGCTGCTTGCCTAGTTCTAAACTCATAGTAGACTCACACAAAGAGTACACACCCCAGACAGGTCCCTGGGCTTGAGGTAGTGCTTAACAATGACGAGCCTATTGTGTGGCTAACCAATATGGCCTATCTTTTTGGTTTGTTTTGTCTTGTCTTGTTTGAGATGGGTTGGGGGTCTGGGGAGTGGTGGAGGGAAGTCTTGCTCTGTTGCTCAAGACAGCCCTGAACTACTGGGCTCAAATGATCCATTCTCCTGCCTTGGCTCCTTGAGCATCTGAGATTCTGACACACCTTCCAGCCTAGCCACATCTGTTAGTGCCCATCTGTCTTAGTCAAGGTTTTTACTCCTGCACAAACATCATGACCCAGAAGCAAGTCAGGGAGGAAAGGGTTTATTCAGCTTACACTTCCACATTGCTGTTCATCACCAAAGGAAGTCAGGACTGGAATTCAAGCAGGTCCAGGAAGCAGGAGCTGATGCAGAGGCCATAGAGGGATGTCACTTACTGGCTTGCTTCCCCTGGCTTGCTCAGCTTGCTTCCTTATAGAACTCAGGACCACCAGCCTAGGGATGGCCCCACCCACAATGGGCTGGGTCCTTCCCCCTTAATCACTAGCTGAGAAAATGCCTTACAGCTGGATCTCATGGAGGCATTTCCTCAAGGGAGGCTCCTTTCTCTGTGATAACTCCAGCTTGTGTCAAGTTGACACACAAAAGCAGCCAGTAGACCATCCCTCACAGGAACTTCCCTTTGGGAATATCAAGGCTTGGTAATGCCCATCATACTCCTTCACCTTGCTGCTCCTTCACCAACACTGGCAGGGGCAGAGTTCCTGCATCCCTGCCCAGCGGGGCCATCACAGACCTCGCCTGTCTCTCAATGGCACAGGTGCTCCCCCTGAGGACTGCATCATCTTAGGGAGCACCGCCGTCTCCCTGGCTGCTGCTGAAACCGATCCAAACTGACTGGTTTGAAACAACATGGATATATTACAGAGCAGTTGCAGAGGGCAGGCACGCAGAGGGCTACCTGAAAGCTCTGGCTGCCCAGGCTCTTGAAGGTACCATCAGCCTTCTCCCAGGTCTGGAGTCTTCCCTCATGATGGAGCTTCCTCCACTGCCACAGCCAGCAAGTGGGATGCCCGTGTCCCAGGCCAAGAAGGGCTCTGTCATTAGGATGGCTGAGATCTGAAGGCAGGTGAGGACTTTGCCTAGTTCTGGCAGGAATGAAGATATTGTAAAGACAACTGTGCCTCAGGCTATCGGGCTACTGAAACAATGGACCCCAGGAATCTCATGCTGAGAGAAAGACATGCCAGAGCCTACACAGTTCTCATACAGTTGCATAACTTGTCAGAAGACCTTGCTGAAGAGACTAAAGCTGAAATAATGCTTGGCCATCAATGGCTGGGACCACATGTGACCTGGACTGCTTAGTTATGTGGACCCTGGGGACCGTGAAGATGACCCTGGTGTGTATGTGGGGGGTGTGAACCAATGGTGGCCCTGGTGCGCATGGCCCTAGTGTGTATGGTCCTAGTGTGTATGGGTGGAGATGACCCAATGCTCCTTTTGTTGTTCTCAGGGTGGTCCCATTGAATAAATCTCCCTTTTCTGCTTTTCACCATTGTTTAATTGGCTTACTGAGGACAGGCAGCTGTGTCCGGCTTGTTGGGGCTGCAGGCTCTGACATCAATTTTCATTTGTCCAGGTACGGTCTATCCCACACCAGAAGAACAGGAGACGAGGCTGCTCTGACTAACCCTCCTCTGCCACATTTCTAGGTCACTGTTACACTAGTCACCCCTCCACCCCACCCTTCTTTGTCTCTTCTCAGTGATTTATCACCACTTATGTAAATGGATCTGAAGCCTGTGTTTGCTTCTTCCGGGTCTGGCTTCTCTTCGGTCGGGTGCCAAATACACATGAAAATATTAAAGTCGGCCAGCTTGTCTCCTCTTGAATGGTCTCTTATCAGTTTACTTCACAGGCTTCAGGGAACAAAGCCTGGAAATCGGAGGGCTCTCCCTTACCCGCTCCCCAGCAGCAATGACCCTCTGCCTTGCCATTACCTTGATGATTACATTCTGGGTCACCTGAATTATCAGGGACAGTCTCCCCACCTCAAGGCCAGACACCAGATCATGATAGCTTCTGCTAGGCCCTTCACCACGACACTTAACAGTCACATGCTCTGATATGGATGTCTCCAGGGACATTTATTCAGCTCCCTGCAGATCCCCAGAATAGCGCATCTGTCATTAAAGTCCAAAACTGAGAGAAGGGGCTGGAGTCCCAGTGACAGAGGGGCCGCTTATTCCCCACCTTTTTCTCTAGTTGTAAAATTAGTATGACAGTCCAGCAGGAGCTGGCTTGAAGCTGAAAAACCTGCATCCAACATCCATCAAAGGAATGGACCCAGGAAGGAACTCTGCCTGCGGGGCCCAGATGGGTAGGGGTTTTCCACTTGCCATCCCATAAAACTTATGGAACCTCTTTTCCTTCATAAATGGGAATCACTGAGACAGAATGCCAACCCTGTTTCCTGGGCCAAACTTTAAAAAAAAAAAAACAAAAACAAAAACAAAAAACCTCTGTATTTCTCTTGCATGCAGAGCCTAGCGGCTAATTGTTAAATACATACATTTAACTGGGAGTGAGAATGGGGAGAGGCCAGGAAGAAGAGGACCCATGAGATGGGGAAAAAAAGACTTCAAGGGAGAAGGGAGGGGAGGGGAACAGAACACATGTGATTTGGAAGCGGAAGGGGGAATACTGGGAGGCTGGGGTACATGAGGAGGCAGAAGGAGTAAGGTATGCAGAGAATCAGCCAAACCTAAGGTTACAATATCATAAGGGAATGTGTAACTTTATAAACTCATTAAGAAGACAAATAAGTAAATAAAGGTGTCTTTTAACAGCCTAACTTGTGATCAGCCCCGCCGGCTGAGACAGGGGCAGTGGTTTGCTTGTGGAACTGAGCCACATGAGCTGCCCCTGACCCCACTGTAGGAAAACCCCTCAAGCTCTCTCATGGCTGAGTCTGCAGGTCTCCTGAGTTTTGTCTCCTGGTTTCTAGACATTATAATCTGGCCATAGCTTCTTGCTCTCTCCAATTAGACTAATTAAACCGTAAATTAATCCTTTTTCCTCTGTCAGTGTCTATCTTCTGATTTCCTTTGGAATTCGGGGTTAATGAAGCTATCTATGGATTTCAGCTCCCAGTGTCCATCCACATATCCACAGAGTCCCTGTGGCCCAGGGTGGGAGAATAGGACAGGGGCAGTTAAGGTAAGCTTGAGGTCCTGTTTTGAGGGCAGCTGCCAGCCTTTGGGAAGATACCCATGCAAGGTGTTTGTTTGCGCTGTTTCAGGTGAAGCTTGTTCCTGTTGGGAAGTGAGTGGTTGGTATTTTAATAAGGGGAAGTCTACAGTACCTCTGCCTGAGCCAGCTTGTGTTCAACAGGGTCGCTGGAGGACACCTCTCAGCACACCTGCCATAGCACGCGGGAGGTAGGAACCCCACTAAAGTCAAGTAGAGAAAGGGGACAGGTCTAGGAGTGTGAGCAACTGTGGGCTGAGTAAGAGCCTCAGGGCCCTAGAGAACCTGAGAAGTCACAGGAAAACACAGTTGGACCAAAAGTCTCTGACTGTGGAAGTGTCACTACCCCACCCCCCCCCACCCCACACACACACACCAGGAACCTCCATTCTTCGGAAGTCTCTGGGAGCTCCAGGACAGACACGGCCAATTTGGTCCTGGCTTGTAATTTAAAGCCCCTCTCTGTCACCATCCTAGACAGCATCCTCCCCAGGCCTTTGACTTCCGCATACACATGGGCCATCAGAGCCCTCTGATTTACAGACTCCAGCAACATGAGGCCACCCCAGCTGTACTATCCTACACCACAGCAGCCATATCTGTGGTTCTGCTGAAGCAAAAACCAGGGCCTTCCTTCCCTGGGCTGTGAGGCCAGGCAAGTCCCTGCCAGGACCACACCCACAGGCAGCAAGCCAGTCGCTCTAGGCCACCACTCCCTCCCCACAGAGTGTCTGTGAGACAGAAACCTGAGATAAATGAGTCCAAACAACTAAGAAGAGTGTGACCCTGGCCAGCATCAGCGTGTGGATGCCAGCCAGATACCTACAAGAAGGACCCGGGGTAACCCTAGGCCAGGTAGCATGGACCAACCAGTGAGAAAGGGACTGGCTCTGTAGCTGGGCCATGCCCGCTGCCTTCAAGGTACAGGACAGCCACATGTTCAAACCAACCCTCCCCCTCTACCTCTAAGTGCCTTTTCCTCCATTCCTGGGATCCAGCCATCTGCACTCCTGGAAGCCGCACTTTCAGAACATCCACTTAGCCCTGAGCCAACTGCAAAGGCAAGAGAGAACACCTGGCCCCATTACCAGCCCTGCATACCTTCCTGCAGCTGGGCTCCCAGCCCTGCTCTGGCCACCGTGTTCCTGGCTCGCTCGCTTGCACCTCACTCGGCCCTCAGGACTTTTCTGGTCCACTCTACCTTCAAGTAGGGCCTCTGCACAGCCGAGATGTCTGTCTTGACCATTGGGTCTTTGTCGTGAGTTGAGGGTACAGTCTGGGATGAGATGAAGGGGGACGTGCTGCAGGGGGCTGGGTCCACTCTTGCTACAACAAGGCACCCTTCAACAGGGAGACAAGGCCCTGTGGTGAGCCTTCTCTGCAGGTCGTGGGACAAGCCTGTCCCCATTCTCTGCCCTGTTAATAGCGGGGCTGTTCTACAATGTGGGCCTGATTGTTTTCCTATATGGGCTGATTCAGGAACGTGGGGCAAGCTAAGCAAAGAAAAAGGCTGCCTTAGAGGCTGGGGGGTTAACCTGAGGAGAGGAGACCACCCTGCCCACTATGCAGGCCACTGCCCACCAGGCACAGCTAAGGGCCACCCTCTTGACCCAGGGGACATAGTTTTATCAATCACCTGAAGCCTCAAAGCTTTCCTGACCCGTAGCCATTGGAGTGTGGGGCTGTTCCATAGAAACAGACATGTTTTCTTTACATGGCCCTGTAAGACCCTGGGCCAGACCTCAGCAGTGACGTTCAGTGACGTTCAGCTCATCCACAGAGCAAAATATTTCTTCTGAGATTAGTGACTTAATATTAAATAAATGAATTAAAAAAAAATCAAACCTTGAAGGCTTTTCCTTACCAGCACAGAAGCCCATGGTTCCCAATACCTGTAAGTACCACCCTAATCCCCGAAGATGCAGAACTCAGACTGTCTCGGAGGTGCTAGCTCAGCAAACGGCAAAGGGCTGGCAGCCAACCCAGACCCCACAATGCCATGCATCAATCTGTTTACAGTAAAAAGCAAGAGTGAGTGTCTATTTTCAAAACTACGCGTGTTTTCCTTAGAACAAAACAAAACCTAAAAAGAAAAAAAAGAAAAAAAGGCTAGCGAGGAATTTACCGTAGGAGCTGCAGCCAAATGAAAACTGGCTGGCCCGCCACCAAGCTCACCACATTTCGGCGCCACTCATAAGCATGAACTTACCCTCTTTAGTCCAAAAAGCGTGCCACACATCAGTGTGTGGCTCCCTAGGTCACCCTCATCAGAGACACAGATGTTGCCACTAGCTAGCTGGCAGGCCTAGACACTTGAGACCAGGCAGAGTCTGTGGCTCAGCCAGAACGACCCACACATAATTAACAAGCAGCTCAGCATCCTCCCTCAGAACCCACCATGCCCTGGGAGCTATCAGGCTGTGGGACCTCTATTCACACCCACCAAGGACAAGCCTATGGTTATGCTGGTTTCTCATCCCAGGTCAGAGGACTCATCTCTCTTCCCGATGAACTGGGGGAGACAAGTGAAGCACCATCCTCCATAACTGGATACACTATGAAGTACCATGAAATACTACTAGAACTTTGAGTTCTGTGTTGGGCTCTCCCGAAGCCATGACTGTAAACATCCTTCCGATGCTCTGGAATTGATTAAAACTGCTAGGAGTCGGCACTTGACAGGCATTGAGCAGGGAACCATGGACCCAAGAAACAGCTAGGTTGCCTTCATGTCAGTCAGGCTATTCTGGACACTTCTAAGTCACCCTGGAGACACTCCAGCAGCTGCAGAGGACCACCGTAACCACGGCCGAAAACATAGCATGTTTTACTCATCACCATTCCAGACAGAGTCTCCAACCAGCCTGGGAATACAGTGCTCCATCCAAAGCATCATAAGCCTGAGCAATGCCCAGCTTCTCAAGCAGATGTTTTCCCTTGGACCAGAGAGGGCACACCTGCCCAGAAGGCCTACTGTTGGAGCAATACAATCTTTCATGTGTATGAGGGGTTGTGTCAAAATTGGCACAAACACCCTTACCACACATGGGGGTAAGGGTTACATGGCCCCTCCTTGCCACGTGACCAGGCTGATTGGCTCACTTCTCAAGTTAGTCAGGAGACTCCTTCCTGTGCTGTGCCATTCTCTGGTGTCATAACTTTAGCCCCAGGGAAAGCCTCCCTCCAGTGGTCTTTGCCTAGTTCAGATTCTGATGATAGGCCAAGGGGGCTGAGCTGGGAGCCGCAGCAGCTGTGGCGGTGGCGATGATGCCATAGCACCAAGATGGTGGCCGAAGGGGTAGGAGATGGCTCGGTGACATAATATGAGGGCTTGCATTCATATCCTCAGAACCCACACACAACACAGTACAGCAATGTGTGTCTGTAATCCCAGAACTCCTACGGTGAGATGGGAGGCAGAGATGGGTTAACCCTTAGAAATCACTGACCAGTTAGCCTCCGGTACACAGAAGCAAACAATAGTGACCCTGTCTCAAACAAGGTGAAAGGTGAGACACGACACAAGGCCATACCCAGGCCTCTACATACATGACATGGCATGCACACATGCCTAGTTGTACAAATGAATACACACACCAGACTGAGAATCTGAAAAACTCTCCCCGCCCCCCTCTCTCTCTTCTGGCTGCAGGGTTAGTGGCCAGAGAGACAGGGTCTTACTGCTTATTTCTGCCTAACACGGAACTCTATGTAGACCAGGCTGGCCTCAAACTCACAGAGATCACCTGCCGTTAACTCCTGAGTGTATGGTAGGATAAAGGTGTGTGCCAGCAGACCCAGCCTGGAGAGAGATGCAGAGAGCCAAAGATGAAGGATAGTAGGCCTTGGTCACAGAGTTGCAAGAGCTAGAGACACCCTAGGCTTCATTCAGAGTTATGACACCGGCTGCTGGTAGGAGCCACAGGTCCCAACACCCAAGGCACAGGGACTGTAACACTAGCTTGCAATGACTGCTGTTGCCATGCACTGCTGCTAAGAGCCGAGAGTTACACTATCTGCCCAGTGCCAGCACTGGCAGCTGAAGCCTAGAGGAATGTGCTTACAGCTTGAACACCTTCTACCATACACCTCTGGTCACCAGAGGCAAGAGCAAAAAGCTTCTCGTTCTCAGACCCAGAAATCCGCACCTGAGTCTGCCCATACATAGGCTCCAACACTTGAGGTACTGGGGCTGTTGATCCATCAACTGCTCAGAATTTCTGAGAAGAACATGAGGTGCTCAGACAGCTGACAGGAAGCCTCCTCTATTATCCCCCTGTGCAAGTCTCTCCATAGCTCTCTCTCCATTCTTCCTCAGTATATGTGTAACTGTCTCTAAAATCCAGCTCTGACCAACACCATCAGGAACTCAGGAGATGGCTCATTTGGTAGAAGACTTTATTGCACAAACAGAAGACCCAAGTTGGGGTCCCCAGCACCAACATAAAAGAGTCAAGCAGGTGACATATGCATATAACCCCAGAGCTTGGGGGACAGAGACAGGTGGATCTCAGGTATTCACTAGCCAGCAAGTCTAGCCCAAACCAGCCTTTAGCTTCCATATGAGCACAGGCGCGCGCACACACACAAACACATGTAATACAAAGATAAAGAACAGAACATCAACAGCTACCTTCAGATTAAAACCTCAGCTCTGTACCTTACAACAGCACAGCTGGCTGCCTGATCTGTCTCCGCTGAAAGGTGAGACCCAACACAAGGCTGTACTCTGGCCTCTACATATATGACACGCATGCACACCCACTTGTATGCAGAAATACACACACCTGTTTGTTTCTCTCCACCTCAACTCTCTCAGTCTGGCCTTCTGCCTGTAAAGTCACCAGGCCGTCTGGAAAAACGATCTGAAAAAATAAAAGGAGTCTTCCATGTCAGCTCCCCAGTATCACCTATAGAACCTGCTCACACCCACCTGCACATATACCCTGGTACCTGCTACTGTCGGGCAATACACCTAATGCCAGCAGGGAGACCAGAGCATGGAATCGAGCAGGGGGTGAGACATGGAAACATGTCTTGGGGGCGTGTGTTAAGATGTGTGTCTGGATGTAACAGGAGGTAGTCAGTCCTGTTTGGATGCTGGAGGTGAGCTGGCTTGGGCAGAGGCCTAGAGTTGACCCTGAGCTGAGACCTGAGCCAGCAGGGGTCAGCCAGCCCACAGTTATTCTGTGACTCTATTCTAGTACTGCTTCCCCCAATGACAAAGTGGTGTGGAGACTTGCTTGCTGTGTGCAAGCTCCCAAAAGTTGCCTCACCTGATCAGCAACTTGCTCTCCTGGCCACTCACAACAGTACAGCCTTCTAAGAACGACAGCCGCCTCCCATGGCAGACTGCTTCCTTAGCATCCGACTGTAAGCCGCAACCCTTACCTCGTGCCTGTGGGCTAACCGCCCCACATGCCACCCCCACATGCCACCATGCTGGAAGAAATGCCTTAAACCCAATGAGCCTATCAGTGGACAGGCCCCTCTCCCTCCACACATGCAGGACTCAGTAGGGAGTATTCTCCTTCATGCTAGCGGGCAAGCTGCAATTCTGCACAGCAGACGACATTGGTGATGGCTCTGCAGGGCCTGGCCTCTAGGCATGACAGATGACTGTAAAGGCCAGGCGCTAGGCTGAGGTGTATGACAAGTCATATCCAAGTGACATATCAGATGTTCCCAAGAACAGGAAAGAGAAGACAGAGGACCCATCCCCCTGCCTGGCAGCTTCTCCAAGGGCTCCAACCCCCACTCCTACCCTGCCCCAGCAGAGCACTGGACAACACTGGCTCCTTTTAAGACTGGGGCTGCCTGGTGCCTGGCCGCTCAGCCGATCGCCTCTCATTTCTTCTCCCAACAGCAGCTCAATCGCTCTACTTCTGATCTATTAAACGTCAGCCTCAGATGAAAAGGAGCGGGAGCAGTCAGTTGGCAGTCGCTGTGGAGGACAGGCAGGCTACTGGAGGAAGGGATATGTGTCCCTTCTTCTCTACAGCGACCTCAGATGAGACCAGTCGCAGCAGCAGCAGAGGCACGGGGATGCTTATAACAGAACCGAAGGCCCCTCTCAGCCCCGCCCCCAGCCACCTCTAAAGGCCTCTCCAGGAGCCATTATGTACTGACCACACCAGCATCCCACACAGCATGTCTGTGGATCAACACCCAGCAAGTCAGCGAGGGAGGCTGTAGTGTGTCCCTCCCAACCATGACACACAGTGCCCTCTCTTTCCAGGCGTCAGGCCACATTCTCAGACCCAAGAAACTTTTGTTGTCCAATTGCCAGCATCAAGGCCAGCGAGCAGAGCAACAGGAGGGGCTTGGACAACCATGAAGGCCAAGCAAGGGAGGGGCTGCAGCACCGGAGCCCAGCCTCGATGGCTTTCCTGCCTGACTCAATTCAAGCACCTCTGCAAGCACGGTGTGGAGCCGGTCCCTTATGTCACAAGG
Organism: Arvicanthis niloticus; assembly: GCF_011762505.2. Lineage (NCBI taxonomy): Eukaryota > Metazoa > Chordata > Mammalia > Rodentia > Muridae > Arvicanthis > Arvicanthis niloticus. The sequence continues at coordinate 12,187,919 of NC_047665.1, read as the reverse complement.
GCACAAAAAGAATGAGGAAACCATGGGACAGCAAAGCGACACAGAGCTGAGATACTGAGCAGGAGGGGATCAGAAAGTCATTAAAGAAATAAAGAGTCTAGACTTACTCATCTGCTGTTCAGTGGAAGCTTGAAAAGGCAGTCTTCTAACAGACTGCCACCAAGCAGGGGACAGTGTAACTCCACAAAACCCAAGACACAGAGGCGGAAGAGCAGGCAGGAAGCCCTACACATCACCATCCAGTCACTTCCTCAACCCCCAGGAAGGTGCTTCTCCCCAGACCAAGACTCACAGTCTAGAAGGCCCACCTACAGCCCGCTGGGCCCCCTGGGAGGCTCCCCACCACTTCCTGGTGAGACCTGCCAGGTAACAGCTGGAGCATGACCCCACTCCTGCCCCAGGGCAAAGACTACAAATTGAGAAGCACTGGAAAGAGATGTGAGTCTGTGCTCCAGGCTGTGGAGGAGCTGAAAGAAACGAGTGAGCAGGGATGTCCTGACACCCACTGGACCCATGGAGACTTGCTGGCACATCCAGACACTCTGGCCATCTGCACCCCTCAAGGCCCATTCCTTCATCCATCTGTTCCCAAGCCCTGACCCTCTGTCTACCAGCTCCTTAGACCTAAGTGTGTCCCCCTTTCTCGCTGACCTTAAAGCAATGCCACAGCTGCTGTTCCTGCAGAATGCTGGGTGTCAGGAAGATGGTGTTCATCCCTGCATAGGGGAGCCAGGGTCCAGCAACATCACTGCCACTGTGAAGCAGCCTGGCCAGCAGCTGCTGACTGAGAAAAACCCGCCTGCCCAGGACCAGCAAATGGTTAGACAGACCCAGCCCAGTGACACTGTGGCCAACCTCATCCCACACCTACCTTGGAGATGGGGGTGAGGGGGCGGGCTGTTAGTCCTGTGTGGGGTCACCTGCAACACTCCATACCTCCACCCACAGCTCGGGTGCGGCTGGGTCACATACAGGGAAATGCAGGCCTGACCTCATCATGCTCCCAGCAGGGGTGGGGCCTGGCAAGCTCAGCAACACAGAGAATTTTTTCAGAAGCCATGGGGCATAGCCACCAGAGCGGCAGGCAGTGTCTAGGGACAATACTCAGAAAGACCTAGGCCTGGAAGTTCAAGGTTAGGCACACAAACCTGGTACATGGTGATATGCATCCTAACACATGGATTTGGGCACAGAACAACTGTCACGTGCCTCCAGACCACTGACAAGGAAACCCAGGAGGAGAGCAAGTCCCCAACATAGATGCTCTCTTCTATGCCCATTGCCTTACACTCTGACTTTACTAAGTTCATAGCTGGGTTTTTGTTGTTCCTGTTTGTTTTTGAAACAGGATCACATTGAGCCCAGCCTGGCCTCAAACCAATGTGTAGCCAAAACTGACTCTGAACTACCGAGCCTCCGGAGATTACAGCTGTGTCCCATCATGCCTAGTTTTATTCAGTGCTGGATGGAGATCAAGCCCAGGGCTTCCCACATTCTAGGTAAGCATTCTCTAACTGAGCTACATCCTTAGTTCTAGTCTTACAGGCTTCTAGAATTCACCGGTAACACAGAGAGTAAACATGTGTGCTTTCCCTTTCTCCCTGGTCTTCCTTGCAGAGCCCTTCAGCATAGCTACTGTGGACCCTCTACAGAGGGAGCATGTGGCATCCCACACACATTAGAGGGATCTCCTCTCCTCACTGTGCTATGATAGCATGTGCAGGGCACAGAGTAGGGACTCCTTCACTGCTGTCAGCACACTCCATAGAACTGTCACCCAAGTGACTCAGGATTCGAAAAAGCCACCAGGCCACCAGGGAGCAGTTGAATGTCCTCTGATGAAGAACACACAGGACCACTGAGCTGACATTCAAATCGTGGATCAAAACCAAACATGAATGGTTGTCGCCTAGTGCCAGCACACCGTTTTCAGCACACCTGAAAACCTGAGTTCAATCCCACAAGGCAGACGCAGGGAACTGAGCCCAGCAAGTTGTCCTTTTGACTTCCACTTAAGCCACAGTACACATGTGTATACACACACACACACACACACACACACACTAATATAAAAAAGAAAAAGCTCTCATTCTTGAAGCCTTCCCTTAATGCAAGGCAACTCAAACTCGCAGATTAAAACTCCCTCACAGCCATTATATCTTAACACCAACACCATAAACCTTAAGAGCAAAGAAAAAGACCTGAGCACGTACGAACAGGTTTCACCTGGCTGACAAATGAGACTCCATTAAAAGCAGCCAGCAAAAGACAAAATTGGGGAGCAGCTAGAGGCTCAGCCAGGAAAGGTGTCAGAATGGAGTTCCATCTCCAGAACGAGTCCACATGTTGGAGGGAACAGACTGTCTCCAGCTGTCCTCTGATCTCCACAGATGTGCCTTGGGGTGTGTATCCTTGCTCCCCACCTCTACACACAGAATAAATAAATGAAAAAAAAAAAAAAAAAGAATTGGGAACCAGTGTTTTAAAGCAGAAAGATGTGGAACGCTCAGCCCCTGCTGATGAGCAAAAGGGGCAGGCAACACGGCAGCAGAGAGCACAGCAGAAGAATCACAGGACCCAAGTCATAGGAACCGCTCACCAGGGCTCAGGGACCGGCAGTGTGACCACAGCATCGACCTCCAGCAGACACTTGCAACTGCGGAGGGAGGGAACTGGGAATGGGATTCACTACCGAGATCCTTTCTGAAACTAGGCCAGCAAGTTCTACCAAAGCCAAGAGCCACACACCCTGTGACCCAACAGTGTGCCCCACCCTGAGGTCAAGGCCTCTGAATGACAGTTCTGATGCAGCAGAAGGTATCTGTACAAGTGCTGCTTATCCCGACTTCCTGTTTGCCTGTGGCAGCTCACACCAATTACTAAAGCCCAGAGGCTTGAAACAACAGGAACTGACTCTCCAGTATCTCTAGAGGATAAAAGTCTAGTAGTCAGTAGCACTGGGCCAAAGTCAGGGACACTGTTAGATCCCCACTCCCTCCACAGACCCCCAAGAACTACAACCAGGCTCTCCCTGGGTGCAGTGGCTACAAAGGGTCCTAGCTTGCGGGGCTCTTTGTACCCCAGGTTCTTTCAAGAGCAGAACTGACCTGGCCCCTGAGACTAAGATGGCTTCGATCTATAATCTGCAACTGGAGACCTCTTAGATCTCAACTAACCTGTAGGCATTTTCTTCCTACTAAGGACCACCAAGGAAAGGCCTTCTGTCTTGTCCTTACATCTCATCAGAGCCCCATGGAGGGCTGGGGAGATGGCTCAGTGGGTAAAGTGCTCACTGCACCACCATGGGACCCCAGAACCTAAATAAAGCCAAATACAGTAGCATCTATCTGTAACCCCAATTCCCCTCCAGGGAGATGGGAGGTGGATACAAAAGAAGCCCCAGAAGATCATAGGTTAATGAGTCTGGCACACACAAAGGAAACAAATACGTTAATGAGACCTGTTTTCATTAAGGTGGAAGCCAAAGTCTCTGAGCTACTCTGAGTCCCCTGACCTCCACAAGAACATATGGTACAATCATGTCCTTGCGTGTTCGCATGAGCACGCACACACATACACACATTAAGGGGGTAAAAGTCAGAATACCTTCCAGACATTCAGAGCAATATCTGTACCACAGGGCCCAGGCATGTTGGGATAAAAGCCATTCTGGCAGTCCACTGCTATAGAGTCCAGCTCATTCTCTCAGCATCTTGACTCCTGTCTGTCTGTCTGTCTGTCTGTCTCTGTCTGTCTGTTTCTGTTTGTCTCTCTGTGTGTATCTGTCTCTCTCTCCCCTAGCAGGGTATCTGTTGCTACATTTAGGTACTCCCAGATAAGCCCAAATGAGCTCTCCGTTAAAATACCTTTAATCTGTGCACACTCACGGGAGCTCTTCACACAAGACCGCATTAACAAGGGTCAGCACCTGACATCCCTAGGGGAGTTACATAATCTGCAGAAAGCCCTAAGAGCAAAGAAACACACAACCGCTGAGTGTGGGTTTCAGAACCGAGTGTGCCTCCCACATGTACCGTTGTCGGCATCACCCCACTTGCATGATTAACACACTCAGACCTCCCAGGTTCTCAGAGGGAAGAGAGGATATTAGTCTACAGTGTTCTCAGGGGTCTGTGTTGTCTGCACAAACGAGCAGTCCCCCTGGGTCAGTCAAGCATGCACTGTCTAGGATCACGATGGCCATGACTTCCAAACATGAGGCAACCGTGGGAGCAGGAGGACAGCAGATACAGGTTTTCTGGGGTGGGCTCCTCACCCAAGTCCCAACCCGTACGTCCAGCTCAGAGGACACTTAGAAGGGCTCAGCTAGGGGGTATCCCTGTGGGACCAGCTCTGTATATGAAGACCACAAGAGATGAGACACATGCCTAACAGTCCTCCCTTTTAAATATGACGTCAGATCTCTCCGCACACCCACACCGTCTCCCATTTGACCTTAGCGATCCCACCTGGGCTCTGTCTTCCCCAGCAGTGTAACAGTTGCTGTTCACGCTCTTGCCAGGGTGCAGCAGGCTCCAGAGAACTCTTCTACAGTTGTGTGAATACAAACAGCTGAGAAAGGCCAGCCTCTCTGCAGCAGACCACCTGGGGACCCACAGTTCCCCCTGCCCTCTGGGAACCAGCATCCACATGCTGCCGGATGGCAGGCAGAAATCTGTGAGGCCCAGGCTTGCAGCTGGGAACTCAATGGTGCATCTAGAAAGCCACTCACCGCGAGGCTCGTTTCACGGGCTCCACTCATGTGCATGACGGCACCACTGCATGCAGGCTGTCCACAGGGGAAAAGGAGCCCTCTGTGGGATATTAATAGCCTGGCCAGATGTGGGAGTGCCTGAGGTCTTTTCCTAGAGCTGTGCGGGGTCCCCACAGCTGCACGGGCATCAGCCCCTCCACTCAGGCTATTCAAAACAAGTCACATGGTATGGGGGGGCATGTATTCATGAGGTAGTTCTTCCACAAAGGCATGGGCTCACACAAACACAACACACAGGCTGAGCAAGCCACCGCATTCAGGACGCAACTGTGATGTGGAAGACTGGCTACAAACAAGTGCACTGTATCTTTTTAAAAATCTATTTATTTATTTTTTAATATATTTATGTCTGCACGCCACCTACATGCCACCTACATGCCAGAATTGAGCCACCATGCAGTTGCTGGGAATTGAACTGAAGACCTCTGGAAGTGTAGCCAGTGTTCTTAACCAGTTGAGCCATCTCACCAGCCTAAGAACACTGTTTCTTTACCCCAACAGAACACAAAGACAAAGTAAGCCTGCACAATGCTGGGCCTTCAGGGTGAGGTTTCACCTCAGGCAGGGCAGGGCTGGTGCCTCAAGAGAAAAAATGGTCTGCGTGGCAATCCTCTCGAGCACCCCACAGAAGGCTGCTTAGGAGCTGTCCTTAGAAACCCAGGAAGGACAGTACTTACCCTCTTGCCCAACCCCAGCAGGATGGGAGTAAACCCAAACCCAAGGCTGCCACAGCGCTCCAGATCCACACTGTTTGACACACACAGTAGACGGTACACACCATTGATTGCATGGATGGCCAGGACAGCAGAGTAAATCCTTTCTCATCATCCAATCCAACACACAAACATGTACAATACACCCTTCTAACATGTACTCAACACGCTTCAGAAAGGGCTACTGTGCAAAGCCTTCTGGGTGCTGAATCTTCAAAGCAGGCTTTGGCTTTGAACAACCACACTCCGGCACCTGGGCTAGGCATAGTACTCGTTTGTGGAACTGCACGATATGGGTACAAAGCACGGGAGAGCAATATGTCCCATATGGGGCTGCTAACATCAATGTCTAGCTCCAAGTGTGCTGAGGGTGTGGATGTTTCCAGTCACTATAAATGGATCTGCTGTGGCCAAAGCCAAGTCCAGGTCAGGGCTGGCCCCTGTGCACTTGAAGAGGCTGGGCAGTGCTAAATTGCTTATCTCCTTGTCACTTCAGAGACACTGGAGGACCCTCCGTCTTGGGCATTTCTCATGCGATACCTGCTGGTGATCTACACTGTGGTCCTAGTAACTGGCTGATGTTACAGAGGTGAGAGTTTTGTATACTAATGGGTCACAGAGCTTTTGGCTCTGCATCTGTCCCTGGATGCCCAAGGGGGAAGAGCCTGGCATTATTCCAGGTCACAGCCTCACAGGACTGAACCCACAGGATCAGAGAGGCCCTTCTATGAAACACATGGAAGTACTTTATGTCTCATTTTACTGCTGTCTAATTAAATCTACAGTGGCCCTGCTCAAAGCTTATATTTTAGACACTTACTAAAAATAAGGTCCCCCTCCTATATAAAAGTTGTCAGTCCCAAGGCAGTTGAGCACACTCGAGGGCACCACAGTTGAGTACCAGGTGGGCACACTTAGGAGATAGGTATACTCAGCTAAGCCTACTCTAGGGCTGGGCACCCTTGGGCAGTGCTGCTGCAGCCACACACTGGGCTTGGTAAGGCCTCATGGCTGGGGCTCAGAGATTCCAGCTGGCTCAGAGGTTATGAATTCTTCTTGTTCTTGCGTCGAACTGGAATCCAGTTCCCAGCACCCACAGCAGGCTGTCCACAGCCACCTGTACATCCGGGTCCGGGGGATCCAATACCCTCTTCTGACCTCCTTGGACACCTGCGCACATGTAGCACACACACATACAAACAGAGACACGGAGAATAAACAAGCACATCTTAAAAAAACAAGAAAAGATGAAGCCAAGCATAGTGACACACATCTTTAAGCCCAGCACTTGAGAGGCAGAGAGGCAGGCAGATCTGTAAGTTCTAAGGCCAGCCTGGTCTACATAGTGAGTTCCAGGACAGCCAGAACTACATAGTGAGACCTTGTCTTAAAAACATAATAAAACAAACAAAACACAGGAGAGCTGCAGAACTGTGGGGAACCAACCAGCGCACAGAAAAGACAGAATTTTAAAACTGTACCTCCCATACTCAATGTGACCCCTTAGCACGTACACAAGCAAGAGCATGGTTCTAAGAACAGAAACTCAGGTGAGGTAGAGCTTTGTAACTTGCCACCAAGCAAGGCCTGTCCCTAATCCTCACATCTGCCCTGTCATATGCTCAGTATTCCCAACAGACCCAAAGAACACCCAAGCACCCCCAAACCATCCTTCTTAGTCAGGCCTCCCAGAACCTTCTGGCTGCTGCCTTCCCTGCCTGGACACACCAGCTTCTCCCAGAGGCCACTCTTGGATTCTTGGCTAGATTTCTACCATGGCGTCATAGAGACGGGCCCCCAGGGGCAACAGTAAGGACAATGCCTGCTTTGTCCCCACTCTGAGGACCCACTAAAGGCAAAGCTGCTCGTATGGGCCACTTCCCGCTGGGAAAGAGCCCGAAATTTTATTTTAGTTTCTACCTCGATGCAAACCCAACAAAATACAGCTTAATATTCATTCCTAAGTATTTCCTTTCTAGATAGCCTTTTATATGCAAACCACGGCAGCCCCCCCTTATCCTCGGGGGCTGCCCTCCAAGACCTCTGTGAGGTGACAGACAGCGTGGAGGGTGTACCATGTTTTTTCAAGCACACAGAAACCTAGGGCAAATTCCTTTCTAAGTTAGACACACTGAGATTGCAAGAACAGTTAGCGACGGGACTGAGCAGAGAGCTGTGCAAGTGTGAGAGCCCTCTCTCCTCCTGCTCGCAAACGCTCCACTGTGCTGTGTTCTTTCTCCTTGTAGATTTCAGGGAACAATCATGCACAGAGTAGAACAGCAGGTAAGGGTATGACTGGATCCATGATGTCAAAGCCGAGGCTTGGGCAACCTCAGAGCCACCAGCTAGAGTGCTGTGCTAACAGCCAGCCAACCCAACGAATGGGGGGCTTCTAGAAAAGACTCAGACACTTGAGTTATGACGGGCATGGAGACAAAAGCCACGTTGAGAAAGTCCACTGAATGCAGGTGTGTTCCCTACAAACCTTCAGTCAGAGCTCTGGGCCTCGATGTGGAAGGTGTGGGGTTTGACTGGCTGTTCCGTGTCCATGACTTGATCAGCAAGGACACTTGGGGGCCTGGGATGAGGTTGGCCCCATAAGGACAAGCAGTGATGGGAGATGGATGTCGCAGTGGTTGGGAGGAGAGGTCACAGACAAAGCTGGAGATGGCCCTGAGAAAATGGCTGGGCCATTTTCTTTTCTATTGCCTTCACCGTATGGTGTCAATACCCTCCTGGAGCTACTGAGACAGGGTGGCATAGCTAATGCATTCCCAACAGGGCCCATGTACAACAGCCCTCCTGAGGCCTAGACAAACCCAGAGGGCCTGTGCTGTCCACCACCCTGAACACATGAGTGTAGTGACCATGAAGGGCTGTATGTCACCCTCCAGCCCCTACCTGAGCTGCCACCTCCACAGACTTCCCTATTCCAGGGTCAAGCAGTAGCTGGGAGCACAGGAGAGAAGCAAGGAAGTTCTTTAGGGAGGAAGACAGGATACCTTCAAAGACCCAGTGCACGCTCCCCCTCAGGGGATTTTTTTAGTGGGAGCAGTAAGGGTAACTCATACTAGGACTCAACCCCAGCTCCCTCCTGTCTTGCGGGAAGTCAGAAGTTGGTGCTGACTCAGGGGTTTTGATGGTAAATCTTCTTCATTGTCAACAGACGGGATTTAGAGTCAGACGGAAGGATACATGGTGGGTGTGTCTGTGAGAGTATTCCCAAAGAGATTCAACTGAGGATGAAAGACCAGTCCGGAATATGGGTTGGTTCTATCGCATGGGGTGGGGTTCCAGGCTGAATAAAGAGAAGGCAAGCTGAAGAACAACATTGTTTCCCTCAGCTTCCTGACTACAGAAGGGACTAGATCCGCTGCTGCCCACCTGCCATGACAGGCTTTATCCTTAAACTGAGCCAGAATGAACCCTTCCTTCCTTTCTTAAGTTGCTATTATTGGGAATTATACCACAACAGAAAAGTGAGGAACTCACCATCTGAATGGGCTTTACCCAGAAGCCCCTTGCTGGCAGCCATTCTCCCCCCATCCACAGGGAGCCTCCAATGCCCCATCCCTGGCCCAGACAGAGCTCTGTGACAGGCATGCCTAGGTTTGCACGGACAAACTTTTCTTGGTTGTCTAATTGCACCATGGGGCCAGGTATAGAACAGAACAAACTGCTGACTCATGGGGCCTCCTCTCACGGGAATCTTCCCTGGCGATGGATTTGGTTACTCACCTAGGGATCAGTATTGTCAGACATGTCGGTATTCAGAACTTGGCTGTGCTTCTGTGATATTACCAGGGTCTGAAACAAGAATTGCAAAGGGGGAATGAACAGAACCAAAGTGAGTGAGACACGCACACACACTAACATGCACACAAGACTCCCCGTGAGTACTGCCCAAGAGAGCAGTCGGCCACGAAGTGTGTGGCACGTCAGCACATCTGCCAGGTGAACCATACAGGACAACCCCCACCAGCAACAGGAAGGGTGGTGGTGGTGTCTGCCCCACCCTGACTTATTTTCTCGGGGCTAGCCAGGAATCAGAGCAGCAGAGCGGCCCCAGCACAGACTAAGAGAAACGGGTGTGAGGTGTGAGGAGTGGGGCAGGAGATCATAGGCTGTGAAAGATAATCCAGTCCTCAAAAAAAAAAAAAAAAAAAAAAAGATGGCATTTTGAGTCTAGAGAGATGGTTCAGCAAATAAGAGTACTGACTGCAGCCAGGCGGTGGTGGCGCACACCTTTAATCCCAGCACTTGGGAGGCAGAGGCAGGCGGATTTCTGAGATAGAGGCCAGCCTGGTCTACAGAGTGAGTTCCAGGACAGCCAGGGCTACACAGAGAAACCCTGTCTTGAAAAACCAAAAGGAAAAAAAAAAAAGCACTGATTGCTCTTCCAGAGGTCCTGAGTTCAATTCCCAGCAACCACATGGTGGCTCACAACCATCTATAATGGGGTCCGATGCCCTCTTCTGGCGTGTCTAAAGACAGTGACAGTGTACTCATATACATTAAATAAATAAGTGAATAAATAAATAAATACAAAATGTCATGTTCGGGCCAAGGAGATGGCTGGGTGAGTAAAGTGTTTGCCCCTCAGACACGACATTCTTGAGTTTGGCTCCTGGGACCCACAGACGGGAAGAGAAAACTCACTCTCACAAGCTGCCCTCTGACTTCCCACGAGTGCCGCAGTGCACACTTAAACGCAAACAAGCAAACATTTAAAAAGCTTTAAAAAAGAATGCAGCCCCTGAACTAGAACCACATCCTAAGAAATGCCAGTGCTAGCACACAGTCAACCACTTTAAGCAGAAGACAGGGAAGGATGGAACCAAGAGTACTTGAACTTGTGGGTTAAAAAAAAAAAAATCAAAGAGAAAAAGGTTTTACACACAAAAAGAGATATAAAAACAGTAGGCAGAAAATGCTAGGGCCACTTCTCCTAAGGTCTCCCGGAACCTCCCAGAGGCCCCCAACCAGAGCATAAAACGGCAGAGGGCAAACCAGAGATGGTGACAGTTCCGTGTCATTAACTACACAAAGAATAAACAAGGTGTCATTGCCTCTTCTAGGTGGGCTGGGATCTGAAGTGACCTATCACCAGGGCCAGGGATGGCCCAAGGACCTCCCAACGCAGTTGGGAGACAGACTGGCCTGACACTGGGAGGCTCCTGCCATACATCCTGCTACTGTTGGAGGAGTTCCTCCCAGATCCTTGTGTGGAAATCTGGCAGCCTCATTGTTCCAGTATTAAGAGGGTGACATTCAATCTCTATTATTCCCGTGTTCCTGGTATTGGAGGTGGGGCTTTTGCAAGGTAATTAGATGAGGTCATGAGGATTTGGCCTCCATGTTGACATTAGTATCTTAAAAGAGGAGGATAAGACCCATGCTCCACATGCTCGGTCTGTCTCACCGTGTGATGCCCTTGCCATGATACCCAAACATCAAAAGATGCCCAACAGATGCTAGCACCCCACCCCTGGACATCCTAACTTCAAACTGTAAGCCGAATAAAGCACCCTTCTTCATAAATTACCCAGTTAACGCAACATAAAAAGGACCAAGATAGCTTCCCACTCGGCGATGTCACAGGACATTCTCTGCATTGTACCAAAGCCATGGAAACAGCCTCCAGGACCATCAACAGGTGGCCAGAGTGAGCGATAGTTTATCCAAATGTCTGTGTTCAAAACAGCTGTAAGGAAGAAGGCAGTCACCTCATCCTGTGTGGAAGTGGATCTGCCCAAGACAGAACAGGGATGGACACAGATGGATACACTGGGACAATGGCTCCAGCTTCAGGAATGCCTGACTGGAGTGTGTGAATGAGTGCCAGGAGACAGTCAGGTAAGCAGCCACAGGCTCTCACAGCGCGGGTTAGGACTGGGAGTCAGAAGACAACACATACACTCATGCCTAGATATAGATACATGTGCACACACCCATAGACATTGTAAGAAGCTCTTCTCCCAGAAGCCCTACCACTCAGCCACCAGCTCTGAGATAATGTATTCTGAGGTATGAGTGAGTAGCCACTGCTACTTCCTGGAGACTCCGAGAGCCTCAGCCAGTGGTTTCCATATAGAGAAACTGCCACGGGTGAATAAAAACCAGATCCTTGGGCCCCAGTGGAAACCCTGGTCCTACAGAGCTGAGGGGAGCCCAGAAAAGTACATTCCTAATGGATTCCAGGTCAATGCTGCAGGGGCCTCTGGGGTCATTCCTGAGGCGCTGTGCTTCCAGGGAGAAGCATCCAGTGTAAAGTTCAGTGACTCTGCTAAAGAGCACTTTGTGTTTCTTACAAAAGAAGGTGTAATTCCAGGAGGGATGCTCTGTTAGAAACTCAAGAACATCAATGGAAGAGTCCTGTTACTAACAACCCCAAGAGGCCCTGGTACCCTTGGGTGCTCCATCTCAAGCCTCCTGTGGCTTGAAGTACTCTCCCTCTGGTAGGATTCTCTTGGTTACTGGCCAGCTCAGAAGACACCACTGGAAGCAGGGATGGTGTCCCTCAGTAGGAAGACAAAGTGGTCAGGCCCATCTGGGTGAATGGACAGGCCAGGCCAGCAAGCTTTCAACACTGCACCCCACTCTGAAGGACTGCAAATGACAATGGTGACTGCACTGGCTTCACATAATCCCTGAGAGAACAATGACAGGTGGGACCCATACTGGGTTTCAGAAAGGCCACTGCAAAGAAGCCCCTTCCCAACACCAAGCTGCATGATGCCAATCTACCCAGACAAAGGCCAAGCACAGAGGCCTCCAGATCTGGCTTGGTACCCCCAGGTAAGCTGTCACTCAAACAGACCCTGGGGACCAAACCTTGGGCTTCCCTCCATCCTTAGATCCCATAATTCCCAAGCTACTCCTGGTAGCTTCATTCATTCCTATACCTCACCCAGCCTTTCCCTGCAATCCATGCCATTCAGGACCCCCCACTCTCCCACTGGTGTAACCCTGGGGAGACCAGGTCCTCATGGCCAAAGGGTGGACTGGCCTTTACATCCCCTGACCAAAGATTCTTACTAACACCCCACTTGGTTTATATTTTTGTTGGGGAAGATGATGTACAGCCTCTTGAGCATGCTAAGCAAACCCTCTGCAACCAAGCTGAACACTCAGAACTTTGCTTTTTATTTGAACTTGTACAAATAAAAAAAAAAAATAAAAAAAAAAAAAACCTTGAGCCCCCAAAGGTGTTATATAGCGACATACAACTAAGTAGAAGCAAGAATGAGCCAGCATTCTGAGGGTAGCACATCGCCACAGCAGACTGCAAGAATAAATCCCTAATAGGTTTTATCCACTCTTGGAAGAGTGACACATTGGTGGAAACTGGGATGACCTAGACATCGTAAGTAACGCAAGACACTAGAGTCCTGCAGCCAAAGGATTTTCTGAATGACAAGGTAATAACTGGACAAACTCCAGAAGGCTGTATGTAGTAACTGCTCCTAGCAACTCATTAAACTGATTTGGTGAGGAAGGGAAGTTCTGGGGGCCTTCAATAATTCCCAAGCTGCAGAACACAGTGCCAGAATGTCCTCATCATCCCCATTATGCTATGTGAACTTCTTCTCAGTAACAAAAAGCGATAGGAAGTCAAGGGGCATTGGGATGGATTTCCAACGGACACAGATTGGCTCTTCCCATGGGAGGCCATGGGTTACCTTTACGCCCTGGAGCCATTTGTACATCCACAGAAGACAGTCAGTGTTGATGTCAGTGGTGTGTGACTTATGGATTGGCACAGTCAGGAGCCCCTCAATTGCACACCAACTTAAAGGTTACTTATTCCAAAGTCTGAGACTAGAAGAAAGGAGGGGACACAATACTAAGGTTAGGACACAGGGGATGACTTGGGAGAAGCCATGAATGGAAGGAGAGTTGGGAGTAGCCCTGAATTTCTGGAGTGGGGGTAGGACAGGAGAAAGAAGAGTGAGGCACTAACCAGGCCCATGACAAGACCCAAGAATCTCAGCAGAGTCAAGGCTCTCTCGGTCCGAGTCTGACTCTTAAGAGTGGACCATATGGCCCTGAGGCTCATCAGCCTGTGTCACAGTGTCAGGGACACGCACAGATGGGCCAGGCATCTATCTAAAAAGAACAGGAAGTTCAAAACCATTTCCTGACTCGGGCTGAGGAGATGGCTCAGTTGATAAGGCACTTGCCTTGCAAACGTGACGACCTGAGCCTAAGCCCCCGGAACCTACGTAAAAAGCTGGAAATGTGATGTGTGCTTTTAATCCCAGGTCTGGAGAGTCAGGAGACTCACGGCTGAATCAGCAAATTTCAGGCCAGTGGAGATCTTTACAAAAATAAACTAGGAGGCAGCTGAAGAATAAGTCAAGGCTATGATGTGGCCTTCATGTACACAAATGCGCCCACGTGTGCCTGTACACAAACATGCAAGTGAAAATACACATAACACACACACACACACGCGCACACACACACGTTCTACTTCAAACAAACAAAGAAAAAAGCTTAGGAAAATCACCTGAATTCACCTCACTGCAATGTGAGTTCATTTTCATTTCTGTCGATCTAAATTCTCTTCAGGGCTGATAAAACACTTCAACAAGCCCAGGATAGGGAAATAGCCTGGAGCTCCCCAGGGCCTTTCTTTCCCTGAGCTACCAACAAGGCAGCAGGAAGACCCAGTGTGTTGGCCTGGCATTACACCCACAACAGCATCAGCTAGCTGTGTGCACATGCTCAGACACGCCAAAACGCAAAGATCCCATGAGCTCGTGCACAGTTGCTCATACAGGTGTGCAAGTACCCAGGAGCCCACTCAGTACCTCAGTGAGGATCACCACTGCTCAGAACACGTGCTGTGTGATAGTAAGGTGTCAATCAACCTGGTAGCACCGGCCCTGCTCGAGAGTGTGTCTTGTCAGCAGGCACCTCCTCAAGCCCTTTCCCACTGCCATCCTCTGTAGTCGGTACCCAGCATGCAATGCCTGTAAATATGGTGAGGATGAGGGCTGAGCACCCACCTGTGCCTCCTGAGCCCAAATGTGAAGCAGAAGCAGTTGCAGAACCTTCTCCGAGGATGCTGCTCCCTTCCTAGCATTCCTGTTACTATATAACCAGAGGTCCAAAGCTCCAGGGGGCAGACCCTAGAAGGGCTTTTGTTACTCTTTCACAAGCCACCAGAGCAGAAACTGAAATGTCACCAACCCCCATCCCCCCAGGGAAAATGAATTAACTCCCCAGCTCTCAAGGTTAGCTGCAGTTCTCCTGTTTGCTGGGGCTGGAGTTTCCATAAGCAGAACCCCCACCCCCGCCCCTGCAGCCCTCTCCTGGAACAGCACCATCTCTGACTCTTCCTGGTACCAAGTATGAACCTGAGCACATGCCCCCACAGAGTCCAGAAAGATAAAACACAGTATCTGAAAGCTACTAGATGGCTCAGCATCCCTGGAGCTCCTGGTCCCTCTGTGCCCACAATTCAGACTCATGTGGACCTCTGAACACATGGGTTCCACATACACTCAGAAGATGACTATATCTCTGTGCATATGCACTCTTTGTCCTTTGTTACTGTCCCTATTCCTTACATGCACGGACATGACACATGTATCATCTTGGAACTGTGAGGCATCTAAAGATGGCTGATGTACACAAGGATGCTCACAGCTGTGTACAAGCACCACACCCTTATGAAAAACCCTTGTATCTGTGAATTCTGGCATCTGTGGAGGGTTCTAGAACCCATCCTATCCCCTTAGACACAGATGGACAACTGCACAAACTCACACCAAGTCACCTGATGGAGGAGTTGATTTTTATGTCCTATTTTTACTCCTTCAGTTTCTGTCTCAAGGCACACACACACACACACACACACACACACACACACACACAATGCAAGTGGATGTTTGCTCATGTGGAGGCCCAAGATTATGTCAAGAATCATCCTCAATCACTCTCACTGAGGCAAGGTCTCTCAATCAAGCCCAGAACGCATCAATGCAGCACTCTCCCTAACCAGCTTGCTTTTAGCGATCCCATGTCTCCACCTTCCATGAGGCAAACTACAGGCAAGTCTCCATTTCATTGGGAATTTACATCCTGGGGTCCCAAACCCAGACCCTCACACTTGCCTAGCAAGAACCTTGGCCACCAACTCAGCCACCTCTTCAGTGTTTCCAGCACTGTTATTTTAACACAAAGTGTCTGGATACAATATATTTAACTATATTCTGAGATCAGTCTGAACTATTGAGACTCTGTCTCCACAAACAAAAGCAATGAATTACTTTATGAGAGGAGGAAAGACATGGTTCTTAGAAACCCTTGTCTGCACATGACCACAGTGGTTAGGCTCTAGAACATGGCCTTCCAGCTACCAAGAGCTGTCAAGCACCTGGGACAGAGCCATAGTTCAAGTCCTCTGCCGTGTCCACAGCCTAGGCAGACTGCTGATACCATGTCACACACTGCCACAGCCACAGCCACACTGATACAAAGAGGCAGCAGACAGCTGCAGAAGGCTGAAGGCAGCCCAAGGCTCGACAGTAAGGGACAGCGGGCACTGAGACCATTCTTAGGACAACATAGGCCAGGACAATCACTGTGTTCTGCCTGCTGGTTCCACAACTCATTGTTACTTCAAGTTGGTGCTCGACTGCAGCCTGGCTTCTCCACGGTCCCTGCTTCCCTCCGTGATGGGACTTTCCAAATCCTCTGCATTTGCAAAAATTCCCCTGCCCCCACCATTCCAAAGATACTTTATATCTATGTATATGCACCATGCTCATGCAAGAACAACCCAGAGAGGTTAGAAGAAGCATCAGATCTGCTGGAACCGGAATCACAGGCTATCATTTGGATGTTGGGAACCAAAGTCCAGTCCTCTACAAGAGCACTCAGTGCACGGAGCCATCTCTCCAGACCCAACCTTCTTTTTCTTCCTTAAAAGTCATTCTGTGTGAAAGCCCAGCATGACACAGATTTTTTTAATCAAATGAAACAAAATTACTTGCCTGAGGAGTTACGAAAAAGAAAGGGGGGAGGTGTTTTTCCTTCACCTAAGATGCTCCAATGTTTCAGGGCAGGAACCAAAATCTACATCTTCCATTCCAAGCAGAGCAAATGGGGACAATGACAGTGTGCCCTACAGAAGGACACAGTCGATCATTTCCAACCCCTCTTAGCAAAAGCAAAGGACAGGGATGCCAACCGCAGCCTGAGGAGTCTCACTCTCAGGACCTCCTGGACTAACACTGAAGGAAAAGAATTTCAGGGTGAGTCGTGCCTCTTAACAAAGTCAACACGTTCATTAACCAGAGATGAGGCACAGTTCATTTAGGGCTGCTACTTAGAAAGCCACACTTAGATTTCTTTGCAATGGTTACAGACAACCCCCCCCCCACACAATATTTATATTTACATATGGTCTATGTACATATATATGTACAAACTTTGTGGCTAAGAATCTAATTTACAAAATGATTTAAAGTTTAAGCTAAGTTTTTAAAAAATTATTTTATTATTTTTTGTGTGTGGGTGTCTGCCAGTGTCTGTGTGCCATGTGCATGCCTGGTACCTAAGGAGGCCAGAGGAGGGTACTAGATCCCCTGGAACCTGAATTAGAGGGTTGTGAGCCAACAGGTAGGTGGTGGGAATAGAATCTGGGTCCCCTGAAAGAACAGCCACAGTACTCCTAACTGCTGAGCCTCTTCCCCATCCCCTAAGCTAAGTGTTAAACTTAAAATATATGAGCTGTGCCGGGCGGTGGTGGCGCACGCCTTTAA
The DNA here is from genome assembly GCF_011762505.2 of Arvicanthis niloticus. Lineage (NCBI taxonomy): Eukaryota > Metazoa > Chordata > Mammalia > Rodentia > Muridae > Arvicanthis > Arvicanthis niloticus. The sequence goes on along the minus strand of NC_047665.1, from coordinate 12,170,655 downwards.
TCCCAGCACTGGGTAGGCAGAGGCAGGCGGATTTCTGAGTTCGAGGCCAGCCTGGTCTACAGAGTGAGTTCCAGGACAGCCAGGGCTACACAGAGAAACCCTGTCTCAAAAAACAAAAAAACAAAACAAAACAAAACAAAACAAAAAACATATATATCTGTATCTATATATGAATGAGCTGGTTTACTTATTTAAAAAACTTTAAGGATGCTCTTTTGTGAATGGAACTGTCAGGTGCACCACTCACGTGCAGGGATGGAAGAGGCATGCTGCCATGGGCAAATGCAAGCATTCTGGCCTGCGTAGGCACAGCTGGCTTGTTTTCTAAGACAGACTGTGCTCACACTCACTCTATGTTGAAGGTAATTGTGAACTCCCTGGTCCTCATGTCTTCCCCTCCGGAGTGCTGGGATTGCAGGTGTGTGGCACCACACTTGATTCACACGGCGCTGGAGGATTAAACCCTGCGCCTGTGCCTGTTAGGCAAGCTCTCTACCTACTGAGCCACCCTCTCAGCCCTCTTAGCTAGCTGTTTTTTAACATCCTTGTTTGGGATGCCATCAAAAAGACAAGCACTATTTCTGTAGGCAACACTGTTTTTGTTTTTTTTGTTTTTTTCTGTCTTGATCCAGCTTCTAACTCCCAGCCAGATTCTGGAGAATAAGCCTTCCTTCCAAGGGCCTATGATTCTTGTCTTCCTCTCCTGCCTCGCTCCATTTGGCAGGCTTGTCTGGGCTTTTCAAGCCAACAAGCAGCTTTTATGAACACCAGTGAATTTCTTCCTCGGAACAGTCACCCAGAGAGCCCTCGCAGAGGAGTGACAAGCTCATCCAGTCTCTCGTCTACAAATTTCCTCTCCCTGTGGAATTAAGCCAACTCAGTTATCCTCTGGGACTGCTCCCAGGTAGCAAGCTGGCCCTTCTGGAGACATTGCAGATAGATTCGAAGGTCACTAGAGTGTTTGTGTGTTAATTGGCTAGTTCTGGCACCACCTGCCACCTGGGCTGCAGAGCCTTGGTGTTCACGCTAACACACCCCACTGGCTATTCCCCGAAGAGGAGACAGTGGAGATGCCCCCCTGGGCATGAGGCAAGAGATAACTACACTAGTCCCAAAATCCATAATATGTGAACAAATGTCCAACTCCTACCATCGGCAAAAAAAGAGGAGTCACCATCACAGACCCCACAGACACTAACAGAAAAAGCCTGTAAACAACCATAAACATGCAATGCCTGGTTTGGAAGAAAACACCCAATTCTTTAGTAACTGAAAACAACCCAAACTCACCCAAGATGACAGGCAGCCTCAACAATACTGTAAACACTAAGGAAATTGAAGACGTAATGAAAACCCCCAGAAAAAGACATCTTAAGGTCACCGGCAATTTGATTGGAAAAGCCTATCCCATACTATAGGAAGAAGTAACTAACGATGACTGTATATAGTCTGTACTCAGCAATGGGGGGGGGGGGGGGAACAACGAGGATGACGTTACCCAGACAGCACAGCAATCATCTCCAGTGTGTTAATCTCAGAAACAAAGGGAGATGATGAAAAAGAATGAAATGATTCCACCAATTTGACCAATATATCTTAAAATTTTATTCTGGGGGCTGTGAATGTCACCAGAACAAAACAATATGGCACCCTTGGAAATAAATTTGTATAGATAAACTGTGATAAGAGCTTATATCGAAAATGGATCTTCTCTAATTAAAAAAATGTGTGTGTGTGTGCGCGCGCACCTGTATAGGTATGTACTCATGCCCACAGGTACACGCGTGAGAACATAGGCCAGCATCATGGCTTTACATAATGTTATTTATTATGGGGGGGGGGAGCATCTATCACGGCTCCCATCCTTTCATCTCTTTACCTTTTGGGGAGGAGCCTCTCTGGTTGTTTCTCTCCCACTATGTACTCCAAGCATCCAACCACCAATCCTCCTGCCTCCACTGTCTGTCCTGCCATAGGAGAGCTGGGATTACAGATGTGTGGGCAATCCTCCTGCCTCCACTGTCTGTCCTGCCATAGGAGTGCTGGGATTACAGATGTGTGGGTTCTCAGAATGAACTCAGCTCATCAGACTTGCATGGCCCACGCTTTTACCCACCGAGCCATCTTGCTGGCATCCATATGTATTTACCCATTTGCTTTTGTTTTGCTGCTGTCTGTTTTCAGACGGGGTCTCTCACCAATTGCCTGGGCAAATTAGCCAGTGAGGCAGCCCTCAAATCTTCTCATCTCCACAACCAGAGCTAGGGTCACGGGTGTATGCTGCACACCTGGCTCTTGGGATTCGAGGATCCAAACTCAGGGCCACATGCTCATGCAGCCAAAACAGCAAGCTTTAGGTCCTGTGAGAGATTGGGCTTCAATATGTACATTAAAAAAAAAAACCCACATACCCAGGCCTCCATATCTGCACATGTACCCTAACACACACAAGTCTGCACACATATAAGCATGCATACATGGGTGTGTGTGTAAGCATGCTATACCAAAAGGAAAAAATTTACAAAATTGTATGTAGATTAAAAAATAAAGTGTAAAAACAACTAAAAGAGTTTCTCAAGTAAAAAAAATTAATAAAGAAGCAGTAAAAGGAGTTCAAAAGAGTCAAAAATTTTGAAGCGGTTCCTGACAGCCCTGTAGATATCACGGGCTGCAGACCAGAGTGTTTACACAGCATTCAGAGTCTATGTTTGCTCCATACATGACTGAGGTCCAAAGGCAAGGCAGAGCGCCTGAATCCTGCAATTACTGGGAAAACGGAGACCTCAGACCATCCATCTACTCCTCTGGAATTTCAAGGAATCATGCCTTTCACCCTCCAGAGAGAAAGGCAACCGGAGTGTAATATAACACATCCCGGGCGGGCGCTGGGTGTGCAGCTCACATTCTTGGTCACACAATAGCCCTGTCACCCGACACCTAATCTTACAGTTTCACTTACCTACCATCAATCACAGTCCAAAAATACCCACAGGACTTGTTCTAGGTTTGTCACTGTTCGATGTTCTTTGTAGAACACACTCACACATGCACACACAACGCTTCATCGCCTTGCCCCATCCTGATTGGCTCTGCATCCTCTTGCCCACTGTATCCACCATGTGTGTTATCCACTCGACACTGTCTCACTTGTCAGCCTGACTGCCTGAGCCTCAGAGGCGTCCCAGTAACTCCTATTGTATTTAGTAATGACTCTACAGCATAGGAGAGTGGGTTGTGGGAATTTGGATCTCCAAAGATAAGCCCCGGGAAATGCTTCTTTTAAGAGAAAGGGTGTGTACTTTCAACCTACAGGAAGACATAAGATATGCTAAGATTTCTCAGATCTACTGTACAGTTAGAGAGAGAGAGAGAGAGAGAGAGAGAGAGAGAGAGAGAGAGAGATCATCCTAAGTAGCCTAGGCAGGCCCTGAAATTGTAATTCTCCCATCTCATCCTCCCATCTCATCCTTTCATCCATCCTCCCATCTCATCCTCCATCCATCCTCCCATCTCATCCTCCATCCATCCTCCCATCTCATCCTCCATCCATCCTCCCATCTCATCCTCTATCCATCCTCCCATCTCATCCTTTCATCCATCCTCCCATCTCATCCTCCATCCATCCTCCCATCTCATCATCCATCCATCCTCCACCCATCCTCCCATCTCACATACCCTAGTCATTGGAATTGCGAGTGTGCAGCACAGACGAGCTTGTTATTAAACTCTTACTGTGGCTGAGTTACACTTAAAGTCTGTTGTGGGTACATGTGCACTGCTAACAAACAGCTGTTGGGTACACAGCTCGGTACATCAGTGAATCTTCAGCCATACCCCCACTGTAAGTGGAGATACTAGCACTGTATCTTGAGGTGCTGCTGACCATGGCCTCAAAAAGAAATGAATGTGGAGTCTAAAGGCCCATCTTTCAGTTACAAATGATGGACCTAAGGGCCAATGAGGGGCCTTAAAGTTTGTTTCATATGCACGAGGTCTGAAGATCGGATCCCCAGAGTTCATGTAAATGCTGAGGACACTGCAGCCCACTTGTAATTCTTGCTTCAGAAGGCACAGATGAGACCCCCAGACACTCTGAGTTTGGTTGAGACACCCTGCTTCAACAAGGAAGGTGAAAGATAATTCTAGAATGATTCCTGAAGCAAACTCAGGCCTCTACATCCACATACCACACATGCACATACATGAAAACACATATACATATGTGTACACACATACAACACACATATACAACACACATACAGAGTCAGATCCTCTTACTCATGGACTTCCTGGGTACCGCCCAGAAAAGAAGTAAGTAAATAGATAGGTAAATAAGTAAATAAATAATGGGGGTTCATACTCACATCCATAGAATTACTTAGGGTTCCACGGGGATGAGAAAATGGCCTCTGTCCCAATGGCTCCTCCAGCCATACTGGTGTCACATGGGTACCAGGTTCTGTACACAAGTGTCCCCTCCTCCATGCCACACTGTGCCTCGCTGGTTTCCAAGAAACCTCACTCCAATGATGTCCAGATGAAACCACAGCTTCTAGACACCTGGTGTCAATAAACCCTGGGGATAAACTCAGCCCGCAGCATCAGTGTTCCGGCACGTCAGCACTGAGGAACCTTCGCTTCCGCTGCGTGTCTGAGGGTAGGTTAAGAAATCACTTGCATTTTAATACAAATAAGAGCATCTGCAAGATTACACAGGACACATAAACATAAACAGATCTGCTCCTCCCCACTCCTGGTCGCCAGCCATCTTTCTCTGTATACAGCAATACAAGAATCTGGTAAGTCAGTTCCATAAATCTCGTCTCAAGCTGCTGTTCTTTTTTTCAAGATCAGACACACTGAAGCTGTCCATGGAAACCAAGGAGCTTCAGACACCATGCATGGCCTTCTTAAGTGGCTACACTTTTGTACCTTCAAAGTTGGACAATTCCCAGAGCATCCTAGTCCAGGGCAAAGGTTCAGGCATGTGTGTGATAAAGCCATAGCCCTCAGGCCTCTCCTGACCCTTGAAGAACAGGAATTGGTGAGATGAGCTTGTCCCCTAACTGCCACATGCTTATAGGTAAACCTTCCTTCAGTGAGAAGCCAATCGCTAAAGCCATCGATTCTGGTTTTAAGTCAGAGGTGGGTATCCTGCCTTTGAAAGTACCAGAAAGTAACTCCAAGAACAGAGGCTCTTGCTTCAGGACCTGAGGGTGAGACACTATGGACAGTGAGTGGTTCTAAATCTCCAGTGGCCCTGCCAGCTTCTCAGAACCTTCAGGCAGAAGATGGGCTAGCCACAAACCTCAACCAACCCCAGACTACCCAGAAAGACCTGGCTTCCTGAGAAACAGCTAAGTTAAGGCTTGGCAGGAAGCCCTAGAGACAGGGAAACAGGGAACCCTGAGGCCTGCACCCTAAGATGCCTATGGGTTAGGACAGGCCTTCCAGACCCCAAAGTTCTGTGGCATTGTCTGTGAGCCTGACTCGGGAAGGACACAGAACACAGGCTGACTCCAGTCTATAGGCAAAAGCCTGATGTTGAGAGCCACCTGTTCACAGTCCTGGTACAGAGGCCCAAACCTCCCCCTCTTCACTCTGGTAACACTGAGTCCTCCCTGCCAGTCCTCACGACCAGCTCCTCCCACTCACTGGTTCATTCATTATCATCTAATTACTCTTCCCCCAACTCAGGCCCAATGGGAAAGGAGGCGGAAGAAGCCCCTCCTCCATCAGTCCTGGCACCCTCTCCCCACCTCCCTCCACTCAGCCCTCTGTTCCCCTGGCAGCTCCTCTCCCAGCCTCTGCAGATGCCAGCACACCAGGCTCTCTGTGTTTCAAGGGGATTATTTATGGTTGGATGAACCATCCAGTATAAAGGTCAGATAAGAGCACGCCAGGGAGCAGGAGGCTGGCTTCAGCAGCTCTCAACAGGAGGAAAGACTGCAACTTACATAAACATTTACCCCAGAAAAAGGAAACAGAATAGCCAAGCTCAGTGAGTGGCTCTCTGCTGAATGCCCCTGGTGTGCACAGCCCTGGCGCTCTGGTCAGAAAAATGAAGCCATGTCTGGAGAAGGATAAAAGGATTCACTTGAAGCGACAGCGAAGGAGTTACTCATGACCAGAGGCAGTTATTGGCCCCTGAACGGAACACCAGCTGCGAGACGGCCACGAAGCACTGTCCAGTGACGTGAACAGTCCGGCAAAGTGTGAGTGAGGCTCACCCTACAAGAGCCCCAGTGGGTGACCATGCCAAGCGGTCAGCTAGCAACCTGCATCCATGCCTTGCTGGCCCGGTGACTTATGGGTATGAATATGGAGCTCTGCCTGCTCCTGGGACAGGCTTCCAGAGCAGGCCAACTCCCTGTTCTTGTCCTCTTTGCTCAAACCTCCTACATGAGCTAGGCAGGACATCTACCTGGACCTTAAAGTCTGCCCAGGCCACCACGACTCTGGATCCCTTTGGAGCAGAACATGACTATGCAGGAAGTTCCCATGAGCAGAGAACACAGTCCCCCAGGAAAGGAAATGGGTGGAAACTATCTGGGAACATATACAGAATCTGGCTGGGTCATGACCAGACAGCTGAACAGCTGACTCCCAGAGAAACTCAGACACAATCTGTGGTATCAGGCTGAATGCCCCTGCATCCTCTTCAGATAGGCTAGCGTCACCAGAGAACAGCAAGGGTGGATTTTTGGCTCTGGGTCAAGAACAGACTTCTACAAAATGAGTGGACTGAGCCTCCTAATGAACAGAGTCTGCCAAATATACAGAGTCTGTAAATAAATATACATGTGCATGTGTGCAAATAGGTGCTCACAGGCATGCACGTTTGCATGTACACGCTCACACTGCTACACAAACATGCACACATGTGTCCCCACACATACACGCTGACCGATGCACAGCATATACACACACATATATGCTCACAAACACACAGGCACAGGACTAGCCACCCTACCACAGAAGCCACTTTAGGAGGCTCTACCATTCCCAGGAAGCCACCCCATGTCACGGAGACAGCCAACCTCACTTAGCAATGCCTGAAGAGCAAAATGCACCCAAGAAAAACAGCCAGGGAAGCAGCAGATTGGGAGGACACCCACTATGAGCCAACAGAGTTGGGGTGCGTGCAACACGCCCCCTGAAGGCCAGGCACTGCTGCCCAGCATGACACAGAACCTACGTGTCTATGGCAGAGCGGTAAGCAAAGAGAAGGAGTGGCAGAAAGCACTACAGTGGGAGCAGGAATCTGGGGACATGTGTGTGTGCACGTGCATCAATCAGGAGCAGACACACGTCTGAAAACGGTAGCAAAGGGGGGGAAATGTCAGAAAAGCAAGCTGTTAATGGCAAGGACCCAGATCAGAGAGGAAGCTCTTTGCTTTCTTTCTCCTTTTCCTAAAACAATAAAAAAAAACACCATAAAAAAATAAAGGAGAAGTGACTCAGTGCCTCTTGCTTCCTGTTCACACCAGATTCCACGAGAACTTTGCAAAAAGAGACCCCATCAACGGGGAGAAACGCTGACCTCGGTTTTTATTTCTTTATTTTTTTATTTTTTTTTTTTGTTTCCACAGCTTCCCACTCCGGCAAGAGGAGCTGAGGTTTCCATTTTCCTGCAGATAAAACTCCACTGGAAAGAATCCCAGGGTGGGTGACTACCCACCATGGCCTGAGCTAGGCCCTGTTCCCACTTCCCAGGTCACCCATCTGAAGCCCAGCCCCAAAAGGCCCATGATCATGAGTGAGTGTGACCTTACCAAAAGACCTTTCTGAAAGGGTTTTTGCAGATGTGACTTGGTGAAAGATCTCAAAGTGGGACATCTGGATGGGTCTTAAGGCCAGACAACTATCATTATTATATACAAAAAAGAGACATATGAGGTGGCCATGTGACAAGGCAGAGATGGCAGTGGTTTAGTCAACCAGCAATACCTGAGGTCACGTGATGATGGCAGACGAGACAGTTCGCAGCCCTGCTCACACGTTACCCTTGCCTGCAGAACTACAACAGCAATGACAAATCACCTGACCCTTCAGTTGGAGTGCTCTGTCACAGTGGTCACGGGAGACTCTTAAAGGAAAGGGACACTGTCTTTGAGGTCAGTGTCCACATGCAGCATGATGCAAAATGAGCCTTCTTCCCTGCAGCCTACGGAGGGTCTCCTGTGAGCTCACGCCTCACACCTCCTACCCAGTATCTGCACCACAGCACCTCCCTCTCCTTCACCACATAGAGATGCTGCCTCTACTCTGGTCTCAGTCACGAAGGCAAGTGACATCCCACATGTCACTACACTCACAAACTGCTCATTTCTGCTTCAGAACCCAAGAGTCCCCATGTGAGATGGTTAGTGTGGTCCACTTGACCAAGCAGAGGAGACAGACCTCTATGTACTGTGGGGGACTTATCTTGATTACATTAATTGAATTGGCATGACCATCTTAATGGGGGTAGGGCGTGCATTCCCTGAACTGTATAAAATGGAGACAGTGATCTGAGACAATCTGTTCTGATTGTGGCTAGGATGTGACCAGTTGTTTGAAGTGCCTCTTACCCCAAATTTTTCACTATAATCAACTATTACCTTGAAAGTTAAGGTAAAACAAACCCATTCTCTTTCAAGTTGTTGTTGTTTTAAGATTTATTTTATTTACATGAGTACACTGTAGTTGTCTTCAGATGCAGCAAAAGAGGGCACTGGATCCCATTACAGATGGTTGTGAGCCACCATGTGGTTGCTGGGAATTGAACTCAGGACCTCTGGAAGAGCAGTCAGTGCTCTTAACCGCTGAGCCATCTCTCCAGCTCCCTCGAGTTGCTTTTGTTGAAGTATTTGAACACAACAGAAAGAGAAACTAAGACACCATCACCAAGCAAGGCTAGGAGAGATGGATGAGAGTGGCCGGAGCTATGATGGGAAGTTATCCTCACCAAACTGAAACAGTCTCTCCCTGGGGAAGCTAAGAAGACTCGAGAAGCTCAAAGTCACAGTGGATGGCACCCGAGAAATGAGGCTGTCTCCTGTTTCCACACGCACACACATGCATGTGCATACTCACATGCTTGGGGCTTGCTTCAGTTTCAGATAGTCTTTCTACTGTGGACCACCACATAACCTTCATGAGATTATCTTGTGGATGGGACCACACCTGAATATAAAATGAACTTTAAACACACATCTGGGTTCTCTGCTGTGGGTTCTGTTTGTGCTGTCATGCAGACACTTCGAAGTTTCAGAAGTTGGGGTATTTCAGAGATTTTTGTTAGGGATCCCAACTTGCAAGAGACAGCAAAGTGAGCAAAAGCTCTCTGTGTACTCAGCAAAGTGACACAGGCAGGCAGATGCCCCATAGACACATCAGGGTCATGCCACAGGATTTGAAATATATAGCGGGGCACACACACATGCAATCCCAGCACTGCGCAGGCAGGGCAGGAGATTGTGCACTCCGGGCTAGTTTTGGTTACACAGAAAGACCCAACCTCCAGGACTGTAGGTAGTGAGGTCAGCCCATGTGACCCCCAATGCTCACCTTGAATCAGGGTACCTCGCACTGGGCTGTGTTTATGCATGGCAATATTTGGCTGTGACACCAGCTGCACTCTAAGGGTAAGTCTACAAATATCTGGGCGGAGAGAGAAGACGGGGAGATGAAGGCAAGGGATGAGCAGATGTCAGCAGCAGGATTTCCACAACCTATTGCTGTTCTGCCCCTCGCCCCTTATTTAGATTTTATGTTTAGTTTTAAATCAATTATGTGTATGTATGGGTGTGTACACATATGTGTGGGTACATTTCAAGGTTAGAAGAAGTGTCATATATCCTGGAGCTGGAGTTATAGGTTGTCTTAGGATTTTACTGCTGTGACTAGACACAATGACCAAGGCAAATCTTACAAGGGACAACATTTGATTGGGGCTGGCTTACAGGTTCAGAGGTTCAGTCCGTTACCATCAAGATGGAAGCATAGCAGCAGCCAGGCAGGCATGATGCAGGCAGAGCTGAGAGTTCTGCATCTTCATCTGAAGGTGGCTAGTGGAAGACTGACTTCTAGGCAGCTAGGGGGAGGGTCTTTAAGCCCACGCCCACAGTGACACACCTACTCCAACAAGACCACACCTACTCCAGCAAGGCCACACCTCCTAATAGTGCCACTCCCTGGGCCCAGCATGTATAAACCATCACATAGTTGGTTGTGAGCCACCAAACCTGTGGTGCAACGAACAGAACTCTGGTCCTTGGCAAGAGCAGAAAGTGCTCTTTCCTGCTGAGCTATCTGTAGAGTCCAATACCGGACAACAGCACTTTGATGAAGGGTCCGGAGACTTTGAGGAAGGGCCAGGGGACTCACCGTAAAGCCATGGGAGGCTATGGGCTGAATGGCTGCTCGTTATGCTTGAGGAGGACAGCATGGCCCTTCCAGGTCAGGGACCATGCCTCTCATGAGCTTACGACAGTCAGTGATCAGCAAGCACCGCAGTTTGCAGGTCACGTGTGCCTGCCTGGTACTTACTGTTCCCCTGGGACAGGTTTACAGAGGAGACTCTGAGGACCAGCTACATCCAGTCACTCTTCAGGTAGAGGACAACCATAAGGACAAAGTCTTGACCATGAAATCTGCCCTTCATGTCAGCTCTGAACAAGCAGTGGGCTGGAGAGACGGCTCGGTTGGTAAACTACTTGAAGCTCGAGCATGAGAGCCTAGTCCAGGTGCCCCAGCACCCGTGTGAAAAGCCAGATGCAGCTGCAAATGCCTGTGACCTCCCACTGCACCTGGAAGACATGGTCCCCAGCACTGCAGCTCACCCCTGTGAGGATGTACCCCTTCCACTTAGTACCCAGGGGAGAAGCCACTACAAATGACTTGTGTGACACAGAGCTGAGCTCTGTGTCCTGAAGCAACAAAGAGGTCCTCAGCTCATTGCAAAGGGGAGGCTGACACCAGTGAGTACAGCACTCAGGCTGGAGAATGGAAAGACTCTTTCCATCGTTAGCAGCTACAACATAAGCGTGAGAAAATGCTCCAGAATAGTCCGGACCCAAATAATCTAGGCAGAAACACCCTAGTGACACTAGCATGTACTCTGGAGATAAGGTCTCTGCAGGTTGTCCCCTGAAATAGAGGACAGCACACACCCAAGCCCTCTGTGCCCCATTATTTCAAGCCCCCCCAAGTATGTATGTATTTGTGCATGTGTGTATGTATGTGTGTGTGCACATACATGTATGTGTACTGGAGAGAGACGGGATTTAAAGGTCAATTTAGGGCCGGGCGGTGGTGGCGCACGCCTTTAATCCCAGTACTTGGGAGGCAGAGGCAGGCGGATTTCTGAGTTCGAGGCCAGCCTGGTCTACAGAGTGAGTTCCAGGACAGCCAGGGCTATACAGAGAAACCCTGTCTCAAAAAACCAAAAAAAAAAAAAAGTCAACTTAGGTGTCATTCCTAAGTTTCTACCATCTTTTAATTAATTAATTAATTAATTAATTCTACATTTTGTTTATCTATTAGTGTGTAGACGGCAGAGGATATGGTTCCGAAGTCAGTTCTCTCCTTCCACCATGTGGGTCCCGGGAAGGAACTCAGGTCATTGGGCCTGGTAGTAAGTACCTTTATTAGCTAAGCCATTGCAACTGGCCAGATTGTTCAAACTGTGTTTTGAGACAAAGTATCTCACTGGGACCTGAGAGTCATCTATTAGGCTAGGCTGGCTGGCCAGTGAGCTCTGGGGCCACCTGCATCCATCGCTCCTCCAGGGGACCTTTTTTTATGTGGTTCTAGGGAGCAAACTCAAGTCTTCCAGCTCACACTGAGCACCTCCCCAGCCTGAGTCCCGCACCATGTCCACAGTGAGATGTCTGGGCTGTGCCTTCCAAGCGCTCTGCAGAAATGACTCTGCTCATTTCACACAACAGCTTTTTACTGCTGAAATAAAATCCACAGTCCGCAGGCTCACGGAGTCACAGGATGTTACTTTGTATATAAATGGGAATCTGTAACCCCCGACAGGCTCTTCAGAGATGGGTATCTACTTTAAAGACTGGCTCTGACCACCTCCCTGGTTGGGCCCAGCTGTGGGGAGAGCAAGCCATCCTGACAGTGCCCTGGGGATGGATGATCTTTTCCTTGCCAGACATGATAGACAAAGCTCACAGAAGCGGGAGGAGGGAGCTGGTGATTTCTCCAGATTCCACACTTGAAACCTAAGCCGCTGGCTGCCCTCTGCCTTCAAACACAAGCAGAGATCCAATTCTGCCTGCTCAGAGCTCTGCTGTGACCCACTTTCTGGAGCATGATTCAAGCACCAGTCTGCAATAGCTTGAATTCTGCTGGAGGCTCTGGGTGTCTGAGGTACCTGATGGCCTAAGGATAAGCCAGATGTGGAGGAAACCGGGTGAAGGAGCTTGGTCATAGTGAGATACCATAGAAATCAGAAACTTGTACCCAGACAAAGCATGCTAACTCTATGCAGAACCTGTCTACCCGCCACACTGAGGCAGTGTTTTTCAACACAGGATAAAAACTTTTTTTTTTTTAAAAGTAAAATGCAATGGGGGGGCCTGTGGAGACGATTGGGAAAGTGCTTGCTTTGTAAACACAAGGACCTAAGTGCCACCCCCAGAACCCCGTGTCACAAAAACCGGGGTACAGTGGCTTGTGCTTGTAAACCTAGCACTGGGGAGGTGGACCCAGATGGATCCCTCAGGCTTGCTGGCCAGTCAATCTGGTTTACTCTGGCAAGCCCCCTGGCCAGGGAGAGACCCTGTCTCAAAAAACAAGGGGTTTGGCAACTGAGGAATGACACCGACACGTGGCTGGCATGCTTAGTGGCCTGGTGAAAACCTCCGTCTCTCTACTTCCTGGCTGAGAGACCCCAAGAATAAGTTTCCTATGCTGTCAGTTGTCAAGGTCTTCAGCTGTAAAGGGAAGAGCTGGGCCAGGTTGAGGGGTACGGTGGGAAAGCCCTGGGCATGTCACAAACAAAAGCCACCATGAACCACAGGATTGTTCTTACCTGTTCCTGATGCCCACTTCTGACCCCACCCTACAAGTCAGTGCTCAGAAATGAAGTCTTTTTAAAAAGAAATTATTTCTCTCTCTCTCTCTCTCTCTCTCTCTCTCTCTCTCTCTCTCTGTGTGTGTGTGTGTGTGTATGTATGTGTATGTGTGTGTGTGTTGTGTCCCACAATGACCATGTGGAGGTCAGGAGATGTCAGGAGTCAACTCTCTATCCACCTTGGGTTCCAGGGAGGAACTCGGGTCATCACGCCTGCATGGCAAGGGCTTTTACCACTGAGATATCCTGCTGGCCTTTTCTACCCACGGCTCACCTCGGTTACAGCTAAGGTAAGTATAAGTGTGGCAGGCGCCAGACTCCGTGCCACAAACTGTCAGCTGTGTTCACCTGACACCCTGGAAACCTCTGTAAGAACAGAAAACCACTTCTGGCTGCCAGCACTGACTTCAAACATGCCCAAGAAAACATGGAATTCTGGGAATCAGGTGATGACTCCACACTGACAGGCATTTACTGAAACTCCCAGAGTGGATCTTTCCCAGGGTACAAGGGACTGTCTTCACGTTTTACCACAATAAATCATCTAAATTATCAGAACCCAACCTTGCAGAAACAGACCATCTTAAGAACAAGAAATCAATTTCATTATTAAAAGCCTCACCAAGAAGAAAAACCTCAGACTCTGGTGGCTTCACTAATACATCCATACTTTGAAGAGAAAAAAAATGATATTGAGCCCACAAGAACATTTGCCCCACAAAGAGTGCTACAAATCTTAAACTCTCTCTTAACTGTGGTTCTGGTTCCCACGGTTTCCATTACCCACCTTCAACCAGAGCCTAGAAATACGACATGGAAAATTACAGAATAAATGGCTCACTAACTTTATACTGTAGGCTGCTCTTGGAGCAGGGGCCGAATTCCTTTGTGCAGTGTATCCACACTGTATACAGTATCCTCCCGTTAGCCACTTTGCAGTTGCTTCAGCTATTGACTAACTACTACAGCTGCCCCTGTGTCTTTACTCAGGAATGATCCTCACTGGCAGTGATGTGCCAAAATTCACAGCCATCTCCCTGCCTCAGTTTCTTGGATGCTGAGGTTACAGGTGTGGTCAGCATCCAGCTGAGAGCGTTCCTTCTACATGCAAGTACAATAAGCAACCTTGAGAAAGACAAGGACCACATTCTGATAACTGCCAATACAATGAGGTGCTGAAATGGGTAGATTTTATTTTTAATTTTGTTAATCTCTAACTGTGTCTAATGTAGAAAAACTTCTTCATAGGCATGTACATAAAAAGTAGACTTAGAGATATGTATCATGGTAATTCCAGACACTCATGAAATACTAAAATTCATCACTATTTATGAGAGATATTACAATATATAAAAAGAATAGGTAATACAAATACCAGGCCTGTAACTCCAGCTACTTGGCAGGGTCAAAGGCTCAAGAGCAACACAGTTCAAGTAACTTAGGAAGACCTTGTCTCCAAATGACTAGAAAGGATGCCAGACACTAGTGTGGTGTTACAGTACCTGCCAAGCAGGTAGAAGGTCCTAGGTTCAAACCCAACACTGAAAGGAAAAACAGTAACTAGAATACATCAGGAGTGAGCGGAGTGCATGTCTGAAAACAAAAATACAAGGCTGACTCAACACTCTAAGCTTTTTAATATAAAAATTTACAAAGTAAGCAGAACCGCAGCCAGCTCCATAGACACAGAGAAAGCACAGATGAAATTCCATCGTCTATTTATGGTAAAACCTTGCAGCAATGGAGGAAACTTTCACAACGTCACCAAAGACACTTTTTTGAGTTAGCTTTAACCTGACATAGTCTGGGGTCTCCTGGAAAGAAAGTCTCACTTGTGGGATTGCCCAGGACAGATGGGCCCAGGGGCATGGCTGTAAGGATTTGGCTAGATCATTCTAGCCCACTGTGGGCAGCACCATTCCCTGTGTAGGTGGTCCTGGGCTGAGGAAAATTAGCTGAGGACACCAGCCAGCAAGCAGAATTTCTCTGTGGCACCTGCTTCAGTTCCTGCTCTGACTTTTCCTCCAAAAGACTGTAACCTGGAAACAGAAACCAAAGAAGCCCTGCCTTCCCCTAAGACACTGCTGGCCATGTGACACCAACATAAGACAACTAGAGCAGCTCAGCCTAAAATATCTCACTAACATCATATTTAACAACAAATTAAATGTCCACCTGAGCCTTCCCTGAAGGTTCCAGGCAGCAACATAGAAGGTACAAGGGGCAGGGGTGGAGAGGGAATGGCCAGTGGTTAAGGACACTTGCTGCTCTTGCAGAGGGCCTGGATTCCCAGGCAGCTCACAACCACCTGTAACTGCAGTTCTAGGAGTTCCAATGCTCTCCTTTGGCCCCTGAGGGACCAAGCAAAGGAAAAACACATATTAACACCACATCCAAAAACAATACATTGAAGCCAGGCATAGAGGTGCAAGCCTATAATCCTGGCTTTCGGGAGATCAAGACAGCAGGGTCAGGAGCTCACAGCCAACCTCAGCAATAAGTGAGTTCAAAGCCAGCTTGGGCTTCATGAGAGCCTTCCTTAATAAGAAAAAAAGAATTGTGAGTTGGGCAGTCTGCCCTCTGAAAGATATCACTAATAAGATAAAAACACAAAGACGGAAACATATTTACAATACAAATACTTGACAGATTCTAATTTGGAACTAGAACTCTTACGACTCAAATGAGACAAATGATCCAGTTTAAACGTGAACAACAAAGCCAGGCAGTGGTGCACACCTCTAATCCTAGTACTCAGATCTCCGTGTGTTCGAGGCCAGCCTGGTTTACAGAGCGAATTCCAGGACAGCCAGGGCAACACAGAGAAAGTGGGCCTCAAAAAAACAAAACAAACAAACAAAGTGAGCGATGAGCCTGAGCAGACACGCTTCAAAGGAAGCAAACACCGGTACTAAGGGGAGACTCAGAACTAGAGTCTCCCCCATCCCTCACTGCAACATCCCACTAGAATAACTTATAGTTAGATTGACAGCAGTAAGTGTTAACAAGCCAACTGAGCACATATGAATTGCTGAATCTCCTGCATGGAGGGATGAAAAACCACACAACTGTCATTAAAAATGCTACCGGATTCTTCAAAAGGCCACACTCAAGCACACACAAACAGACGCCACAAAAACCCTGAGATTCCTCCCCTAGAAAGTGACCCAGACTATAGGAGACAACATACAACCACAGTAGGATTTGTCTAAGAATGCACGGGACACTTCTGTGTATTATTTACTGTGACCAAATACACACAGGGAGCTGGAGAGGTAGCTTAGCAGGTAAGAGTGCTTGTTCTACAAATCTTAGGACTGGACTTTGAAATGGGAAATGGGAATCCTGAGAACTTGCTGGCCAGCCAGCTAATCAAAATGGTGGGCTTCTGGTTTAGTGACAGAGTCAGTCTCAAGACAAGAATGCAAAGAGAGACAAAGGAAAATATCCTATCCTGGCTTCCACAGAAGCATGCAGAGGGGCGTGCACCATGCACCACACACACGTTATCCTTTAAAAGCATCTTGTGATGCAATCATACTATTACACAACCATCATCAGTTATTATGTTTTATCACCTAGCATACAAAATGGGGGTGGAGGTGGGGGCGGGGGAGGGCATAAATCCACAGCACTAAAAACAAAAGAAAACTAGAAGCCCTGGGAAATCAAGCAGTCACGTCTCATCCCTCTCCTGACCCCAGGTGACTGATGATGTTTCTGGCCCTATGGCTTGGCCTGTACTGACATTTTGTAAACAAGAATCTTGAGTCACATTGTCTTAGCTGTGGCTACTTTTACTTAGCCCAGTGTTTCAAGATATTCCATGGGTGCACCTACCACATCTGGCTTACCCACTTCAGACAGCTGGGCTGTTTCCACTGCCTTGTGAATGGTGCTATAACCTGTGTGAAGCCTTTGTTTAGTCCCTACTTTTAGGTATGGGCATAAAAGTGGAATTGTTGGATCACAAGGAATTTGGATCTGTTTAACTTTCCAAGAAAGTTCCATACCTTTTCCCCAAAGACCATCTTACCTGCCCCGTCCATGTCCCAGCATTCCACTTTCTCCAAGTTCTTACCAACAGGTGCTATCTCCCAACCCCTCTTTATCAAAGCCAGTCTAATCCAGTGGGAGGTGGGTCCCACGGTGGTCTTGGCTTGTATCTTCCAGTGACTAATGACACTGGCTGTCTGTCCATGTGCTTCTCTTTGCAGGCTATCTGCCCTTCTGTTGTAAAGTTTTCACCCCTCACCCTTTAACAGGAAACAATCCAAACATCCACTAAGAGATGAGCAAACCAACCATACAGGCCAGCCCGTAAAGCACCTTCAGCGTTAAAAAGCTCCACGCATTGACACCCAAGAATCACATAAGCCTCTGGAGCCACAGTGCAGAGGTAAAGCGGAGACGTACGAGAGATCAACAGAGAGGCACGTCCTGCGCCATTTGCTTTCTGAAGCTTCGGTCTCCAGTCAATTACAGTCCAAAAACACTGAATAGAAAATTCCAGAAATAAATAATTCATAACGTTTAAATTACACACAACTCCACCCCGCCGGCGCTGTCAGCTTTCCTTTTCTCCAGAGTAGCCACACAGCGTACCCCACTTGCCTGCTGGTTACCTAACAGTCATCAGTTACCAGATCAACTCCTCAGCACAGGACTGTCCAGCTGGCTACCCCCTACTTTAGTTAAAAATGGCCCAAACACCACAGCAGTGATGCTGGCAACGCAAAAGTGGCCAAAGAAAACATGGAAGATGCTTCCATACCACGGGTTGCACTACAAGTTTAAACACATGCTCATACTTCCACTAACACACACACACACCATTCAGAGGCTTCCACTTTTACCCTGTCCATCTGATATCCTCACACAACTATCACAGACTTCCACACTGACTCCGTTACTTACTCACACACATTGGTACATACAAGCAGATAGTCAGGCCCCGTGCCCACATTCCCACTAACTTCAGTGTACTGCTTACTCTTAGGCCTTGTCCCCTAGTTGAGGGTAGTGCCTGACCCTGGTCCATGAGATGCCCCCCTACCACCATTACCAACATATGGGGGGCCTCCTCAAAGACACAACGGTGCAGTCTGTATACACATAGGAGACCACTTCCGTGCATAAGTGCCCACTTATGTAAACCGGATGATTCAACGCACTGCACCAAAGGTTGAAGTGTCGAGTAAACCCTTACACAGCTGCTTCATGTAAGCAATCGACACAGCCCTCGACTATTAACTTTTAATTATGGAGTACTTTCAGAGGTACACAACAGAAGCCAGGAAAGAGTAATGAGCCCAGGGACGCTCACCCAGGCCCCTCCCTGATCCAACGCAGATCCCAAGCACCCTTTAGTGTCCTGGGCACCCATGGTAACAACAGCCACACTTTATGACCACACTGTGGTCATAAAGAAGGCCCTCATACCACTGTTGAAATAGCAAATGGCTGTCTCACGGCCTAGCTCTGACAGGAACTCCTGTTAGAGGCTTTGGGATGTTTGCAATCTCTAAATGCCTCCTAGAAGCCATTCAGAGAAAATATGCAACCCGGGCAGTATGTGAGAGTTTAAACCAAATTACAAGCCCCCAGCAAGAAGAAAAGTGGGGCTGCTGTTCAGGCCAGGGTCAGCAACAGATGTGCCACGATGTGGCATCCCAGGTGCCCAAGAACAAAATAGCCACACCTAGCTCTTCCCCCAACTCCCCTTCCTTGGTGTCTGTTCTGGGGGAAACCCAGCAACTCACCCCTTGACAGACCAGGTTAAACCCATGCCACTTCGTTCTGCATGTCCTCCGGGCAAAAGAACTGCACTGAGGTCCAGCAAACCTCTCCTGCCACGTGCATGAGACCTTGCCTGACCAGCCTAGCTCTGGGCCGCACCCTGAGTCACCCAGGGACAGCCACGTCTTCAACTGAGATTGCAGAGATGGGCTGCCCATATTACAGCTGCCAAGCCTGGGATGGCTCTTAGCCAAGAGAACAAAAAGGACCCTCCCCCTCAGCCTGGGTAAATCTCATGGGTACCTCTAGCCAATACCTCTCACCATCTAGTGGTCCTTCTGGGATCATCACCATTGGAGAGAAGTAAATTGGATATGCTGGCCCACACCTGTAATCCCAGCATTCAGGAGGCTGATATAGGCGGTCAGAGAGCAACCTGGGCTACATATGGAGACCCTATCTTAAGTAGGGAGGGAGGTAGAAAAGAAGAAAGCAAGGGAGGGGGATCTGCCCCCTGCTGGCAACTGCTAGCAAGTGCTTTTTCCCAAGACCACATTGGCATGACCACCATGCTCACGCTATGGCTCCTTGGAAGCTAAGGGAACAGAGAGCCTGAGGGAATCAGAGGGGGACCTTTTCCAAGTCCTCTGAACCCAGCAAATTCTAAACAGTTTGCTTTAAATAGTAACAATGAGGAAACTGTAGATTCTCTTCTAGGATATTGCAGACGTGTGTGTGTGTGTGTGTGTGTGTGCGCACGCGCGCGTCCTGGAGGGGGTAACAAAGGTCCCAGCTCAAGCCCAGGGTCTCTGACTCTAGGCTCACCCCAAATATAACTGAATCAAGCTAAAGGAAACTGTCCCCCTCCTCAGCCTTCCTAGCTCTCCCAGGGCAGGCTCCCTCCAGAAGCACCTCAAATGGCTGAAGAAAACCATTGATCTTTGAGATGCATTATTGATCGTGCTGTCCATTAACACGTATCCCCTAGCACTGGCCCACCACACACCATGCTCGGGGTGGGGAAGGCTTCTTTGGACGCTATCCATAAAGGACAACCTAGAGAAGCAACTGTCCACAAGTGGATGATGTCACCAGACACACTGCCCTGGCCCCAGACCCACTGGATCCCTGGGGCAGCATGGTCCATACCATACACCTCAACCCTCAATCCAGGGCAGGCAACCACCTGCCCAAACTCCAGCCACCGGAGAGGAGTCTCTGTAAGGCAGACTATTAGACACAAGTCATTGGAGTCTGCAGACAGAGGGACTTCGTGGCTCCACTGCAGAGTACAGACAGACTTAAACAAGCCCATCACAGGAAGGCAGCCTCTGACTCTTGCCCTGGCTCCAAGCTGCACAGCATGCGAGAATGGCAGAGCCACAATTGGTAGAGGCGACATGTTTTTATTTCTTTGGTTTACTTGCTGAGCGGACCATCCAGACACCTGAGTCTTAAGGTCAGGAAAGACAAACCTTGAGCACACCAACATCCCCACTCACCATCCTATCCATGCTGCTTCTCAACAGATGATCGCTCTGACGTGATGCACACTGACAGCCACAACGCTCAAAATGACAATCAGGCCATTATGGTCGCTACCGGCATCTACCCCCACCACTGCCCAAGGCTGCCTGCTTCTGGGACACTGTAAACATTCCCAAATAACCCTGCCTGGGCAGTCTAGAGACAAGTCGGACGCCAGGGGCACATATGAAGTGACAGGCCACTGGTGTCACTTCACCCTCCTGGGAAGGAAAACTTCCGTTTGGTAGTGCCTGGTAGACCTACAGCAGGGTCAGATGGCTGGCTACAGGCCCTGAGTCCAGTGAGAGGTTGGCCACCCACGGGCCTGGGCTGTGCTCAACAGTGAGGGTTTTCAAAACAAAAGCAGGGCAAGTTCATGTGGTAAATGCCCCAGAATGTTAGGGGCAGGCCTTTCACCACATGCTTCATTCGAAGCAAGACTCCCTAGCACCACAGAGAGACTAGAGGCTACACCGAATAGATAAAGAGGAGAGCTACGTGCTCAGCTCTGTTTTGTTTTGGGTTTTTTTTTTTTTTTTTTCTTTCCCCAAGCCATAACTGGCTGAGCCCCAACAGAACCAGCCCCCTGCAAATCATCAGGCGCCAGCAACAGGTGCAGCTCGAGCTAAAGCTTGTGGTTCCGGGCGGTTCTAGAATAACGCAGCCCGAATCTTCCGGGAAGCCCTGGCCTTGCGGCGCCCACTGTCCGGCGGTGGCGACCTTACCACGGCCACCCCTCAAGCCGCACCTGTCTGAGTGCACCGCGCCACATCCGGTGCACCCGAGCCAAGGCCTGGGAGACCGAAATAGAAGCCGGTTAGGCCGAGGCTGGGAGCCCGGCTAAGGGCACCGGGTCTGACCTGGCAGGCGCAGCCCAAGGAGCCAACACCCGGGGGTCTCAGCGCACAGGGCCTGGCCGTGCAAGTCGCGATCGGCAGCGCGTCCCGAGTCCCTGCTCCAGCCACCTGCCTGCCAGGCCCCGGCGGGAGCTAGGGAGGGGATGCAGGGGAGGGATCTGGGCTGGGGTGGAACTGCAGAGAGGGTCCGGAAAACGCGGTGGAAACGGAGAGGGGAGCTGAGGCATCCGGATGGGACTCAGAGGGGACCCGAAGGATCCCGGTGCTAACGCAGAGGGAGCCCGGGGGCATCCAGGTGGAAATGCAGACCAGGTCCTAGCGGTGTAGGAGGATCTGGGGAGGAAGCTCGGAGAGGAACCCCGAGGAGGTCGCTAGAGAAGCTCCAAAAGGGTTCCTAGGTTTGCCGCGGGGGCTCGCCGCGCTCCGCGCACCTGCCCAGCCCCGCGCGCGCTCCTCCCGCGCCGGCCCAGTCGCTTACCTGGAACGCGCGTCTGACCCGCGGCGGCTCTTGGCGGGGGCCGGCCCAGCCAGCTCCGCGCCAAGAATGGCGGCGGCGTTGGTGGCAGCGACGACAGAGGCGGACGGCGCCAGGAGCTTGAGCCGGGGAGGTCGGGAGACGCGGAGATGCTGCGGCGCGAGAGGGCGCGGAGGCCGGCGTGGGGAAGGAGGGCGCGGGGCGAGCGCGCAGGCCCCACCCCTTCTCCCTCCCTTCCCGCCTCCTCCCCTCCCCCTCCCGTCTCTTCCCTCCCTTCGCCCCTCCCCCTTCCTCCTCCTCCCTCCTCTCACCCCCAACCTCTCTCCCTTCTTCCTTGCCCTCCTGCGCCCCGCCCCTGTCTTCACCTACCCCAGTCTTTTTCTCCTGTTCCCCTCCTGTTCCCTCTCTCCCTCCCTTCCTCTCCTTCCCCATCCACCTTCCACTGCCTCTTCCTCTTTTCCCCAGTTCCCTCGTCCTTCTTTCCTCTCTCTCTTTCTCTCTCTCTCTCTCTCCCTCCCTCCCTCTCTCTCTTCCTTCCACCCCTCACACTGCCCCACCCCAGGCCCAGAGGTCTTGACCCAGGGGCTCTTTACTACCCAAGCCTGGTCTCTTGAAAAAAGAGGAGAGTCTCAGCAAAAGGAGCCTTCCTTCCTTTCAGTCTCCTAATGATCCAACCTGCCCCTCCAGGTCCCCAGAGTCCCCTGCACCTCAGGCTCTGAGGCCACCAGTGTTGACACCAGAGATGCTGGGCTCTTAGCTTTGTGATCTATGATAGATCCTTCGGGGTTTTCAATGCATGGTGAGTGCTCCTGTGGTACACTGACTTTGCTAAAGGTTTCTCAGCTTCCTATGGACCGAAGGTTCCTGTATGTAGCTCCCTCTGGGATACATTTCTAACTAATTCTGAGCCTTCCAAAGTTGGTACAGAGGGTAGGGACATAGCCAGGTCCTTAACATGTTTTCTGAGATTGGTGCCCCAGAACCTACAATAAAAAGCCCCAAAGAGTGGCGCGTTCTTGTAACCCCAGTATTGAGGTAGAGAATATTTGTGGATCCCTGGATGGGGTTCACTGGCCAGCCAGCCTGCCTCAATTAACCAAAGTCAGTCTCGGATTTCAGTAAAGGACCCCATCTCCTAAAACTAAGTGGACAACACCTGGGTTGACATCATGACACATGACACACTGCACACACTAAAGCCACAGGTCATATCCTGTTCTGCCCTTGAAGGGAGAAGTAACCTTCTGTTCACACAGTAACTGGCCAGGTGGAAAGTGCTGCCCAGAGACACAGTGCCCCCTAAAAGGAAACCCAGTTCCTAAATAAACCTGCCAGAGGTACCCACAAATGGATCAAGACCAGTCTCCAGGCAGAGCCATGGCTTCCTGAATTACAGAAGGCCCTTAAGGGCTTCCAGCAGGGTTGAGGCTGTTGGGAAGGCTGGCAGCTGACAGCAGTTAAACTGAGCAAGCCTCTCCTAACGGATAGAAGGTCCTAGAAAGTCAGAAAGCTTCTGCAGGTTAGGTCTGCCTGCCAATGCTGCTCAGAGAGCAGAATAGGCTGCCTAAAGGCCAAGACAGTCGAATCAAACAGAGGAGGGTCGGTTGTTTTAGCTCTAGGGCAGTATTTTTCAACCTGTGGGTCGAGAACCCTTCGTGGGCAGGGGGTTGGAATTCAAAAAAACTCTTTCACAGTGGTCAGCTAAGACAATTGGAGAACACAGATATTTACATTACAATTCATAACAGTAGCAAAATTACAGTTCCGAAGTAGCAACAAAAATAATTTGATGGTTGGGGAGCCACCACAACATGAGGACCTGTATCACAGGGTCACAGCATTAGGAAGGTTGAGAACCGCTGCTCTGGGGGGTGGCTCCTGAATGCATTGAACCTAGAACCCGTCAAAACTCCGCTTGAGGCTTGCTGCTTCCAAGTTGACCTTGGGCCTCAGCTCTCTGATGAGAGAGCTCCATGAGAGAAACAGGTGAGCAGCCTTGGCCGATTCTGTTCCCTGAGCCAGCACTGACAGGTAGATCTATCCTGCAGAAGCTTCCGTGGGCAGAGAACAGTGGGTAAATCTTGTTGAGCTCTGCGCCCCAGTTCAGTGATGGTAACCATTATAAAGAAAAAGAGAGGATGAGTCTCCAGCCTCTTTTCCAATTCTGAGTGTTGATCCATCGCTGTCTTTGTCCCGTGGGGACTACAGTGCCACAGGAACAGGTCAGTCCTGGGCTTATTTAACAGCACCCTGTATCCCAGGAAGGAAGATACACCTAGGATATAGGCACAATAATGCAAGTGTTACAGAGATGAAAGAGACTCTCATTTACTCTTCACAGAGGTGCACATCTAGAATATTGGGCAGCCCACAGCATCCTGAGGGGAAGGGTGGAGGCAGTAGAGACACTAGAAGCCTCCAGGTCAGAAAAATCCCTGAATACAGCAGTGGGATGCACGTAACTGCAAATTGCTTAGAGCATGAACAGCAGAACCGGACATAAAGGTGCAAATGAAACATGAAAGTGGCCTGTTCCCACTGAGAGAGATTCTGAGTGATCTCTGAGCTAACTGCCCCCATGGGAGCTTAACCTCAGACACACTGTCTGGGCAGGAGAGAATGCGCTGGAGGGAACTGCAGCTGAAGGGTCATCAATAAGGGAGAGACCTCCCCTGGCTTTTTAGGCCCATGAGAGAGGGCAGTCCAGAGTTCAGCAGAGACCATGGCATGGCTGTCCGGGGGCCCACAGTTCTAGATTCAACTGAAAGGGAATGGGCCAGAAAAAAAGGAACTCTCTTCTTCAGCAAGTCCAGCCTACGGTAGGTAGTAAGGTCTATAGCCCCTTTTGATAAGCCTGGGACCCCAATTCTAGTCTGTCTTTTTATTGCTGTTAGCATTTTGGGGTTTGGTTTTGTTTTTAAGATTTTATTTTATGCACATGCATGTTTTGCCTGCATGTATATATGTCCACCACATGCATGTAGTGTCTGCAGAGACTAACAGAGACTGTTAGGTTTCCTGGAGCTGGAGTTTTACAAGTGCTTGTGAATGTTCTCCATGGAGACTGGGAACCAAACCCTTTGCAAGAACAGCAAGTGGTTATCCACTGAGCCATCTCTCCAGCCGATGTCGTGTCATTGTCTTGAGTATATGTTTATGATCACAAAATGAACCCAAGGTTGCCTCCACTCTGACCAGCTTACCCTTCCCTCTAACTAACTTCAAGCATATTATTTGCCCAGAAATGCTGAGTTCTTAGAGATGTATATAATATTTTTCTACATTTTTCTGTGAGAACACTGGCATCCTCTCTGTCCCGCTAAGCAAGCTAAATCCAGAGATAAGATTTGAATCTCACATGAGAAAGACTTTCAAGGGTGATAACGTCAGTGGCACATACGGGGCTTGCCTTTGGACTATCCCCTGAGCAGATATGCAGAGCCATGGGCTTCCAGGATTCTGCACCACTGTGTGAAGTAGGGGATGCCCAAGGCTGGCTGGAGGCTGTATCCAGTCATCCAAGTGGAGCATTCCCATCCCAGGAGAGCAAGTCAGCATGGTTATCAGGGTTGTTTCACTGAACAGAGACATGCCTACCCCCCTGCAGTGGTTGACGTCTGCCTCAGGAAATATGAGATGTCTATGTTGGGAGGAGTCATGTGGATATGGGTGCATATTTATTTCTCTGCTTGTAACATAAGTACTGTGTCTCCCTGGTCCCCGGGAGATGTGTTCCAGCATCATGTGACACTCAGCATGAGACAGTACGTAAATTATTTTACCTCCAAGATAGCTGCCGCCCCTCTCTTGTCCATGTCTCTTCCCCCACACAACCTCAGGATCCACCTTCTCTGAAGAGCCTCCCCAAAGTATCCATCATCCCTGGGCACCCTCTGAGACCTCTGGATGCCCCTGGTGCTTTTTCTGTGTCCCTCTTCGTTCCCCCAAGCCATGAAGGACTCTTTCCCTAAAGTGTACCCTGGGAATCTTAGAGCTGCCCCGGCAACGGAGTGTAAGGAGGGCCTGCTGAGCTGCTCGTGTTGATGGTACCGTTGTTTCCCACTCCCTGCATCTCAGCTGTCAAGCCAGAGTACTAACTACATCGGCTTCAGGCCTGTAATCTAGCCCTCAGCACGATCTCACTGTAGTACTTCCCACCCCCCAAGCACACGGTCACAGAGCTGTTCTTCATCATCTTCCAAAGAGGCTATGCCTTGCTCCAGTGCAATCAAGGGAGAACTGACTCAGTGACTGTGGTGAAGGCGGGGACAAGAGAGGAGGCTCTCACCCAGACCGCCTCAGCTTAGTTAGTATCGCCTTTTTTGACCTTCAAGGTGAAGCTGCCACCAGCTGCCAGAGCCATGGGACCTCCCTGTCCCCACTTTTGTCTATTGTCTGATACCTGTTGTCACTTCCTCCCAACATATCCAGCAGAGCTGAGTGTCCCCCAACTCTACTCAGCAGCTAGCATGTCACCCCCAATATCTCTCACCACTAGTTGGAGCTTGCACTAAAATCACTTCTGGGTGTTTTCCTCTCTTCTCTGAGCTATGCTTGGTGCTTCTCTCCTCCGCTAAAGCCTGCAGACATCTCAAGGCTCAAGGGAAACCAGTTACCCAAATGTTGCTAAGTGGTCTCTTCACTACTTCAGAGCAACAGGACCAGAAAGTCACTGTTCTGGGGTCACAATAAACTACCCACTACTCTAGCCCGGTGGCAACTGACATATGAAAACCGCTATGATTTCCACTGGTTAACATTAAACATTAAACATATGACAGATGTGACCGTCTATGACTTTATGTCTGCATGGGTTCTAGGAAGAAAGCCTTCCTCTCAGTTACAGGCTAGAGGAAGTATATTCAATTTGTAAGCCTATCTGTTTACTCTTTGACAATTTCATATATAATCTCAGCCGCTCCTACCACTGTCTCTTGCCTCCTGTTTCTCCTAGACAGCTCTCATCTTCACACACACACACACACACACACACACACACACACACACACACACATTTCTGGTTGGAAGATGCTGCTCCAGGCTGACCTCTGCCCCAGCAGTAGAAAGGCTGCAGTTGTCCAGCACAAACACCGTGTGTAAGGTCGTGCTGCCTCGTGTGCTTACAGTGCCATTTGAAGAGGACATTGCTTTGAAGAGAAAGGTGGAAGGCTTCAGTGTCTTCCACACAGCCTGTAGTTTCTCTTCTATCTGTGACTCATGTGGGGGCTGGGTGAGCTTTTCTGGCAGAATCTGCAAACTCTGCCAGCCCTCTGTGCCCAAGAGCCAGCCGCTCTTCAATCAAGACTTTTTACATGTGTGATCAGATACAGCAGAGGAAACGACATGTTTTCAGTGAAAACACCACATGCCAGGCTTGGGGTGGGGGATGGCTTGGTCCGTAAAGCACTTGTGCTGCAAGCATACGGACCTAGCTTCAGAAGCCACGTTAAAAGCTAAGAGTCGGGGGTGCATGCCTATTAGAGGAACAGAACAGAACTGAAAGAACGAATATGTATAACTGTATATATAAATCATATATGTATCTGTTATATATGTGCATTTATGTGTGTATATGTATTTACTTATATAAGAATTATTTATTATATATGTATTTATATATAAATTATGTATACTGTGATGGTTTGTATATGCTTGGCCCTGGGAGTGGCACTACTGGGAGGTGTGGCTCTGTTGGAATAGCTGTGGCCTTGTGGTCATGGGCTTTAAAACCTTTGTCCTAGCTGTCTGGGAGCCAGTTTTCTGCAAGCAGCCTTCAGATGAAGATGTAGAACTCTCAGCTCCTCCTGCACCATGCCTGCCTGGATGCTGCCATGTTCCACCTTGATGATGATGGACTGAACCTCTGAACTTGTAAGCCAGCCCCAATTAAATGTTGTCCTTATAAGAGTTGCCTTGGTCATGGTGTCTGTTCACAGCAGTAAAACCCTAACTAAGATAGATAGATGTATATCATATATATGCTAATATATATGTATGTGTATATATATGTATACATACACACACACACACACACACACACATATATATATATATATTAGAGTGGCTCACAGGATGTGGTCCAGGTAGTCCAACAGTGGCTGTCTACTGACAGAAAGCCCAAGAGTCCAGTAGTAGTTCACTGAATGAGGCAGGATGTCTCAGCTGGTTTTCAGTATATACCAGAATCCCAAAGAAGTAGTCTCTAATGTCAGTGACGGAGTGGAGTTGCCAGTAAAGGAAAGCAGACAAAGAATGAGCAAAAGCTGCCTCCTTTCATTTTCTTTACAGAGGTTACCACAAGAAACTGTGACCCAGATTAAAGGTGGATCTTCCCACCTCAAAAGATCCAGATAAAAGGTGGGTCTTCCCACTTCAATGAGTTCATTAAGAAAAACTCCTCACAAAAATAAAATAAAATAAAATAAGAAAAAGAAAAACTCCTCACAGGTGTAACCAGCCTCTTAGGTTTTAGTTAATTCCAGATGTAGTCAGGTGACACGTGTTTATAATCCCAGTTCTGGGATGTCAGAGACAGGCAGATATGAGAGGTACACAGCCAGTTACTCTAGCCTAACTATTGAGTTGCAAGTCAGTGAGAGAGCCTGTCTCAAAAGGATGGTGGCTGCTTCTGGGTTCTGGTGGAACCACTGGGACAGTTAGACTCGCCAAGAAGCTTCAAAACTAACAACGAATAGGGTGTGTGTCTGCATGTGTCTGGAGGCTACAGGTCACCCAGGGGTTTGATTCTCAGGTACCTTGGCTTTTTTTGAGCCAGGGTCTCTCACTGGCCGGGAGCTCACTGGGTAAGCAAGCTTGGCTGGCTGACTCCCAAGTCCTGGGGATCTGCCTGTCTCCACTGTTTTAGTACTTGGAACTGAAATACACTACTGTGCCCAGATTTCTTTTGTTTTTTAAAGGAAGTTTCTGGGGATTGAAGTCAGATCCTTTTACTTGCTACTTGAATGACATGTTATCAATGATCAATGGAAGTATCTCTTCAGAGTTCCAAGATTTTAAAATACGGATTTCTCAGCTTGTTTCCCTTGGTTTCTATGTGTTCTTTAGGCATAACATAGATGACCTCGTTCCTGTTGTGTTAATTATATTCATTAACCATTCCTAATACTACTTAATGACTAAAGGTGTGTACCTGCCAGGTGAAACTGGAGGTCTGTTTATTTGACTGTAAACCTCAATCATACTCTAACAAGATGTGGCTCAGGCTCCAAGCTGGGACAAGCCAGGAGAGGCAGCCTCTGGTTGTCCCTGAGTGGGTGATCTCAGCTCCTCCCTTCTCCCTGGCTCTCTTAGGGTCACAAGCACCTCATCCAAGGGCTTTCCTGTGAATCATTGAGAGTGTTCACCTTTGGGAGGTGTTCATGAGCATTCTGTTAGTGTGATAAGAACACTTGAGATAGTCAGCTTATAAGGATGGAAGGTTTGCTAGCCTATCTAATCGATAGTTAGATTATCGATTGATCATCTAGCTCTTTGTTTATTTTTGGCTCATGGTTTCAGAGACTTTAGTCAATGGTTGCTCAGCCCTATGGCAGGACGGTACCTCATAGTGGCAGTCAAAGTGAAGGTTCAGGAAGTTTGTTTACTGGAAGCCAAAAGCCAAGAGAGAGAGAGAGAGAGAGAGAGAGAGAGAGAGAGAGAGAGAAAGAGGTTTTCAGAGCACATTCCCTGTGTCTTACTTTCTTTCTATTGCTTCTCTGATAAGATAACATGACCAAGGTGGCTTATAGAAGAAGGAGTTTATTAGGGGCTTATGGTTCAGAGAGTGAATCGTGGCCAACATGGTGGGGTTCATGCCAGCGAGCAGGCAGATGTGACATGGAGCAGTAGCTGAAAGCTTGCATCTTCATCCACACATGGGGTGGGGGGTAGGAGGGAGGGAGAAGCAGAAAATCCTGACTAGGAATGGAGTGGGCTTTTTAAAAACCTCAAAGTCTGAGGTTGGAGAGATGGCTCAGTAGTTAAGAGCACTGTCTGCTCTTCCAGAGGTCCCGAGTTCAATTCCCAGCAACCACACGGTGGCTCAAAGTCCACTCCCAACAATACACTGACACACCTCCTCACTAAGACCACACCTTCTAATCCTTCCAAATCAGGTTCACTGATTGGGGAATAAGTATTCAACTATATGAGCCTATAGGAACTATTCTCATTCACATCAGCATACCTAATGACATCACTTCCTCTCACTACCTCACTTCCTAAGGGTTCCACCACTACCTGTAGCGTCGTAGACTGGGACCAAGTCTTTAAGATATGAACTTTCAGGGAATAGTCAGAATCCAAACTGTAAGAAGTCATGTGCAGCCGGGCGGTGGTGGCACACGCCTTTAATCCCAGCACTTGGGAGGCAGAGGCAGGTGGATTTCTGAGTTCGAGGCCAGCCTGGTCTACAGAGTGAGTTCCAGGACAGCCAGGACTACACAGAGAAACCCTGTCTCAAAAAAAAAAAAAAAAAAAAAAAAAAAGAAGTCATGTGCAGGCCACCTGGACACTTACCTCACTGTATCTCCTGTGAGCCCCTACCAGGGGCCATGCTGCAAGCTAAATACTATATTTCATTATTTAAAAGTCACCATGCTGAATGGATGGTGACTAGAGCAAAGGACCTCTGAGGGACAAAGGTTTCCAGCACGAGAGGCACCTCTGTTGCCCCTGCCTCTGCCTGCCCCGACTGCCCCTGTCATGGCAGTATAACCTGACATTTATCATCTGCTTACTGCTCTGTTGCTGTGATTCCGTGTGTGTGTGTGTGTGTGTGTGTGTGTGTGTGTGTGTGTGTGTGATCTGTGTGTGTTTCTGTATGTGTCTGTGTGTGCATCATCTCTGTGTGTGTGTGTCATCTGTGTGTGTTTCTGTATGTGTCTGTGTGTGTATATGTGTGTGTGTCTGTGTGTATGGGAGGGTCTGTGTGTATATATGTGTGTGTAAGGGTCTATGTGTGTATGTGGGTCTGTGTATGTATGTCTGTGTGTGTCTGTGGGGGTGGGGTCTGGGAATCCAAAATCAGGTCCTCATGTTTCTCCAGCAAGCACTTCACCCATCTTTCCAAACTTCTAGATCTTTTCATTTACATAGAGCCTCTCACTGGACCCGAATGAGTGATTCAGCTAACTGGCCGACCAGCAAGCCCCAGGGATCCTCCTGTCTTGCCACTCCCTCCCCAGACAGTGCAGGGTATTGTAGACTTACAGTGCAGGTATTACAGATGCACATTGCCTGGAGTTACTTTTGTCATTCACTGAGCCCTTTCCTGGCCTCAGAGCTTGCTGTTTTGGTATTGTCTGCACTGGCTGAGTATGGCTTCTAATTATTGTTCACCAGGTCTATTTCTTGGCTTTATGTCACAATCAGATGGTTATTTTTTTCCCCATCTGTTGCCACAATCTGTCCAATCCATCACTTGAAAGAGCTCACAGGAAATTGTCTCATCTAAAGAGACGAGGACAGGGCTTCAGCCATGCTCAGTGGCCAGGGTTTAGGTCTGCAGAACTGTATAGGGGAATCTTCTTATATAATACTGAAACCAGGGGAAAAAATGCTGGTTTTCTCCAGTGCCCATGCTAGGTAACATAGAAACACCGGTGAGACATGGGGCACCGGGGTAAATTCTGACACTTTCAAAATGTTCTTTCTCCATAGCACAGCAATCTTTAATAAATGGCCTCTAGCCACAGCCTTCCTTTTCAACCGCAAATGCTCTTAGTTCAGAAGGAAAATCAGACCTGGGTGGTGTTTGTATTGCGTTTGAAAGACTACAAAACCCCACTCAGCGGTAGGGGAAGGAAAAGGTTCTATTCTCAGGGCATTCCATGGAAGCAGAGTGGCTCCCATTAGGAGCACATCCTGTGTGCAGAGAGCTGCAGTTCTTCATTAAGGAAAGAGGTCTGAAGAGCCCACAGCCAGGTACTAATAGCATTAGGGTTGAGGGGCGGCCAATCAGGCAGCTGCTTGGCACATAACCAGGAGACTGAAGCAAAGTCAGTGGGTAAGTGACCCTGGTAAAGCTTTGAGTGTGTGTGTGTGTGTGTGTGTGTGTGTGTGTGTGTGTATGCACGCGTGTGCGACCACGTAGAGGCCAGAGATCAACCTCGGGTACCATGTTTCAGGTGCTATACACATT
The DNA here is from genome assembly GCF_011762505.2 of Arvicanthis niloticus. Classification (NCBI taxonomy): domain Eukaryota; kingdom Metazoa; phylum Chordata; class Mammalia; order Rodentia; family Muridae; genus Arvicanthis; species Arvicanthis niloticus. Next base: position 12,138,841 of record NC_047665.1, on the reverse strand, counting down.
GGTTTTGCTTGGTTGTTTGGCTATGCTGCTGACCAGCAAAGCCCAGGGATTCTCCTGTCTCCTCATCCCCAATGTTGATATCACAAGTGTGTGTCATGACACACTGGCTTTTTACGAGGTATCTGGGATCGCAACTCAGGTATTCATATTCGTGAGGTAAGCACCTCACCGACTAAGCTACCTCTCCAGCCCCAGGATGTTAATGTACTGTATATGATGTGATATGATATTATCTATCTTGATTTTGTTTGCTTTGAGTGGAGGAACGATTTATATACAACTGCACATATTTATAGGGTACTGTTTATAGGGTTTCATATTGATTTATGAAATTTGCATAATAGTCAAACCAGGGTACACAGCATATTCATTACCCTAAACATTTATTATTTCTTTGTGATAGAAACATTAAAATAACTTCTGCTGGGGGGGGGGGCGGGTGAAAAAAATGGCTCAGTAGTTAAGAGCGTATACTGCCTTTGCAGAGGTTCTTAATTTAGTTCCCAACACGCCCATCCTATGGCTCACAGTTGGAACGCTGGCCCTGGAGAAATCTAACACCTCGGCCCTCCTAGGTTACCTGCAGCACCTATGTGAGACCCCGCCCCCCTCCCCACCCCGACACACACAGAATAAAGAAATAAAAAAAAAAGAATTAAAAATTCTTCTTTTCTGTTTAGAAATATGAAATTCATTGTTGCCGATAGTCATTCCACCTTGTTACATATGTATGGGGGAATGCAGGGAGCTTTTGAGGCAGGGTCTTACTATGTAGTCTGAGCAGGCCTTGAACTCACAATTCTCCTGCTGAGCCTCCTGAGTGCTGAGATGGCAGGTGTGTGCCGCCACACCTGGCCGAAAACTGTTTTTGTTTTGTTTTTAATAGATGTAACTCCATCCACCAGCTATAGAAGGCGGCAAAAGGCCTCACCGGAATGAAGGGTCGCATGAAGCGTCGTGAGGGAGCGGAGAGGCCCTTGCTTAAATGCATTTCCTAGGAAAGTCAGAGCGGGTCTTCATCATGGGCTCAGTCGCTCTTGGCTCTCACTGAGAGGCCCGTCCACACACCCTGCCTTTCCATTGGCTCCCATCCTCAAGATCCAGAGAATTTCTGTGATGCTGGCGCATGGGATTAAGAGGTACAGGTCCCCCTCACGAGGCGTGCCGTGTGTAACTTAGAACTTAGGGAGGAGGCATCCATCCTCTGAGGCCCGGGGATTGAACTCATATCATCAGCCTTAGCCGCAGGCTCCCTTTTGCTGAGCCCCTCACTGGCCCTATTTCAGGGCTTTACAGTTCTATTTTTACTGTGGGGCTTGTGCTTTCATGTGCTGGGGTGGGACTGTGGCCACCTATGTCAGCTGTGTCCTTTTCATCTTCCTGTCTCCGACCCTTTAGTCATCCATTAGCCTGTTCTGTTCATAAAATGACTGGGTGAATGAAGGATTCTGTTATGATTTGGATCTTGTCCCCAAAGACCTTTCAGATCCCTGAGTACCTGGTGTTGTAAATTGGTTCTAAGCGCCCAAATCTACCAGGAACCCACATGTCTGAGTGCAGGACACTGAGGGTCCCTGCCCCCAGTTGGTTCTGATTGGCAAATAAAGTTGCTGTCGGCCAATGGCTGTGCAGGGAGACAGAAGACAGAGGCGGGACTTTACATTTCCCCGAGCAAGGCAAGGACTGAGTACTGCCATGCCGGCTTGGAGGTAGGGGAGCAGAAGGATCAGGCTTGAGAGCTGCAGGACAGAGAGACTGCCAACATGTAAGCATCGGGGATCGTGGCCCAGGAGGGCTGCAGGCCTATGTATGGGGCAGCCAGGATGGAATATAGGTTTTACTAAGTAAATTCAGGAACATCAGAGGAAGCTCGTGCTAGCAACATGGAGGATTGAAGTGGTCCAGCCATTGAGCTGTTTAAGGCATATTAAAATAGAAGTCTCTCTCTCTCTCTCTCTCTCTCTCTCTCTTTCTCTCTCTCTCTCTCTGTGTGTGTGTGTGTGTGTGCGTGTGTGTGTGTGTGTGTGTGTGTCTTTCATTCGAGAATCCACAACACTGGTGCAGTAACGAGAAACCCGCCCTGCTGCCACAGGACAAGTAGACTAGATTAATTTACTACAGCTACACCTAGAACACTGAGGCCTTCTGAGGAATTGCACCTTGCTGGAGGCCCTGCTTGAATGCATGCTTTTTATTTGAGGGCTTATCTTCAAATCTTTCCATCCAGTATTTTCTTCCTACACATACAAGAGCATATGTGTATCCCTGATGCAGACCTATCGCCATGGCAACAGCCACTCCTCAAGATACCAGAGACCTACAAAAGACCATCAGCCTTACTGCCTATGGGAAGGTTCCTGGGAGGGAAACCTGGGAAAGAAAGGACCAGGGTGAGAGGGCAGGGACTTCCTCCGTGTCGCCAAGGGAAAGACTGGCATGCAGCCAAATACCCCCCCCCCCCCCCCCCAGAGAACCAATGAATGGAGTAGTTTGACTCTTACACTCAGTCATCAGAAAACACTCTGTTTCGAAATTTGGTTCTCCGGGACATCTTGAGATGCAGTGGTACCTTTAAGAGGTGGAGCTTGGTTGAAGATCTCAGCAGGTTAGCTTTGTAACAGCAGGAACCCAGGCAGGAAGATGCTCTGGGAAACCAGCCCTACAGACCACCTAGCAATTTATAAACTCTTGCCTCTTAAAAAATGTGTGATACTGGTGTTGACATCAGTGACTGAAGTACCAGTGAATGCCTGTCATCTGTCACAGGATCTGAGGAGGAGGGCACTCCAACCCTCTCAGGTACTATACATGAGCTGTAGCCTGGCCTTGCACCTGCTGGGCCCCTGAACCCCGAAGCAGAAGTGCTAAAACATGTCAGCACTTCCATTTCTTTTGTGTAAACAAATACGAAAATCTCACCACATGCTAGCAACTGTGCGCACCCACTTTGCACCCATTTGTCTCCTTACACACCATGATGGGAAATCAGTGCTAACTACACCCACTCTCATGCTGAGGCAGATGGTTTACCAAGACGCCTGCTGAGAGCACGTGGAATGAAGACTATACTGGCCTTTTCACAGGTGAGGAGAAGCCAGCAGTTCTTAACTGCAGAAGCCATCACTGTTAACTAGATGTCTCAGGGACCTCTCCCTAACTCCTGACACACCTCCAGCAACAAGAGCAAGAAAATGGAAGGAGGTACTGACACTCCAGATCACTGACAGGACATCCTCGTCACTCTGCCGGCTGGTTTGGTTGCAACCAGCAAGTTTAAGAGAACTCTTAACAAAGCCCATTGAGCTCCCCATCTTTTGAAAGGCCCTGTGTCTATCTTATGTGTAGGATACACACATCAGTATCTGCATACATAGAACACAGGCAAGCCTGACTTGCCACACTGCAACTTCAAGATTTTCTTTTTAGAGACAAGATCTCCTGCATCCCAGGCTAGAAGCCAAGGTTGACCTTGAACGTCTCATTTTCCTGATTCCATCTCCTGACTGTTGAGATCACAGGTGTGTCCCACTCTAGCCGGTTTATGTGGTGCTGGGGACAGAGCACTGGCTCTATGTACACTAAAGAGTACCCTACCTACTGAGCTACATCCTCAACCCAGCTGCCTGGGGTTTTAATTTTTGCATGGTACTAATTGTACCCGTGCGATCGTTCTGAATTTTGATTCAATATTCCATATGTTACATGAGCTACTCGGTGCTTTATTACAGAATAGACCCGTATTAGATGACATTACACAGCGGTAGGAAAATGTACGCGCTCTGGGTGCATTTCAGGAAGACGGAAGAAGGCCTGGAGGTGTAGCTCAGTGCTGGGGTGCTGGACTCGTGTCAATGTCAATAAAAACATGACGGTCACCACAAGGGGGATAGGCGAGAGTTTTATGGAGCCAACTATGACTAAACATGGGCTAAGAGCACGTATTTGGCTTACCCCAAATTTCACATTCCAATATGGCAACAGTTTGGCGAAGTTTTTATAGTAGCAGAACAACAATAACAATAAAAGTCTTAAGTCTTTTTACAGACCTTGGTGGGCACATTAGATAGGAGGTTCAAGCCAACTCAGGAGATGTTTTCTATAGATAGATCTCAGACACTCTCAGACACTCTCAGACACTCTCAGCCTTGGGAACTAAGGGTCGTTTGTCCACTCCAAAGGTTTTACCTAATGGTCACAAAGAGGTTAACACATACAGAGCAGGGCAATAGATGGTGATTAAGCATCTAAAGACCAGGGCTGGAGAGATGGCTCAGCAGCAAAGAGCCCTGGCCGCTCTTCACTTGAGTTCAATTCCCAGTGACCATATAGTGGCGCACAATAGTCTGTAACGAGATCCGAGGCCCTTTTCTGGTATGTCTGAAGACATTGACAGTGTAGTCATATACATAAAATAAATAAGTAAATCTGAGAATCAGAGAGATGATAGCGTCAGTGCTGCCATGATATCAAGCTTAGGCGTAGGCCTGGGGGATTAAAGGAAGACACAGACTCGGGTCATTTGTTATGAGAGAATACCGAAACTATTTTTTGTTTTGTTTTTTGTTTTTTTGAGACAGGGTTTCTCTGTGTAGCCCTGGCTGTCCTAGAACTCACTCTGTAGACCAGGCTGGCCTCAAACTCAGAAATCCACCTGCCTCTGCCTCCCAAGTGCTGGGATTAAAGGCGTGCATCACCACTGCCTGGCTGAATACCAAAACTTTTACTGAGCAGGTTCAATATATACACCAAGCCAGGGAAGGAAAAAACACAAACAAGAACCCAACTGGGGGGCAAATATCAGGATGTTTTGATCTTAGAAAAACCACATAATGTTACTTGGTAGATAGCAGCACACAGAAAGTCTCAGCCAGGACATGGCAGCCCTTCAGGGTCCTACAGAGAGAGACGGGGGTGGGGGTGGGGGGGGGAGGCGCTAAAGATGGCTCAAGATAATTTGGCTCTGGACTTGTCACATTCCAAACTCTCCACAATCACTGAAGTTCTCATCAGTTAATCCTCCTGTGGAAGACTCAGTAGAAGATGCTGTTCTGCCCAGAAACACTCTTTCCACACTAGCATGCATAAGGCTCTTGCTTCAATCGATAACATCACATAAAAGAACGAAAGGGGCTGGGCAGAGCTGAGCCACGATGACCCGTAGGAAATGGGTAGAATTTCAGAAAATTCATTTTCAACATATACTGCCTTGGTGTGTTGAGTGTACTAGGACATAGCCTTGGGGAACAGAGGAACATATGTAAACCCCTACATGCAAATGTATGCAATGTATGCACGTTGAAAGCTTCTCATAGTGGTGCATCCAGAGAGCAAACTGTCCCACTGGGGTAATTATCCTGTTTCTAAGCAACCAGACAGGTCATTGTGCAGCTTCCCACTGTCCTTGAGAAAAAAAGTTTCTTAGAAGTCTCCTGTAGATTCCAGACTGAGGACAGCTGGGGTCCCATAGAACTTGAGATGCAGTGAGTGAGGCTGTGCAGGGGACCTGGGAGCCCGCTTCATTGCAGAGACTGACCTGGAGAGCTTGGCTTGCGCCTCTGTCCACCTGTTCGCTTGGATCCTCTGGGGAATGGAAGTCCTGCACTGTCAGGGAACATAGTCAAGTTGTCTAGGAGGAAAGGGGGGAATTAATGGGAGGGGTGGGAAAGGAGAGGAGGGAGGCAAAGCTGGGGGAGGGGGAAGAATATGCTCCACATTCCATATGAATAGTCTAGTTTTCTTTCTGTCGTTGTGCTTAAAAACTTTGCCCAAAAGCATCATGGGAGAAAAAAGGTTTTGATTGGTTTAGAGTTCCTGGCCACAGCTTATCAGTGGGGATCCAAGCAAACCTGAAGGTAGGTTTGCTACGTAGTCCTCACAGCATCACCTCTGACCAGGAACTCACGTCACACCCAAGAAACACAGCAGAGCTATGGAGAGGCCTCTTGTTGGCTCTTTGGCTGGCTTACACTCATTTGGATTTCTTGTAAGTTCAGGATCATCCATGTAAAGAATGATGCCACACACAGTATGCTGGGTCCTGCATCAGTGAACAATCAAGACAATCCACCCCAGACACGCCCACAGGCCTATCTGATCTGATCAATCCCTCAATTGAGACATCTTTCTTAGATAACTCTAGGCTGTGTCAAATTGACAGTGAATGCTAACTAAGAGATATGTGCACGTGGGAGAAAAAATTAAACCAACAAAACAAAGCTTCCTGTAGGTCGGGCACAATGATGTATACCTGTATCCCAACACTTGGGAGGCCCAAACAGGACTGCCTCAAGTTTCAAGCTAGCCTCATCGATACCGTGAGTTCATAGTAAGAGTCTGTCTCAAAACACCAAAGGAGCAACAACAAAAGAGAAAATAATTTCCTGTGGCAGATGATTCTTAACAACTTTCTTCTGCAGAGGACAGGATTGGGCCCGGAGGTCCCACGATAAAGAATAGTTCTGAGAACCCCCGGGGCCATCTCGGATCATGGCTGGGAGCCATCCAGGAGTCTTAGCCTGCATCAACTGCCAGGGTGAGAAAGGCTTCAGTAGACAGACAGGTGGCCCTCTGTATACGCAGACTCCAATTTCCAGATTCAGCCGTTGAAGGTCTCGCTTTGCATGTTCAGTCTATATTCCACCTAGGTGTCTATACTGAGCATGTGCCAACTCTTGCCATGGTTTCCTAAACAATGCAGTAAAAGACCTGCGCACACGGTAATGCTCGCTGGTGTTATAAGTAGCTGAGAGATGATTTAACGTACACAGGAGGGTATGTGTAAGCTCTATGTAAACTTCATGCTATTTTATGTATGGAACTTGAGCATGCATAGAAAGAATCCCCTCTTCCCAACAGGGATACAAAAAACGGCTATGCAGAGCCAAGTTTAGCCCAGTTCATCCATCTCTGGGCCATAGTTCCCCGCCTCCCCCACCGAGAGGATCATTTAGGCAGTGGTCTGGTCAGACCAGAATGGCTTTATTACCCCCAGGAGGTGACTCTGTCTCTCATCACATGCATGTGGTGGAGCAGAGTCACACCGTGCTGGGCTAATTACTGCATCATGCCTAGTATGTCCCCCATCACAGCAGGGACACTTGCCCAGGGCCACCCATGCGTGTCCTGAGCACTGCTCCTCGTTCATTTCCTAGTGGATTTCATCTGACCTTCATCTCCAGGAACCCCACAAGGCAAGACAACCCTGCCCCTTTTCCAGAGTTAGAGGCAGCTCCATTTTTCTTAAGGCTACAGACTGTGACATCAGCATCCTGGAGTCTGTCCCCCAACTACCCAGCCTGACAGGTTGGCAGGAAGCATTGCCGCTGCTCAGAACGTGGAAATATACTTTAATCTCTCAGTTGCCATGACAACTGCCAAACCAGTAATGACAGGATGTGGTCTGAGGCGGGCCATGCCCCACCCTGGCTTCTTTCCAATTGATGTGCTTGTGGCATGGTCCTCAGAGGGTGGGTTTGAGAAAGCCATTGCTATTATTTGGATAAGTGTCTTCCCATGTGTTAGAGGCTTCTGTGTTAAAGGCATGTTTTCCAGGGTAGTAGAAATTTCTCCGTGGTAGAACCTTTAAGAGCAGAGCCTAGTGGGAAGTCTCCAGGCCCATTGGGGGTATAGCCTCAAAAGGGATCGAGGGGGCCCAGTCTCTGGCTTCCTTAGCCCTTCCAGGCTACAAGGTGAGCAGCTTTTCTGTATCACATGTCTATCATGTGACCTGATGCTTACCTCAGGCCCAAGTAGTGGTGTCTACTGATCCTGGAATAGAACATCCAAAGCTAAACACACAAATGCACCTTTATAAGAAACATTTCTCGGGTGTTTCATTATAGTGATAACAGACTGATTAATGTCACACTGGGGGTAGAAAGAGTCTCTTTGCCACAATAGCCCCTGCCATGGAGTGGCGACAATGACACTTAGAACCTATTTTTTTTTTCCCCATAAAATAGGGGAGATGATGAAGCTGCCACGTGGCAGGTCCCCAAGTAAGAGACAGAACTGATGTTATCAGGGCTTGTAATACATCATCTGTGAAAGGCAGCCTGGGCTTAATGAGAAATCTCCCAGCCTACGAAGAAGAAGAAATTGAGAGATTGCCCCAGAGGACAGAGTCAGCCTTGGAAATGACTCAATGGGGGTTTCCAACAGCACCCATCCATACTTTATCACTCTGGATCTACCTATAAAGCACTCTCTCTCTAAGCCAGCTGGATCTGGATTTCCCCCTTGTGTTCTCTCTGTGTGTGCACATATGGAGGACCAAGGGGATGTCAGCAATCAACCCTCATCAGCCTTTCATCTTATTCTTGGAGGCAGGGTTTCTCAATCAAACCCAGAGCTCACTGATATGGCTAGTCTTACTAGCCAGCTTATTCTGGGGTCTCCTGTCTCCTGCTTCTGAAGTTAGAGTTCCAGGTGGGCCACCATGTTTACTGGGCATTTATGAGAGTTCTGGGGGTCCAAACCTTGATATTTACACTGGAGCAACAAGAACATTAACAACTGATCCATCCCCCTAGCCTATCTTTCATCTATTTCTCTTGAAAAGACTTATTTTAAATTTTACATGTGTATATGTATGTATGTATGTATGTATGTATGTATGTATGTATGCACATGCCTGCAGCAGCCAGAACAACATTGGATCCCCTGGAACTTTCATTACAGGAGATTATGAGCATCCCATATAGATGCTGGGAACCAACCTTGGGTCCTCTGGAAGAGCAACAAGTGCCTGCCAAGCCTCCTCCCTCCTCCTTCCTCTCCTCCTCCCCCTTCCCCTCCTCCTCCCCCTTCCTCCCCTCCCCCTCCCCCTTCCTCCCCTCCCTCTCCCCTTCTTCCCCTCCCCCTCCACCTTCCTCCCCTCCCCCTCCACCTTCCTCCCCCTCCCCCTCCCCCTCCCCCTTCCTCCCCTTCCCCCTCCTTCTTCCCCTCTCCCTTTCTCCAGGAGTCTTACTATGTTGCCCTAGTGTCTTAGTTAGGATTTTACTGCTGTGAACAGACACCATGATCAAGGCAAGCCTTATAAGTTCAACATTTAATTGGGGCTGGCTTACAGGTTCAGAGGTTCAGTTTATTATCATCAAGGCAGGAATATGGCAGCATCCAGGCAGGCATGGTGCAGGAGGATCTGAGAGTTCTACATCTTCATCTGAAGGCTGCTAGCAGAATACTGACTTCCAGGAAGCTAGAATGAGGTTCTTAAAGCTCATACCCACAGTGACACACCCACTCCAACAAGGCCACACCTATTCCAACAGGGCCACACCTCCAAATAGTGCCATTCCCTGGGCCAAGCATATACAAATCGCCACACCTAGTCTAGTCTTAAACACCCTGGCTCAAGAGCTCCTCTTGCCTCAGCCTCTAGGGTAGCTGGGACTACAGGGTATCTACTCACTGTCCTCAACTTCTTTATTTTCTGCTCCCAGCTGTATTTGTTTTGCTTTCTTCTCTGCCCTTTAATAATTTCCAGCACTCTTATTTCCTTGGCTTGCTTCGTTCTCCTGGGGTGAAGGTCTTCTGACTTTAAAGCAGTATGTTTATCAGAAATTAAATGTACAGAAAATAATGAGTCACTCATGAGCTCCATCCGGCTTCAGTGGGAAACCCAGACACAACAGTGCTTCCTGTTCTCATGGGATGGGAAGGAGGTCCTCAGCCCTGTATCAAGAGATGTCTGATATGACAGTGACACAGGAGGATGACATCCTAAATGAAGAACTCCGGGTGAGAATTTATGGGATCTCAGAGGCAAACTGATAGGTCTTTCTGGAAACACTCTCCCAGAAGAATAGATCAGGGAGAAGTCATCTTAGGTCCACGGGTAGTTCAGAGCCTGGGCCTGTCTGGTAACTTGGACCATCTGCAGAGAAGCTATCTATCATAGGCAGGTTGCCAGGCAGGAGGCAGCTGAAGGCCTGGCGGGAACAGCTATTTTCCAGAGCAGAAAGGGCTGCCTCTTGTCCCTGCTGGGCACAATGCAGCATGTTTTGAGACTGTAATTGGTGACATCCCCAACCAGGAACACAGTTAACAGATACTGCTTTGCACCGGGTAGAACAGAGCTATGATTCAGACTCACCCCTTTGCTTCCTGTCTTGAAGGCAAGAGAGCAGCCCAGGGGCTCCTGCCGTAAACACATAACACGTGTGCACACCCAGGATAACACACATGCGTTGGAGCCATGCATAATAATAAGCCATTCCAGATGGCTGTTCTGGGCCAGATTTTCCTAAGATGGCATTCATCGCGTTGAGGGGGTGGGAATACAATTTCTGCTCTCTCTAAACCAACGCAAGTATGTTTCTAAGGCCACGGTGTCATTTACAGGACTGAAGGATCATTCTGGCACATATTTCTACCTGGTCTTTGGAATAGAAGCAAGCCAAGTCCACGATGAAAACGGGTTCACAAGCCAACTGCAGAGAGCATTCTGCATGGCTGTCTATTTTTGTACTTGAACCTCAAGTTCCATGGTTGACAGGAAAGCAAGCTATGGAAACCATGTTTGGGTTTTTGTTTTAAATGCTCTCTTTCTTTTCTTTCTTTCTTTCTTTCTTTCTTTCTTTTTTTTTTTTTTTCAAGACAGGGTTTCTCTGTGTAGCCCTGGCTGTCCTGGAACTCACTCTGTAGACCAGGCTGGCCTCGAACTCAGAAATCCACCTGCCTCTGCCTCCCAAGTGCTGGGATTACAGGCGTGCGCCACCACCGCCCGGCCGGGCCTCTCACAAGCAACTATAGAGATTTGACAAGAGCAGCCACTTGCCTGCACTAGACTCTGTCTGAGAGTCATGGACTGTGGATCACTGTATGTGTTCAGGGCCTCGTTGCTGCTTCTGGACTTGACCATCCACAACAGCAGTGTGTCAGGCTTCCCCATTCCACTTTATGGGACCATTTTCCTTTCTTTTCTTTCCTTTTTTTGTGAATATATACTCTGTGTGTGTGTGTGTGTGTGTGTGTGTGTGTGTGTGTGTGTGTGTCTGTCTGTCTGTAGGCTAGAGAACAACTCAGGAGCTATCCACTTTGTTTTTTGAGCTGGGTTTCCCATTGACTCTGGGCCTCACTGATTAGGCAGGTTGACTGGCTGGCTGGCCCCTGATGTCCAGCACTGGGATTTGTGAGGGCAAAACACCACATCTGGCTTTCTTTCTTTCTTTCTTTTTTTCTTTCTTTCTTTCTTTCTAGCTGCCGGAGCTGAACTCAGTCCTTCATGCTTGCAAGACAAGTACTTTACCAACTAAATACTCTGCCCAGCCCCATTTGGGACCATTCCCTGAATACAGAACTCATTTCTTCTTAGAGGAATTAAGTCATCTGTAAAAATCACAAAACCTGCATAGCATACACTTGACCAAGAGGCAATACATAGAACACCCCAGATTTGAGTTTTGGTGTCCTTTGTTCAAACTATAGCTAGGCATGGCCATTACTACCCCAGTATCTGTAGGACCTGTAGGCATGTACATGACTGTACAGACCAGAAACAGTTCAACCAAAAGGCTCCCTGAGGCTAAGACCAGGCAGATGATGGGCTGAGCTCGGGCCAGAAGAATGTGTGAGCTCCCGTTTGTTCCATGGCAGGGAAGAAAGTGGGCACACATTCTCCCTAGGGATTTCTAACAGTTCTTCCTATTGCTGGCCTTCCTTGGCCTCACAGGCCCCAGCTCACAGCAAGACTGTGCCAACCCTTGTGAGATCCATGTGACAACTGTTGAGCCAGGTGGCAGGCTGGCCACACTGCCCAGAGGGAACCAGGAAGATATGCTGATGGGTACTCTAAGGGGCTGGGGTAGGGAGGTCCTGGAGATCTCAGGCCTCTCACAGTATGGAGGAGTTGGTGCTGAGGCAGAAAGTCCCAAGCACTAGTGGGCATGTCCACAGAAGCTCTTGCTGGTATCCAAACGCTCTTCTGCAAAACTCTCTTCTCCCAGAAGAGAACTTCCTCCTGCTTCAGACAAGCAAGGAGGCTTGTGCTCCGCCAGACCACCCCCCATTGCGTTAAAGTCTACAAAGTATATGCTTGAGGGAATGATTCATTGTTTACCACTTCTACTATATTTAAAACAAATAGCTGTTGGGGCTGGGCTGCAGGTGATAGAGTGCTTACATGTGTAACACCAGCACTGTGGAAACAGGGCCTGATGGACAGAGGAGGACGAGAAATTCAAAGTCATACTTAGCTTCATAGCTAGTTTGAAGCTAGCCTGGGCTACATGAGATGTGAGACTTTCTCTAAAAAAAACAAAAACAAAAACAAAAACAAACCCCAAAACTCTGATTCTAATGGGGGAGGGTCAAGTACTGGCTTGAAATTATTCTGGGCAGGAGAACTGGGAAAGGAGAAAAATTACAAAATACAGCTGAACCTTCTCATTTAGTTGAAAATGACCTTTGACCCCAACTGATCCTCTATCCTCCACCTTCTATGCAGTCTGTGGGCTTGAAGCAAGCACCATGTCAGGCGCTCTAAAGTCAACTTATAAAGAAGGCAAGCTTCTGGTTGTGCTATTTGTGATAGGATCTGTGTGGTGCTGGTACTGTTCATAATCACCTGGGTGTGTGAGCCGATCTGTGAAGCCTGCCCATTTCTGTGGTGTAAATTCTCCCCCTTGGTCCCAGCTACCACTCAGTACCACTCAGTACCACTGAGCGATTCTGGAGTACAGGGGCTCCCCATCACACAGGAATCTTATCACCCAGAGCACACACACACAATAGAAATACGTGTGGCCACAGTCATAGATATGGGAAAGTAAATGGGGGAAAAGTGGATTTAAAAATATCTATTTTGAATTATGTCTATGTGTTTGTGTGAGTATATGCATGTGAGTGCAGGTGCCTGCAGAGTCCAGAAGAGGGCGCCAGATCTCCTGACTAGAAATTACAGATGGGTGTGCACCGACCAACATGAATGCTCTGGGCCTCAGCAAGAGGCATTGCTCTTAGCCTCTGAGCCATCTCTCTAGCCCTAGGTGAGGTTTTCAAAATTTATTCCCTTCCTCCGTCTTCTCAGATCAATCTAAAGCTGTTTCCTGCTGAGTTTCAGGTGTGTGTTACTGTGCCTGCTGATTACCTTTGTTCTTTAATTTCTTATCATATATATTTATTAACTTTATATGTGGGGTGGAACACTCATGGCTCAGCACATGTGTGGAGGTCAGAGGACAATATGTGTCAGTGGGTTTTCTCCTTCTTCAATGTAGGTCTCAGGGATCAAACTCAGGTTGTCAGTTTGGCAGCAAGCACCTTTACCCATTGAGCCATCTCTGTAGCCCCCTCATTTGCTCTCTTTTGAAACAGTTATTTCTTTTATTTTATGTATATGGGTGTTTTGCCTGCATATATGTCCATATGTTACGTGTGTGCCTGGTGCCCCAGAGGACCAGAAGAAGGCATAGGAACTGAAGTTCCAAATGATTGTGAGCTGCCATATGGTTGCTGGGAATTGAACCTGGGTCCTCTGGAAGAGCAGCAACTGTCCTTCACTGCTGATCCATTTCTCTAGTCCCAACTTAACATTTGTTCATAATATGATTTATTTAATTTGAAGTTTACATAATTTGATTTTTGATAATAATCATGTTTATTGATCAGCTTATGAAATTCCTAATTATTTGATAACTATATCTCTAGTGCATGCTGCCTCCCGTACCCGGTGGAATCAGATGCTCACAGTAGGCATAGACCAGACAATCACTGTTGCATTTCTCAGAATTTATATCTAGATGAATTCTGCTGCAATACACTAATTCAATTGTGGGGCACAGGGGAAATGGCTCAGTGGGCAAAGTGCTTTTCATGCATGTTTGAGGACCTGAGTTTGGATTCCCAGAACCCCTGTAAAAGCCTGGCACAGTGGCACTTGTGTGTGTAACCTCAGCAATGAGAAGGTAGAGGCAGGGGAATTCAGGGGGCCAGCAGAATTGGTGAGATCTATGTTTAATGAGAGACCTTGTCTCAAAACACACAAGGCAGAGAAGCTGGGAGATCAGTTAAGAACACTGGTTGCTCTTCTAGATGACTCAGGTTTGATTCCTAACACCCACATGGCTCACAACCATTGGTAACTCCAGTTCAGAGATCTGACATGTCTTCTGGCCTCTGTTGATATTTAGTCTATGCTCCGCCCCACAACAGCCAGGTGTGCCTGACTCACTATAAAAGGGGCTGCTTGGCCCCTCCTCTGTCTTCTTGCTTTCTTGCTCTGTCTTCTTGCTCCTGCTCCCTCTCTCATTCTCTCTCTCTCTCTCTCTCTCTCTCTCTCTCTCTCTCTCTCTCTGCCTTTCTGTGTCTCCACTCCCTCAACTCCCCTCCCTATGCCCTGAATAAACTATTCTATACTACCATCATGTGGCTGGTCCCTCAGGATTAAGGGATGCCTCAGCATGGGCCCCGCAGAGACACTCCCTTCCCCCACACCTGACTGCACTTCCACCAAACATATACTTTCTCTCTTTATCTTTTTAATAAATACAACAGCCTCTATGGGCACTGTACACATATGGTGTCCAGACATATATGCTCACAAAACATCTATGTACATAAAAAAATGAATTAAAAAAAATAAGGGTAACATACTAGAAGACCTCTCTGGGCTCCATATGTGCCTGCATAGGAAGCTGCACCTATATACATACCATATATACACACCTATATACATACCTATATACACATCTATATACACATCATATATACATACCTATATACACACCTAAATATAGTATATATTTACATTCATGTGCTTATACATACATATACAGGCACATACTTATGCACGCTCACAGCACACCCATGTACACACATATATACACATATCCACACACGTGTGCACATACTTGCACAAACATACATATACACATAAACATGCACATGTACATAAACACATACATAGGCATATACATACACACACAAATGCACTTACACATATCACACATACACAAAAGCTCACACATTCACACAAACACACATGCACACATCACATACATACACAACACACATGCACAAACCTCCCTCATTCCTCACTTGGTTGTCCAGCTGGACAGTGTACCACAGGGTCCTCACCTGAGAAGGCACAGCTAAGCAGGGTTGCCTGCCTTTTGGACTTATCAAGCTCCAAGCATTAATTGCAACCTCTGTCTCTTTTTAGTCTCTGAAACTGCAATGTTTTCTCTGGGTAGGGGAATGAAATTGAAGTCCCGGGAGGAAAGGAATAAACAGATTAAAACAGAAATCAGAATTGGAGTAGAGATCCAGGAAAAAAGCCAATTAAGACCCAGCATCCCCGTGTGGGCAAACATTTGCCTGATACACAGGGTGCTGTCTGGGAGGGGGAGACTGGCCTGTTGTCTAAAGTGCTTAAAACCAAGGAGCTGACAGCTTTGCTTTATGATTTTAATGAGATGTTTGAGGGAGTTTCAGATTTTAGGGAAATCCTGTTATACCTGAAACATTTTCCCTTCACCAGCTGGGAAAGTGTGGATCCTTAGAGGCTCTTCTGTGGGTTCCCAGACCAGCGAGAATGGCGCCTTATGTGACTCTTTCTTAGGGAGACGTGACATATGCATTTACGACTTCTGAAAGGGAACCCAGGACAGACCAAAGTCCAAACTGGTGAAGTGATGATTAGTTTTCCCCGAGGCTACTAACAGAGAAATGGGCTAGGGGTTACTCATGGGGACAGAAAGGGTTCAGAGGCTGGAGCATCTCTGAAGACCCCACCTCAGCATGGGCAGTGACCCACGGAAGCTACAGCCCTGGTGCTCTCTGCATGAGGGGCAGCTCCACAGGACAGGGAGACCCTCCTCCTGGCAGCCCAGGCAGAACTTACTCCCCCCAGCCAACTGCTTACTGCTTTCATAAGGAAAGGCTCCCGGGATCTCTCCTTAGGTTCCCAGACACGTGAAGTTTGTTTACTTTCTGAATCTCATGAGCCTCCCACTTCACCTTGGGGGTAGGGTGGGGAATGGACCTTTCAGGTTTCCCCTGGGGGGGGGGGAGAGGCAGGAAAGGCAAAGATGGAGGGGCTCTAAGGAAGCTTCAGCTTGGGAACATCACTTCCTGGGGAGACTACTTAAAGCAATCTGTTAGATGCAGTTACCAATTACAACATTGTTCTTAGAGTGTCCAAAGCAAGGGGATCCCAGGGAAACTCTTACTCTCCTGAAGCTTTTACTACTAGGGTTCTTCTTTGGCCATTATGACCTTTGACCTTTCCTCCTATTGTTCTGGAGGAGGCCAGAACATGGCTGCTGCTGTTGCTCTGCCTGAAGTGTATTAGAAGAGTTCCCCCACCCCCTTTGCCCTCTCCTTCCGGCCCCGCTAGCTCTTGCCCAAAGGTTTTTATTTATTTATTATATGTAAGTACACTGTATTTGTCTTCAGACACCTCATAAGAAGGCACCAGATCTCATTACAGATGGTTGTGAGCCACCATGTGGTTGCTGGGATTTGACCTCCGGAAGAGCAGTCAGTGCTCTTAACCGCTGAGCTATCTCATCAACCCTAGAAGAGTTGTTTACACTACAGACAGACAGACAGACAGACAGACAACAGCATGGAACGGGTATCTCTGAGACTTCAAATCCCAACATCAGAAACATTCAGGATGACAGAGAACATCTGAAGGGAGGAGTCAGGGCCCACATGCAGAGGTGGGTTATGGTTTTATAGCTCTCTGAGGATGGGTGGTTTCACTGCACTAGTTTAGATCCAGGCTCTTTGATTCCCAGGAAGGGGGCAGGAAAGGGGTGGGGAGTAAGCCAGCAGTACTGCTTTGATGTGAACTCACTTCCCAGGTGCGAGCCCCTGCGGCTTAGAGGGCTGTTAGCTAGAGACTCAATGTTTTTAGTAGGGTGGCTGTGGAGGTCTGCGGAGAGAGGAAGGGCTGGGGGTATTGCCTGAGCAGCAGCTGGATTCTAACACTACATTCTTATGGCTAGGAGGCTCGAGATGGTCTGTAACTCAGCTCCAGGAGGTGGGATGCCTTTTTGGCCTCTGTGGGCACCTGTTCTCATGTGCACATATTCCCCCTACTCCCTCAACCCCCACGGCGCACACACAGGCACATAGGCAGACATACAGACACACACAGAGACAGACATAGACACACAGACACAGACACACAGACACATAGACACACAGATATACAGACACACTCAGACACACAGACATGCACACATAGACACACAAACACAGATACACAGACACACGCACACACAAATAAAAAAAGACCACATCAGATAATCCAGGCCTGAGTAATTCATCACACACCAGCCTTACTAAGTATAAAACCCTCACCTAGATTCTACAGAGAGGACGTCACCTATCATTTGTAGAGTCAATGGTCCAGTGACATGTTTGCATCTGTATCTACTCTCTGCCTCCAGCTAGGCTTCTGTGAACCCTTTCAGTTCTGCTCTGTTTTCCTTAGTCCCTTTGAAGCCACTCTAACCTACACAAATGCACACTTACAAATATTGATGCTGTGATGTATAACGTGGGATCGGGGAGTTAATATAAGGAAGATCAGAATAAAAGAACCTGGTCTGCAGAGATGGCTCAGTAGTTTAAGAGATGGCTGCTCAGTCGAGGTCTGACTTCTGATCCTAGTTCACAAACTCTGCAGTTCCAAGGGATTCAACACCTTATTCTGGCTTCCACCGACTCCAGTACACACACGTGTGTGTACACTCATATGGATATTGACACACATACGCATAGGTAAAAAATATTTTAAATTAGTTTGTAAAATGAAAGAAGTTGTGTTTTTCACCATCAGCTATCCTTTTGGACATGAGCTCGACAAGGCTTCTCCCCTCATTCACGGGGTTTCTGTCAAGATTTTGTATGACCTTGATCACAACGCTGGAGCTAGTTGCGCATGCGCGTGGGGATTGGCGCTGTTAGGTGGGGCGTCAGTCTGCTCTAGAGGACCGGAAGCCAGGAGACCTCTCCAGAGGCAGAGGTGCAGTACAGCTGAACGTTCACCTGAAAGCTCTTCTATTTCTGCTCAGAGTCCTAGACTCCCTTGTTCCCAGTGTCCTTGCAAACACTGGCTTTTGCCACTGTGAGGAATGGAATTTTCCAGTCTGAGTTGTTCCTCTTCCTCAGACAACTTACCACCTGACTGGAAGACTCTGAAGGCTCAAGAAATCCCAGAGTCAGGCGACTGTCCTTGGAGCTTTTAGCTCAAGAAGGTCTGTGGTTACTGCTTCTGGCTCAGCCTGACTTCTCGGGACACTTCACTGTCTTACTCTAGACTGCAGAGTGATGGAGGCGGTGGTCCAAGGCAGTGTAACTCAGCAAACAAGGTGTGCTGGTTTTCTGGAGGTCCCCCAGCAGACAGGCTTATGGGCGGTTAACAACACATATCACACTGAAGTTGCCTGGTACAGGAGAGCCATGAGAGGGATGTTTTCTTCTGTGCCCTCCTGTGGGTGGGGATGGGGATTGAAGGAAATCTTTCATTAATTTTGTAGAACCTGCACTTCTTTTCTTAAAAATATCAAAACTTGGGATTTGGATGTGACCTTCCTCCAGTCTCAAGTACTTGCCGCGGACTCCGCCCTCAGCTGCTGGTGCTCTATCGGAAAGCGGTAGAACCTTTAAAAAAGCGGTTTTCAACCTTCCTAACTCTGTGAGCCCTCAATACAGTTCCTCACACTGCGGTGACCCCAACCATAAAATTTATTGTCGCTGGGCAGTAGTGGTGCACGCCTTTAATCTCAGCACTTGGGAGGCAGAGGCAGGCGGATTTCTGAGTTCGATGCCAGCCTGGTCTACAGAGTGAGTTCCAGGACAGCCAGGGCCACACAGAGAAACCCTTTCTCAAAAAAAAAAAAAAAAAAAAAAAAAAAAAAAACCCAAAACAAACAAACAAACAAAAAATGTCAATACTGCATTATAACTGTAATTTTTGCTACTGTTATGAACCATAATGCAAATATCTGATATGTAGGTTGTCTTAGGCTACCTCTGTGAAAGGCTGTTTAACCACCAAAGGGGTTGTGACCCACAGGTTGAGAACCACTGCTTTAGGGGGTTGGAGCCTCACTGGAGGAAGTGTGTCGCTGGAGGTGGGCCTTGAGGTTTTATAGCCTGTTCTCAGTTCCCGTCTGCTCTCTGCTTCCTAACTAGGATCCCAATATGGACCACCTCCTCACGCTCCTGCTGCCATGTCTCCACCATGATGGGCTGTATCCTTCCCTCTTCTCTACCCCTTCCCCTTTTCCCCCTCCCCTCCCTTTTCTGTCTTGTGTTTTTTGTTTGTTTGTTTGTTTGTTTTGAGGCAGGGCTTCTCTGTGTAGCCCTGGCTGTCTTGGAAATCAGTCTATAGATCAGGCTGGCTTCAAACACAGAGGTCCTCCTGCCTCTG
Organism: Arvicanthis niloticus; assembly: GCF_011762505.2. NCBI lineage: Eukaryota > Metazoa > Chordata > Mammalia > Rodentia > Muridae > Arvicanthis > Arvicanthis niloticus. The sequence goes on along the minus strand of NC_047665.1, from coordinate 12,119,451 downwards.
CTTCCCAGGTTCTAGAATTAAAGGTATGCACCACCACTCCTTGGCCCATCCCTTCCATCTTAACCATGAGGCCAAAGAAACCTTTTCTGCTGTTAGTAGCTTCTTCCCAGGTTTTAGTGACAACAAGGGGAAGAACTGTTTTCTAGCCTCTGGGCGTGGTAGTCTGCTTCCATAACCAAATAGGGGAGATGAGCTAGACATGAAGGCACATCCCTGCAATCCTAGCACTTAGAAGGCTGAGGCAGGAGGGTCACCATGAGTTTGAGGCCAGCTTGGGCCACAGAGAGAGATCCTGTCTTGAACAAAATAAACCCTAGTTTTTGAGACAGGGTCTCTTGCTGGGACCTGGGGCTCACACACTCAGACAGACTAGCTGGCCGCTGAGCTCAGGGATTCCTCTTCACCTCCCTAGTATAAGAATTGTAAGGTATGCTACCACATGTACTACACACATTCTGGGAAACAAATGAATAAGTTGGGTGTATACTCGTTGCAGAATCCTACATACTATCCACATGAATGTGCCTCAGGATGGAAATGTTGTGCACAGAAGGCAAGTAACAAAATGATGTATTCTAGGGCTGGAGAGATGGTTCAGGGGTTGAGAGCACTGGATGCTCTTCCAGAGGTCCTGAGTTCAATTCCCAGCAACCACATGGTGGCTCACAACCATCTGTCATGGGACCTGGTGCCCTCTTCTGACCTGCAGGTATACATGCAGGCAGAACACTGTCTACATAAATAATAATATTAATAATGATGATGGATGATGATAGAATCATGTGCTTTATAGGATGCAAAGCACAGAAAGCATGTGGCACCATGAGGTGCAGAGGTCATGCCCAGGAACACACAGTAGAAAGATACATCTGAACACATTACCTTCTAAAGGTATGTTGACAATCTCCTTTCTGCTTTGAGGTAGGGGTTGAGTGTGTTCTTTTTGCTGCTGTTAGGAGCAAAATTTTTCCCATTTTATTAGAACAATGCTTTTTTTTTTTTTTTTTTTTTTTTTTTTTTTTTAATTTAACAAGCTTTTGGATTAAAAAAAAAAAAAAACCCACTCAAGACAAATACCAATAAGGAAACTGCTTTCATTCCTTGCCTCCTGGCCCAACATCAGCTTCCTGTACTTGATACATTGTAGCAAGCCAGCATTGCTTCCATGGCAGACAAACATAATTTTGAGCAAACATGTTCACAATTATGGACAAAGTTTCCTTTTCCAAAGGTAATTTTCCAGCTGAATACACCGAGCAATGGAGTGATCCACAGAGCTGCTAACTGAATTTAACCAAGTCGGAAGAACTTAAGCATGAGAATGGGGAGTCCTTTATCTCAGTACATGTGAGAAAGCCCAAGATCCACTTCTGCACACACAAATGTAAAACTGTAAGTCTGAGACTGTGTGGTAAAGGGCACCCTTGGCACCGAGCACTGCCATAGCTGTGGCTTACTGGAGACTGCCTTGCCATGCTATACTCGTTACAAACAGTATCTCTCCCGGTCTCAAGCAATTGTGAGATTATTATCTCTGTCTTAGAGATAGGCAAAAGGGATTGGTAACTAAAACATGGCAGAACTGATGTTCCAACTACCCAACATGACCTGCAATGTGGGCCAGGGTTAGGGGCTGGCTTTGCATTAGGTATATGACAATGTTTTTCTTTTAATGTTATATTTTATTTTGTTACCTATTAGGTAGGTGCTCTTGGGTCATGCTGTGGCCAGAGGACAGTTTGCTGGAGTCACTTCCCTTCTTTCATAACGTGGGTCCCAGGGATGGAACTCAGGTTGTCATGGTTGGCAGTGAGTGCCCTTAACCACTTTGACACATTGCCAGACCTAAGAATTTAAGATTAAGATCTATTAAGATTGCGATAATTCTTTAGTACTTTAAAAAACATGTTACACCACCATATTCTTTCACAATTCTTTTATTTCCTCCTTCTAAATAATTATAGATGTCACTTTTATGTCACCTGTTTCTAATCTTTGCATGCATTGGTTAAGACTTCCCTAAGATAGCGCCATTATATGGTCAGTAATTGTTTGTTTTTAATTAAAATGAGGATATGGCATGTTGAGATGGTTGAGCTGGTAGAACCCTTGTGTGTAGGCCTGACAACCTGAGTTCTGTCCCTGGATACAACAAGATAACAGGAAAGAACTGACTCCTGAGAACCGTATGTGGCATGTACATACTTGAGTGTGTGTGCAAGCATGCCCAGTACACTAAATAAATAGCTTAAAATGAAAATATCTTTAGTCAAAGACAGGTAATTTTCTACTTGCTGTCTCGGCTTTTTATTAACACTAGAACAATAGACATTAAATATTACAAAGTTACTTTGGGGCTTCAAGTGATTCAAAAAAAAAAAAAAATAGTGTTTCTCAATAGCCCGGGCTGGCCTCAGACTTGCATCAGTTCCTTTGTCTCAGCCTCCAGAGTCCTGGGATTGCAAGTGTGAGACACCACGCTTGAGAGATAAGTGAAAGTTGACTGTGTTTGTGTTAAAGAACGCTTTTAGCATCTTATATAAAGTCCTGTTCTGGGTGAGTCTTGCTTGGGGGATGAGGGAGAATGGTCTTGTAAATGCTCAATGTAACCACTAGAGGGTGCTGTGGACCCACGTTTGTTCTGTTTTGGCAGCGTTAAGTGTGCATTGCCCCCATTGGGCTTTCGGTGGGTAGCCCTAACCTGGGAGGGTGTCTAAAATTTTATTTCTCCATTTGATGTGGGGGGAAAAAGGGTTTGACAACTTCATTCAAGAGTCACTGGAACCCAGGTGTCACCACGTCACATCTGTTCTATTTCTCTGTCTCTCAGCCCTGTCTTCCTCCCGCTTCACTCTCCTTCCTACCTGCTGTGCTCACCCCTGCATGTAAGCAGAGGCCAGAGTCTTCTCTCACTTAAACCAGTGCTTGCTTCTTTAGTTGATCTGAAAGCTCCCAGGACCCCCCTGTCTCTACTCCAGCATATAGCACCTGTTGTGTTTTATAAAAAGATAGAAAGAAGGAATGTTTGGTGGAGGCTCTGTAAGGTGTGGGGGTAGGGGGTGTCTCTGTCGGCCCATGCTGAGGTATTAGCCACACAATGGTATAGTATAGAATAGAGTTTATTTAGAGCATGGGCAGCGGAGGGGGAAGAAGGGGAGCAGGAGCAAGAGGAGAGAGCAAGAGCAAGAGAGTAAGAGAGAAAGAGAGAGAGAGGAGGGGGCAAGCAGCCCCGTTTATAGTGAGTCAGGCAAGCCTCACTGTTGCCAGGTAACTGTAGGGCGGAGCCTAGACGAAATGCCAACAGCACTATTCCTGGGTACTAGACATTGAGCTTGGGTCCTCATGCTTTGGTGACAAGCACTTTACCCACTGGGCCATCTCCCTGGCCCAGTGAAGGCTCTTCTAACTTGGGGCTGGTAAAGATTGGCAAAACACCGGAGTGTTAGAGTCCTCAGTCAGAACGTCAGGATCGATGGACCAATTCCTAACCGCTGTGAGTCTCAAATTGTCCACTGGTCAAACTTGGAGCCAGTGGGACTGCCACATCACCAGTCCTTACTAGAATTAAGTGAGCTCACAGAAGAAAAGTACTGCATACAGCTCCCATCCAGAGGCGCTCCACCGGTGTTCAGCTTTGTCTGGGCAAAGCTCAGGTGGGCAGTGTGGACTCTTTAGCCGCTGGAGGAGCAGAGTGGGGTGTGGCGCTGTTTCTGCAGTCAGGGCTGTCGTATGCAGCCTGCTGTGTGACTCAGGCCTTGTACTCAGCCACCAGCTGGTACTACTCCCAGGTCCACTCAGAGAGATGGCCCCTGCTGGCTTACATCCTTCCTGTTCAGGCAGGAGGCAGTGTCCAGAGCTGGTGGCTGTACCCTGCTTCTGTCAGGCGAACCTTGATTGTGGAGGTAGGGTGGAAATAAAGACAAAGGGAGGGGTGAGGAGCTGGCTCAGTTGGTATAGTGTTTGCCATGAAGCTATGAGAAGCTAAGTTCAGATCCCACGTAAAATGCTGGGGTGGCGGCGAGTGCCTGAAACCCCAGTCCTGGGAAATGGAGGGGGGGAGGATCCAGAAGGCACACTTGCCAGCCAGTCTGGACAGGTTGGTAAGATCCATGCTCAGCAAGAGACCTTGTTTCATAAAATAAGGCACAGAGCAAGCGAGGAAGATAGTAGACATCAGCTCTGGCCTCCGCAGTGCCACAAGTGCAAGCACACACCTCGCATGCGCGCATACACAAACACGCATGCGCACACACCAGTGGCGACTAGGGGCGAGGGGTATAAGCTGCTTTCCTTGGGCTAACGCTGTTCTGTCTTTCCATCAGTTCTCCTAGTTTTCTTCTGTTGCCGTGACAAAAGACCCAGGCCAAAAGCAACTCGGAAAAGGGGGCTTATTTTAGTTCACAATTCCAGTTATCGTCCATCACTACAGGAACATCACAGCAGCAGGGGCTTGAGACGGTCAGTCATACGCACAGTGCAAAGCAGAAAAGAAACGAATGCATACACGCTTGCTTGTTTGCTTGTCTGCCTGCGTGTGCTCCGCTTGATGTCTCCATTCTTACACTGCCTAGGGAATGGTGCCACCCACAGGAGACTTGGTATTCCTACAGCAATTAATTTTAATGAAGACCCACCCTCCCTTTCACTGGCTCTCAGGCCAGACCACTGTAAACAACCACTCACTGAGACTTTCCTCCCAGATGATTCTAAGTTCTGTCAAATTGGTGTTTATTGTCAAATAAGCATCAAGGTGGAATTTACAAGTTTTTACAGAAATTACTGGGAATGTGGAATTTATATCTCTTCGTTGTCTCTTCTGTAGATCTTGTGAGAATGATTGTGCTGTGTGAACCCCAAATCCCACCCTGGTGGCTATTCTGTCATCTCATGGCCCCATTTGTTAATCTAGATTGGATCCTGGGAGCCGCCCTCAGTAAGCTGAGCAAAAAGTTTAGGATAGGTGGGGTCTGTCCCTTCTTAGCCTTTTGTTCTGTTCTTGGTCTTGATAGACAGGCAGGTGTGGCTAGCCTCGTGTGTCTGTGGGTTTCAGATCCATCTCTGCACTTCCTAAAACACTCTTGGAATTTTGAGCTGTGGCCTTCTGAGGAATCTTGTCCATGCATATTCAGACCAAACTCATGGGGGGGAACCCCAAACCTCACACCTCCAAAAGGAACCATCTGCTTTTGGGCGGGGGCGGGGAAGGAACCCCTTCTCCCTATCAAAGCCTTGTGGATTTAAGAAACCACCAAAGATGTTCAAGAGGGGCCTTTGTGTTTAACTTGCATGGACCCTATGATACCCACCCCCACCCCCCAACGAATAGGTCTGAGGGGGTGATCCTGAGCTAGCACGGGTGGGAGGAGATCAGATAATCATGGAGCAGGCAGCTGGCCTCAGCCTTAAATTATTGCCTCTGTGTGACCTGAGCGGCTGCTACAAAAGCAGGTGGTGGTGGTGTGCCGCCAGGGGTCACTCACATTACAACTGCATGGCTCAGCCCCATTTGCAGCACTAAAAGTTCCATCAGAGCATGCGTCCCAGGAAGGACGCTTGGCTGGGGCCATCTGCTTGCCCTGCGGGCTTGCTCCTCCCCATTGGCCCCACATTCATTCTAGCCCTGCTGGGTGCTGGCTGCCTGCCTGCCTGGCCGGGCCCATCTGCTCATACTGATTTTGTGACCCTGACCCCAGCCACAGTCCCTAAATGACTCATACTATGTGTGGGGCCCTTGTGAGGGTGACAGCCGGGCACAAGGGAAGAAGGAAGAAGAAATGAGGGCCCAGCACGGGGGTGGGGGTGGGGGTCGGGGCGGGGGAGGCTCTCTCAATTACTTGCCACACAAGCTTGCCTGTGCCCCCTCCCTCACACACATCTGAGTCTGGTTGGGTCAGAACCCAGGGAGGGAGTCACTTCTGATACTTGTCTATTCTATGTGTTGTGAGAGAAGTTCTGTCCTGGCAGTCATGGGGGATGCCCATGGGTACTTTGCCTTGGAAGTGCCCTGGGATCTCCCAACATTGCAAGTCTGTTCCCTCTAGTGTTAGGTGAGGATACAACTTGGGGCAGCCTGTTACATGGTCAGCATGCTCTGAGCTTGCAGTTTCTCTCTGTGTGTGTGATCTTGTGTGTATGGGAGCATATGTGTGTACATGGGGGCATGCATGCCTGTGGAAGCCAAAGAACAAATGTAGTGTTCATCCGGGAATGCTACTCCCCCTCCTCCTCCTGCTCCTCCTTCTTCTCTTCCTCCCCCTCCTCCTCCTGCTCTTCCTTCTTCTCTTCCTCCTTCTCCTTCACCCCTCCTCCTCTTCCTTCTCTTCCTCCTCCTCCTCCTTCTCTCCCCCTCCTCCTGTCTTTGCAGGAAAATCTGTCTGTTCTGGTGGCATACAGAGACTCTCCCTGCAGATTCCAGCTAGACTCTGTTGTATTGTGAGCTGCAGGGAACCTCTGAGAGGGGATGGAGTGTACCCATCTCCTGCCATGCAAAATGCCATGCAGCACAATGGGCAGAGAGCAGTTTCACATCAGAGAACCCTGGCAGATCATCCTGACCAGAGCTTCCCAGTGGGTTGGGTGGGGTGGCAGGGGATGGGGTGTTCGGGGAGTGTATCAGTGAGGTAGGAGGCACCAAAGACATCATTAACCGTGATCCCACTTGCGATCTTATTGCTGAGTGGGGGTGGGGGGTGGGGCAGGCACACCCACACCCAGTGTGTGCCCGAGTAGACCGGGAAGGGCACAGTACATCCACCTGAGGGACAGTGTTATTACTCAGCTTTCTGTCACTGTGACAAAATTCCTGGAAAAAAAAAAAAAAAAAAACAACTTAAAAGCCAGAAAGGTTATTTTGGCTTCTGGGTTCAGGTTTCAGCTTTGCTCTTGCGGTAAGCAGGGCTTTGTGGCTGAAGCAGCTTGTGGGACAGAAGCCACTTAACTCCTGGAAGTTGGGAAGCAAAGAGATAGACTGGAAAATGTAAGGGTCCCAGTAGTCCTTTTCAGAATGTATTAGAGTTCTCTAGAGTCACAGAATGTCTGGAATGTCTCCCTATATGGAGGGAATTTGTTATGACGGCTTCCAGTCTGCAGTCCAACTAACCCAACAATAAGCAGCTGTGGATGGGAAGTCCAAGGATCTAGTAGCTGCTCAGCCCCACAAGGCTACTTGTTTCAGCTGGTCTTCTGTAGAAATAGGTTCCAACAGATGTGCTGGCAAGGAAATGCAAGCAGGCAGAGAAGAGTGAATCTTCCTTCTTCCAAAGTCCTTATGTAGGTGTCCAGCAGAAGGTGTGGCCCAGATTAAAGGTATGTACCACATGCCTGGATCTGGGACTTGCTTTGACTCAGGCTGACCTGACTCAGAGATTTCCTTGCCTCAGTCTCCTGGGATTAAAGGAGTGTACTACCTTGCCTGGGCCTAAGCTTTTTCATGGCTACTATGCCTCAAGATTTCCATGTCAGGATCCAGGTCAGAGCTGGGCAGTGGTGGTGCATGCCTTTAATCCCAGCACTTGGGTGGCAGAGGCAGGAGGATCTCTGAGTTCAAGGCCAGCCTGGTCTACAGAGTGAGTTCCAGGACAGCCAGGGCTATGCAGAGAAACCCTGTCTCAAAAAACCAAAAACCAAGAAACCAAAAACCAAAACCAAAACCAAAACCAAAACACAAAACAACAAATAAACAAACAAACAACCAAAGACCAAAAAACCCCCAAAGATCCAGGTCAGAAACTTGTGTCTTTCAGTCTTAAGATCTGGATCACAGGTGAGTCCTCCAATTCTGGATTGTAGTCCATTCCAGATATAAGTTCACAACCAGGAATAGCCCTTACACAGGGCATGCGCAATGACCTAACTTCCTCCCACCAGGCCCTGCATCCTGCAGACTCTACTATTTCCAGCTAACACACCAAGATGGTGATTAAACCTTCAACTATGAGCCTTTGGAAGACACCAAAGGCCCAAAGCAGTAGAGTTATATCTGCATGTGTCTTAGTCAGGGTTTCTATTCCTGCACAAACATGACCAAGAAGCAAGTTGGGGAGGAAAGGGTTTATTTAGCTTACACTTCCACATTGCTGTTCATCACCAAACAAAGTCAGGACTGGAACTCAAGCAGGTCAGGAAGCAGGAGCTGGTGCAGAGGCCACGGAAGGATGTAACTTACTGGGTTGTTTCCCCTGGCTTGCTCAGCTTGCTTTCTTATAGAACCCAAGACCAGAGATGGTACCACTCACAAGGCACCCTTCTCTCTTGATCACATGAGATCCTTACAGCTGGATCTCATGGAGGCATTTTCTCAAGGGAGGCTCCTTTCTCTGTGAGAACTCCAGCTTGTGTCAAGTTGACACACAAAACCAGCCAGTACAGCATTACGGTAGGCCCCAAACCTTTTCAGTGATGGAGATTTCTAAAACTGGCAGTGCCACAATAGAGCACTTGAGAGTGACTTCAGACTTGAGAATAAAGTGTGTTGTTCCTGAGTGTGCCCCATGGTTCTGAACCCGGAGATCCTTGAGATGATGCCCGGCATACCAATATGTGGTAATGATGACATGAGACTGGGTACAAGCACCATTTGTGATTATCTGATGATAGCTTGTAGATTTCAGAGGATGTTCTGTGACTGAGAAAAAACAAATCTAAGTTGTTTCTCAACTGGGTAGACAAGAACAAAAAGATGTATCTATATTTGAGGGTGAGTGCCAGGATAAAGCAAGCATGAACCAGAGGAATTTGGATGAGGGACCCGTGGACCATCTTACTGATCCCAGTCCTGTGGGACCCCCCTTCCCGTCCAGGAGACATGGTGGTGGGCGACAGTGGGAACTACCCAGCTTATGCTTTGAGTTTGGGATGTTATTCAGTCTTACCCACCATTGTCCGGTGCTCCGAGAGATACAGTCTAGGTTCTGAGACCATTGTTAGTCATGTTAGGAATGTTGTATCCCGGTGGAGACCTGTGCAGAGTTCAGGTACTAATTCAGGCTGGAGATGTAGCCCAGGCTTAGAGCTTGTATGAGGCTCTGCATGCAACACTCCCCACCTCCAAATCTAAGCAACCACCAACCCTGCTGTCACCATGGATCAGCATGCAGGCACACCCAAGGGCTCTACAGCAGTCTGCCTTCTCACGTCTGCTTGACTTCAGAGGTGGCCATGGCCTTAACGAGACTCACAGTTCCCCACATCTTCCATTGACCAATGGTGACGTTCCTTGAGTGGCCTCAAATCCTAAGCCTGTTCCATACCAGCATGGCTCCTCACATCACACTGGGCCTGCCATCTGTGATTCCTGTCACACCATCACTCCCAACCACAGCCCTTATTCTTATATCTCCTTGTTTGCACATTCTTTCTGAAGATGTTTCCGTCTCAAGATGTATGAGTACAGATGTCACATGCCACAGTGTGTAAGTAGCAGTCAAAAAGCAACCATGGGTAGTTATCCTTACTGTTTACTTTGACAGGGTTTCTTGTTTGCCGCCGTGTTCATCAGACTAACTGATGCACCATTTCCAGGGATTCCCTTTTTTCCAACCCGTCTCACTGTGTGTGGGTTCTAGGGAGCCAAATTCAGTTCCTTACACTTGTATGACCAGAGCTCGCCCACTGAGGAGTCTTCCCAGGCCCCTCAGGGTGACATTCTCACACATGTATGCCAACACAATCTCTCCCCTACATCCTGCCACCCTGTGGTTGCTGGGAATTGAACTCAGGACCTCTGGAAGAACAGTCAGTACTCTTAACCTCTAAGCCATCTCTCCAGCCCCCAGCTAGTTTGATGAGCGCAGAGACAAACAAGAAATCCTGTCAAAGTAGAAGGTAAGGATGGTTGCTTTTTGACCCCCACTTATGCACTATAGCAAGTGACACTTGTACTCACACACATAGCCTGTACACCCAAAGCTAAAAAAGAAAATATTACGAGGAAACCGATCATCCTGTACAACCAATATGAAATAATGTTTCAAAAGCGTAGATGTTGATCCCACAGGGTGGGGAGGGCTGAGGTCTTTCCGCCGAGCTCCGGAGGGAAACTGAAGTTGCTAAGTTCTGGGTTGCAGTAGCAGCAGAGGCTCATGGGAGTCACCTCAGTGGGAGGAATCCTTTGCAGCTAAAGAGCTCTGGGTAGCTCTTAGCACCACGAGAGTGGTAAGAGGGGACACAAAGAAGGAAGGGTCTATGGGGAGAGGGACCGCAGAGGAGAGGTCAGAAGACAAGGCAGGATGGGTAGGGGTGAGGCTGGTGGGGTAGGGACTCATCAACCTGGGGGCTTTATATCTATGGACGTGTTGTTCCTTCTAACTGACGGCTCCTGATCAGCCTGCTCATGGAAGGTTCTCCAAGGTTGTAGGCTTGGACTGTGTCTCCAGGACAATGCCTTGTAGGTACATCCTATGTAAAATGTCTGTGAATTTGCAGGTAATGAGTGTTGAACAGCCAAAGCCACAGGACACCTGGAGCATTGTCAGGAGAACAGGGGGCATTGGCCGCTTGGGTTTTTTTTTTTTTTTTTTTTTTGTTCTAGAATTTTTTCACTGGGCCCAGGCTAGCTGCAGTGCAAGCAGCTAGGATCTCATCTCTATCACTAGTTGGGTGACATTGGGTATTCTCCTATTGCATAGAACCCTGAAGAAGCATCCTCCAGGCCCAGCCTGCTTTTTTTGTTGTTTGTTTTGTTTTTGAGACAGGGTTTCTCTGCGTAGTCCTGGCTGTCCTGGAACTCACTCTGTAGACCAGGCTGGCCTTGAACTTAGAGGTCCACCTGCCTCTGCCTCCCAAGTGCTGGGATCAAAGGCATGCAACGCAACTGCCCGGCAGGCCCAGCCTGCTTAATCTTTAAAAAAAGATGTTTGTTTTTGTAATGTTTGCCTGTGCACACGTGTGCATGCTTGAGGAGGACAGAGAGAGAAGCCGAGTGTCCTGTCCCATTGCTCGATGCCTTATTCCCTTGAGACAAGGTTGCTCGCTGAATTGGAAGCTTATTGTTTCAGCTAGACTGGCTGGCCAGCAGGCTTCCAGAATCCTCCTATGTCTGCTGCCTCCACATTGAACAACTGACACACATAGTCATGCTTGGGTTTTGGTGTGAATGCTAGGGATTTGAACTCAGGTCCTCATGCGTGCGTGGCAGGAGCTTTTATCCACTGAGCCATCTCTCTACCTTCTTAGGGTCACTAGTTGCAGCAGAAAATGGTGGATCCCCTTGGTTACTGAGGGTCAGTGGCTGCACATAGGAAATTTCCGAGGGGTCGACACTCTATGGGTGTAATGCTAACTTTGACCACAAGAGGACACCCTGTAACCACATCCTGGACAGGCACCCTAGGTTTGAGGCGATTAAGGAGAGACAAAATTTTCAAAAATTTCAGGTACTTTATGATCTTGTCCTTGGTGAACTAAACAGGTTGTTCTAAACCTAAAGGATCTTTGAAAATGCTACGTGTAGAAGTCCATCTTTTCCTCATCAATAATGATCAGAAACACAGCCAGATGAGGGGGGATTCAGAACATGGCTTGTTAACCTCCTGGCTGGGCTACCACTATGGAGTTGATTAACCTTTCTGTGCCAGTTTATTCACCTATAGAATGACCTCTCAGGGTCACTATGAGACTTAAGTGGTGCTTGCAACAGCACCTGGCACAGAGCAAACTCTACAAAAAAGCGTGATAAATAAGATAGTAATAGTAATAATACCAATTTGCTCAAAAGTTATTAATTTTTTTGTCAAATGAATAAAATCCAACAATTAAGAGGCACTCACAAGTTCCAAAACACATTGAATATATTTAAGCCCTGCAGCCTTAGAACCCTCTCGTGTATTCTGGCAGACAGCAGGAACAGAGGTTTTGTTCACTTGAGACAGGGTGTCTTGTCTAGATCCAGCCATGTAGCCAAGGAGGACCTTGAACATCTGGCTCCACCTCTCACATCCTGGGATTACAGATCTGCATCACCTTGCCAGACTTTCAGAGAGGGCTCATTCCTGTCTGAAAAGTAGGCATTTTCATTAAAAGTGAGTGAATGGAGTTCCACCCTCTACCCTTGGCTGTGGTGTGTGCAATATTTTGCATGAAGTCTTGTTGGACTTTGTTTTGACAGCAAGCTATATGCTAGGTCCTGACTGTGGCTGGGCGTTCTGCACATTGTATGAGTTCAGAGGGGCTTCTCAAGTCAGTCTCTCATTTTATATGTCCCCAGCCAGGGGACACACAGCCATGCCAAATGGCCATCACACAGTATAGGAAGCAGGCGTCTCCTCAGTGTCCTCCCTCGAAGCCAACCCCACAGATAGCTGGATTCCTGATCTGTGGTCCATACAGATCCATATGGTCTGTAATCACCAGGCACAATGGCCAGAACAGCAGTGGGGTTGACATCTGGCCCCGAGGTTATCAGACCTGAGTTTTCATTTGTATCACAGGGAATCAAGCTGTGGGGTGCTCAGCTGCAGCCCAGCCAAAGAAATGAGCAATGGCAAATTGTTTCACCACTTAGACATGCGGCGACTCTTCCTGCTCTTACAGGGTTTGCAGTGGCAGCCGCAGGCACTCCAGACTTTGCAAAATCAGAATCTCACTGTTGCTTTCTTATGGTGCCATGAAGCGGTATCAGGCCGTGGAATGCTCTGGAAGCCCTGTTGTAGTTACTCTGTGCCCTGAGGTTCCACTAGCCCCTCTTACGGTCTGTGTGCATTATTTTGCCAGGTGCAGTTTTGAATGCTTTTCTTTGGGAGAGCTTTATCATAAAGGTAGACTTAGTAGGTCCACATATGAGAGCGCTCACTATGGACCAGGCACTAGACTGAGTGGACTTAGTAGGTCAATCTACATGAGCACTTACATTCAATCAGTCACTGGACTGGGGTGTAGCTCAGTGGTGGAGAGCTTGCCAACCACATGCCCGTCCGTTAATGTTAACTCACAGCAAAGAACATAAACAATACTAAACAAAATGTTTGCCCAAACTCCAAACCCAGGCCCTCTGTTTTCATGCTAGGTCAGAGTGAATAAGCATCGAACCCAGCTTTGGGTCTTGGTTGTCTGTTGGGTGTTCATGCTTGTGTATGTATGTGTGTGCACACTTGTGCATGTGTGTATGCGTGCATGCTTATGCATGTGTGTGCATGCTTGTGCATGCATGCTTATGAATGTTGTGTGCACATTTGTGCATGCGTGTGCATGCTTGTGCGTGTGTGTGTGTGTGTGTGTGTGTGTGTGTGCACTTGCGCATGTGCAGATGCATATGCATGTGTTTGCATGTGAAAGCAGAGGTCAGCCTTAGGTGTCATTCCTCAGAAGCCGTGCACCTTGTTTTTTGAGACAGAGTCTTTCACTGGTCTGGAGCTCACTGATTAAGCTAGGCTGGTTTGCTAGTAAACTCCTCTTCCTCTCCAGTGCTGGGATTAAGAGCCCTGGCCATCACAGCAGGTTTTTCCACATGGCTTCTGGGGACTGAACTCCGGTCTCTGAGCTTGTGCAGCCAGTGTTTTGTCAACCAAGCTACAGAGCTATCTTCCCAGGCTCTGAACCTTGAAGTTTTGCTAGTTTTGTCCGCCAGCATGGTGGGAGGGCTCCCATGTTTTTATTAGCTTATCTTTCAGAGCAGAAGGCGAGCTTGTGGCTTGGGTTTGCCGTGGCTCTGTCACTATTGGGAGCAGCTGTCCCTGTGTGTCAGCACACCTCCCACTCCTAGAACAGAATGTTAACCAGAACTCAAATGCCCATGGGGCTGGTAGGGCTGATTATGAGGCTGCAGGCCTGACATGAAGCTTAGGTGTGACTAAGAAGATAGCAAGATGGCCGCCACCAGTTCTCTTCCACCCCTCCCAGCAAGTCAGACCTGACTGAGTTGTGAGCGGTGGACACTGACCATGCAACAAACTCATTTCTAGATTGCATGGGGTCCCAGGAGCCACATTACAGGATCTCCCCAGGAATGGAGCTTTTCTGAATGAAGGCTGACCGGCACCTTCCACCTCTGATTTTCAGATCCCAAACTTGGTGCACACTCCAGCCTCGGGCACATTCTGTTTCTTTGCTTCTATCTCTCGGTCTCTCCCTGTCTCCTGCCCCCTGCAGCCGAGCCCGCCTTCTTTCCTGCTCTCTAATTGAAAAAGAATGGCCCTCTCTTCCTCCTCTCCAGCTCCCTCCTCCCTGCAGCTGCCTGGATTTACAGCTTGCCTCTCATGTTGTTGTTGTTGTTGTTTTTCCTCTCAAAATCTAATTAAATAACAACCAGAACCCCCCACTCCTCCCTCCAAAAAAAGAAAAAAGAAAAAAGAAAGAAATCGCAGAAGAAAATGCCTCTGAAGTGAACAAAGAACAAAGAGAGTTGGTGGATGTAGGGCAAAGTTCAGTTCCTAGGTGGGGAGCCTGAGGCTCAGAAGGTTCTGGCACATAGTCTGACCAGGAAGACGGAACACCTGTGGCTTGGGGAGGGGGTGTTTCCACTGGGGTGCAGAGTTTTGTGTTCCTGTGTAGGGTTGCAGCTGACTGTTGCTCCAAATCCTTCCTTACTGTCGAAAGGGAAAGTAGGAATCCAGGAATGATTTGCAAACCTCCGGTGGCAGCAAAGGCTCTGCCTTCGCTCCTGTCTTCGCTCTGCAAGCCCACAGCCAAGAATAATCGGGCCTTCCAGAAAGCTCTCACCACGGATGTCCGGCTTGCTGTGAAAAGCCTTCTCTTTTTGTTTCCTGTTTCCTGTCTCAGCTGTCCAGTGAAATGCCCCCACCTGTAGATCTGTATTTCACCCCGGCAAGGGGGCGGGTACATGGCTTTGAGGATGGGCAGAGGGGTGGAAAGGGCTGATGGACCCTTTAAATGCTGGTATGCTGCCACTGCTGAGGCTTAGGTCTTGCATAAAGGTTTTATTTCTTCTTTTTAAAAAGTTACCGTAGTCATGGGTCACAGACCTACTGTTCCATCATTAGCAGATCTTGGGGGAACAACCAAAGACTTGCCCTGTTTTAAAAAGCATCGGTAAGGCTAACAACCAAGAGAGTCAGGTGCTACCCTGATTCTAACTGATGAGCATAATAGCACAGGAGAAGGCAAGAGTCCACGTTTTTCTGTGAAAGCTGCTGACTTTGAAAAGGTGTCAACGAATTTGGCTTTTCCTAAGACAGACCAAGAAACTCCACCTGCCCTGGGCTCCTCAGCCTGCTTTGGTCTTGCAGCCTTGGTCCAGCCACCTCCAGTGCTGGCTTGGGTGGCTAGCCTATGCCTGCCGTTTAAAATCATTCTCTGTGCACACTCAGATGCAGAAGGGAGGCAATGCCTCACAGAGATTACTGCCCAGGGCAGAGACTACCTCCATCTTCCTCCAATGAGGCATGTTTCCCTCAGGACCCCTCCTAGCAGACAAAGTCTCAGTGAAGAAGTTCACTGAGAGAATTGGCTGGGCGAGGGGATTATCTCTCTGGTTTGCCCAGGCTAACCTTTAACTCTTGGATTTAGGAGTCCTCCTGGCCCAGCCTTCCAAATTGCTGGAATTCTAGGCGCCCCTATGCATTTATTTTAATTCAATTTTGAGTTAGGGCCTAAGGTGTTCCAGGGTGGTGATAGTGTTTGGTTCAAGGATAATCTTGAACTCCAAGTGTGTACTACTTACTGTTCGTGGTTTACAAAGCCAGTCCTGATGCACCCTGTCCGCATCCTACCTACCGAGCTATATCCCCATCCCTAGTGTTTCAAAAGTGAAGCATACGTGAAAGTTCCCCTTAAATAGACTCACTGCCCCCTGCATGCTTAAGGTTTAGGGATGGAGTAACAGTGTAGTATGGGGTTTAGAAATACTGCCCGGTCCTAACCTTTCTTTCCTAATTGAGATGGGGACTTTTGGGGCCGCCAGGATTTAGGTAGGTAAAGCTGTGCGAGGCCCCAATCTTACGGCAAAGAGGAGGGTTTCCTGTAATCGTATACTTTGAAAATGCCAGCAGAGTAGACTAGCTTCGGGGCTTGTCAATCATCCCTTCTGGCCCAGACTGGCTGGGGGCGGGGTCTGGAAATGCTAGTACTTAAGCCTGCGCTAACCTGTATCGGCCTTCCTGTGGGGGACAGGCCGGAGGATGGGGTGCGATGGGGGGGGGCGCGTTTCCTGCAACCTGACAAGTGAGCACTTTTCTAGTTATAAGTGGCAGCGGCGGGTGTGTGCTAAGATATCAAATGGATTACGTATTTTATTAGGAAGGAATTTTGAGAATTTGAGAGAGCTTGCAGATCAAATTCGTGCTTCCGGGAACCCACAGGGCTGACATCTGCAGTTCTCAATGAAGCCTCTGGGAGGCGCAAGACGCCGGTCCCTCGCCTAGCCTTCGGCGTTGGCAAACACGCAGCTTCCCTGTGGAGCAGGAAACCGTCCTGTAAGGAGTTCAAAAATTAACACTGAATGTATATATTCACCACCCACCTGCAGAACGCTCCAGTAATAAGGAAAAATTCCCCTCCGTGTGTGTGTGTTATTTTTGCCTCAGTCTGACAAGCTTCCTGAACACCCTTTGCCCTATCCAGCTTCCCAGGCCTCACTCAAGAGAATCTCCAGAAGTCCCCTAGTACACTTTTCTGTGTGAGCACAGAGAGATGCAAACACCCACAGTGTCGTGTTCTGCCCGGTTCCAACATCACTTCTTGTATTATATTATCAGAACAGAACCTTTTGAAGAAGCATTTTTAGGTAGTTGAAATATTTCAAAATCTCCTCATTGAACAAACGAATTCTTGGTCCTGGGTTGCCGGCTCCTTTCGGTCTCCAGGGCTTGGGCGCTGGGTGCAGGCGCTACCCTGATTCTAATTGACACGCATAATAGCCCAGGGTTCTCGGTGCCTGGGGTGTCCCAGCCCAAAATCCCCTGAGAGGTCAACGCGAGGCAGTATGTGGTGGGTGGATGGGAAGGTCTAGATCTTTCTAGGTCGGCCTGTAGGCGGCGCCCTGGGAAAAGCATTGTGGAACAGCGTGTATCGAGCTCCCGGAGTCTGAACCCCGGAACCTCTGGGTTTGGGACGCAGTAGCCCTGTGTGTACAGCTCTCTCCCGAGCTTGGCACTCGTGTATCAGAATCCCAGCAGCCAGGATAAGCCTAAGAGGTGCGCACCCAGGGGCGGGGGAGAGGCACGCGGCTCCGACCCCCACGCGCCGGGCAACCCTGCGACCCCCGCGGACGACGGGGCTTGGCCCACCCCACCGGCGGCAGGTGGACAGTGTTGCTATGAAAGAGAAAGCGTCGATTGTCCCCACCGCGAACTGCCACACGCCAGACCTCCTCTTTTGTGTGCCCCGTATAGAAATGCAAACGAGCCGCGTGTGTCGGCAGCAATCTGCTGGTCCCTGCTGCCCGCGCCCCACAGCGATCTGCTAGGGGTAGGGTGGGGGATGGGGGGCTTAGACCTTGCAGCCGCGACCCCGTAAGGCGCAGAGTCCTGAGTCCCTAGTGGTAGCCTAGGCCTAATGTCAGCTGCAGTTGCAAACCTTTGAGTTTAAGTTTCGGTTTCGATGTAACAGCCTCATAAACTTCAAATTGAAAAAATAAAGAAAAATTAGAAAGGTCGCAAAAAATGCAAAAAAAAAAAAAGAGGCTTTTACATTCTCCAAGTGTGCATTCCACAAATTCCAGTATCCTATTAGAAAACAACGTGCTTTTTTTTTTTTTTTTAACTTTTTCCTTTTAAGGACTTAACAAAAAAGAAAGGCGAGGTGAAATCTGCAGGCTCCAGTCTGCCTGGTAACACTCTGACAAAAGCGGCAGATTTGAGGCTGTGTCATCCCCCGCACCCCTCCCCACGTGGCCTTCTGGCACGAGCCGCAGGCCTGCCGCCTCATTTACATCAGAAAGCGGGCGCTGGCCAATGGGAGCGCAGCCTCCCGCCAGCTGGCGGCGGCGCGCCGAGCCCGTCTATAAAAGGGCTCTCCCGGCGGTGCCTGGCGCACTCGCTGGTGGTGGGCGCGCATCGGGTTTTGGGGATCTTTACCTGCTCACGGGTTCCCTCCGCACTCTTCACTTTTGGATAACTTGCTGTTCGTGGATCGCACAATGACTCTGGAAGAAGTCCGTGGCCAGGATACAGTTCCGGAAAGCACAGCCAGGTGGGTTTTGGGGTGCCGCGAGTTGGACTTGTCGGGGTAGCGATCTATCGGGGTCCTTTAGGAGAGAAGTTTGCAGGGCGGGAGCCATGCACTGTCTGGCTGCGAGGTGCCGAGACACGGGACCAGAATCACTACATTTCGATTCCTGTCTAGAGCTAGAGTTTGGGGTGCCGGCATCTGGTCGGGGTTGGGGAGCCTGGGATATGAGTGCCAGATCAGAAGTAAGGAACCGAGAGTGCAGGCGCCAGGTCGAGACTGGGTGATGGGGAATGAGGGCGCCAGATCATGACTAGGGTGCCAGAGGTGTGGGCGCCAGGTCGGGACTGGGGATCCGGGTGTGTGGGCGCCAGGTTGGAGTTGGGAGGCAGGAATGCTGGCGCCAGGCAGGTCTAGGCTAAGGGGCCAGCTGGGACTTGGAGGTCAGGGCAGGGATCTCTCCGTCGTGTCCCCGTGCTGGTCCCCACTCACGGCGCTTGTTCTTTCACAGGATGCAGGGCGCCGGGAAAGCACTGCACGAACTTCTGCTGTCGGCGCAGCGCCAGGGCTGTCTGACCGCTGGCGTCTACGAGTCCGCCAAAGTCCTGAATGTGTGAGTGTAGAAAGGCCCCGCGTGCAGGGATTGGGGTTGGCGCGGCGGGGAGACCTGGGGGTGGCATCGACTCTGACCTTGTCCTTTCCATCTGCTCTGCAGGGACCCTGACAATGTGACCTTTTGCGTGCTGGCTGCCGATGAAGAAGATGAGGGCGACATAGCGCTGCAGATCCATTTCACGTTGATCCAGGCGTTCTGCTGCGAGAACGACATTGACATCGTTCGCGTGGGAGACGTGCAGAGGCTGGCGGCGATCGTGGGCGCCGACGACGAGGGGGGCGCGCCGGGAGACCTGCATTGCATCCTCATTTCGGTGAGTGCCCCCACTGCCTCCCCACGCCAGTCCCCCACCCCGTCCTAGCCAAGGACAGGCATGGCTGACCCTTGAATTTTTTTTTTTTTTTTTTAAATTTCAGAACCCTAATGAGGACACATGGAAGGACCCTGCCTTGGAGAAGCTCAGTTTGTTCTGCGAGGAGAGCCGCAGCTTCAACGACTGGGTGCCCAGCATCACCCTTCCCGAGTGACCGCCCAGAAGGGACCTTGGTCTGAACGACTTGGTGACACTCTAGCGCGCTGCTGGCTCTGGAGTGGCCCTCCGAGGGCGCTCGAGTGCGCATGGAGACTGGCAGGCGATGTTGCCTGGAGAGCGAGGAGCGCGGCCTCCCAAGAAGGGGGTCTGGAGTCAGCGGGGACATCTTGTTCCGAGCCCAGGACTCTGCCAGTGTCCAGAGAGGCTGCTAGCACAGGAAGGCCTAGGCAAGGACGTTGGCCCCAGGGCCGGGAAGAACCGACCAGAGAGGCAGGTGTGACTCAGCAAGCAGCCTTCCAGTGAAAGGAGGGGAAAGGCAAGGCAGGCGGCCGTCTGGACTTGGTACAGATGCAGGAGCGGCCACTGCAGGAGCGAGCCGGACTTAGACTGCAGTGCTCTTTCAAAAACCGGATCCCGGGCAATGCTTTCATTTTCTAAAGGACGCTATCGTGGAAGCTTTGAATTTCACAATAAACTTATTGAAACAAACTTATGCCTTTTATTGAGGGTAGGGGATTCTTATCTCAGGGGGAGACAGTAAAAGGGTGTTTCTGGTGGTTGATGGAGTTTTGTGGCACCTGTGACCACCTTTCTGTTGGCAAGAAACTGCAGCCTCCTGGGGCTGCCAGTGGGGGAGGGGGTGCTGGCGAGTAGTTAAGGGGAGATCTTGGGGCCTGAGTACTGTTTGAACCTTTCAGGAAGATTTCAAACTTGCAAGACGGGAGCATACTTGATAAGGCCTCCTGGTGCAGAAGCTCCGGGTTTGCAATCCAATCCGATAACAGTGACTTCTGCCTCCAGTCCCGCTCCGCCCCCTCCCCCACTTTTGCCTCGACAGCTGCTTATCTGAACAGCTTGCGGGAGGCCCTGTGCCTTCCAACACAATGAGCTTGCCTTCTGCAGCTCTGCCCTTGATGTGGTGGCTGTGGATGGGGGCGGGTTGCTCTAGCTTTC
Source organism: Arvicanthis niloticus (assembly GCF_011762505.2). Classification (NCBI taxonomy): domain Eukaryota; kingdom Metazoa; phylum Chordata; class Mammalia; order Rodentia; family Muridae; genus Arvicanthis; species Arvicanthis niloticus. Next base: position 12,099,292 of record NC_047665.1, on the reverse strand, counting down.
AGGAACTTTCTCCTTTTAATTGCTCTGACAAAGCTACGCTACTAAAGTATTAATATCAAACATGACAGCAGTGAGTGCGTTTTACGTATGAATCATCGTTTTTTGTCACAGCCGTGATGGAAGTTACAGTATCTTAGCAGAAGTTGGAAGGCACCGTCTTTATATATAAATAGGAGTGAGCCAGTCTGAGTGGGGTGGGCATCTGCTAGTTCCTATTCTCAGTGCTTCTGCCCACATCAGTGAGGGCTGCTGCTATCCACAATTCCTTTTAAAGTCGGAGGACAAACGCTTGGGAGCCAAGATTATCTTTTGAGAAGGATCTGGGGGGTTGGGGAGGGGTACGTCCCAGTGAGAGGACTTTTTCTGTAGCTTAGTGCTTCTGGCTTTCACTGCGCATTCCAGGCTGTGCAGACGGATGGGGGAAGCCCACGTGGGGCTTTCTTGCTGTCAGCTCTGCTGCCGGGCAGAGCACAAGCCTTCGGGGAAGGGCGGGGTGGGGTGCTGTTTTTCTAAGAAGGCCATTGGGCTGATTTACCAGCAGTGCTTGGGGAGGCTGGTTTGCCGGTTGAATGCCACTTAAAAAAAATGCAAAAGCAGATTCTGGAAGCCCGTGGAAGGCAACAGGAAAAGTGCAGGAGTGCGAGGACACTTCCTGTAAAGAGAGCATGCCTTCCTGCTTCACACCAAGTCCACTATGCCCAAATAGCATCACCCTTTCGCTTGGGCGTTAATTTTTTTTTTTTTCTTTCTTTAGGTGGGGGAGTCTTGCAGTGCAGGAGTATACCTGCATGCTGGTAAAAATAACCTCTTGCCATAGTGTTCAGTGGAAGGCTGCAGGCTGGCAGACCCTTGTAGGACCTTGAGTTGGTAATCCATAGGAAACTCGGCTTTCTCTGATTGGCCCTTACTTTGCAACCACCTGTTAGAGTTTTAGGAGACAAGAATTCTTCAGGTGGGGGTGGGGTGGAGGTGGGGAGTAGGAATGCCGGTTTGGGTGGTTAGTAGCTGGGAGGGGATGATTGTGGCCAGAATTTGTGCTGAATTCTTTATATATGTTAATATTATCATGGACTAATCAAGAGTGCATAAAATAAATGATACGGTGTGCAGTTGTTTAGGCAGGGTCTTGGCCTCAAACTCGGCATGCAGTCAAGGCTAACTTCGAACTTCCTTTCCTGCTGCCTTCAGCTCCAAAGTGCTGGAATTATGAGTGTGGGCCACCGTGCCCCATTTTGTGCAGGGTCGAGTACGAAACCCAGGCAAGCTCTCTGCCAACACACACAACACCACATCCCCATCCTTCCAATGCATGGAGTTTCCAATCCTTGTGTTCCATACTTAACAGTGACCATCGGTGAATATGCATGGATAAACCCTAGATACATGCTAAGTATGACATACATGTTCAGTAGAGGAACATGAATGTTGAGCCTGATGCTCCGCCTCTGGAAAGCACTGAATGAATCTTAATGACTTGAAAGCTAATGGCAAAAGAAGGAAAACATAGGAGCCACAGAACAAGTGGGTGGGTAGCCTGATGCTGGGCCACCATTGGAGTGTCAAGGAGCCTGCAGCTTGCAGGCTGCAGGCTGTTTCCAGACAGACACCTGCTTTCCTGGGAGATGGTTTTTTTGTTGTTTTCTTGCATTTATAAAAATTACAAATCAGCCAGGCAGTGGTGGCGCACGCCTTTAATCCCAGCACTTGGGAGGCAGAGGCAGGCAGATTTCTGAGTCCGAGGCCAGCCTGGTCTACAGAGTGAGTTCCAGGACAGCCAGGACTACACAGAGAAACCCTGTCTCAAACAAACAAACAACAACAACAAAAAGTTACAAATCCATTTGGAGAAAACTTGCATAATGCAAAAACTAATTAAGAGATATTGTAGCCCACCGAGGACACATGTGAGGTTTACCTCTGTGGTTTGCATCTTGCAAACACACTAACTAGCACACTCTTGTCTGCTTTTGCTACTTTCCTTTCCAGTGGGAAGTCTCTTGCAGACCCCCTTGTAGCAAGTGACTTCAAAGACTACAACCAGCCGAGGGGTGACCACATACATTCCAGTCTATGATCTAGCTGATGAGTCTTCACCTGTATGTAGTTTTTGCCAAAAAAGACAGACACTTGGAGCTAGGGATATGGCCCCATATATAAGTGTTATGGGCAAAGAATTCAAGCCCCACAATCCATGTTAAAACGTCTGAGCATGGTGCTATGGACTTATACTCCCAGCACTGGGCAGGCAGAGACAGGAGGATCCCTGAGTCTGGCTGGCCAGCCAGTCTAGCCTCTGATGAGATCCAGGTTAGTAAGAGACTGTCTCAAAAGGAAAAGGTGGCCGGGGCTGGAAAGATGGCTTAGTGGTTAACAGTGCCCACCCAGAAAATTTACAATTGCCTGTAGCCCTAGCTTCAGGGATCTGCTGTTCCCCTCTGAAGAATTCTAAATGTCCAGTGTCTAAAACCAACCTGCAGCACTGCTTCAGAGTGGTAAAAGCCAGCCATGCTTGCCTTTTATTGTAAAACCTGTCTCAGCATTAGATGATTGCTGTAAAATTTGCTGGCACACTTCCCAAAGATGAGGTGGATACAGAGCTGGTGACTGGGCTTCTGAGGTAGCAGAGCAGGCAGAGTGCTTACCACCAAGCCTGATGACCTGGTGACCTGATTCTGATCGCCAGAACCCACACGGCAGAAGGAGAGAACAGACGTCTGTAAGTGTGCTCCCTCCCCGTGCGCGCATACACACAAGGTACATAAATTAAAGAAAGATTAAGCTAATTGAAACTAAAACAGAACTGGGGGCTTCTGGGAGGGCCAGGCAGCTCTGTCCATGTAGAGCCCAGAGCAGTGTCTACTCAGGGAGCCAGTGCCTCCTACAGGGGAGGATGAAAGGTCAGAAGGATCGCTGCCATTTATTGTAATTCTAAAGGTCTTAATTCTGGCATTAAGCACTTCATGAAAAGATTCACCCCAGAGGGAAAAAAGCAAAAATTAAATTTTACAGACGAAGAGCAAAGGAAACAAGGCTGGGAAGACAACTCAGAGAATAGACTTTAAAAAAAAAAACCCATTAAAAAACATGTTGGGGGTTTACCATTGGGTTTCTAGGCTATCAACCCTCCAGAACTTTTCATTCAGGTATGTAGCCATTCTGACAAGATAGAAGATACTTTAAAAGAGATTCCTGTGGTATCAGGCTACCGAAACTTCAGGCCCCAAAGAATTAAAATTTCCCCAAGAATTCCATGTTGGGGGAAGGGAAGGCTGAAGCCCTAATGCAGGAGGAGGAACTTGCCTCCCAGGAAGAGATTTCACACAGTTCTGATAACTTATCGGACCACCTTGAAGGACGGACTGGAGCCTAGAGATGGCTCAGTGATACCTGCAACCCCACCCAGGTCAGGCCCGCTTAGCCCTGAATAGCATACCCCTTGCCTTTATTGAAGCTAAAGGAAGCTAAACCTCATGCCAGGACCCCAAAGACAGGCATTGTGGGGGGGGGGGTGTCACTGGATCTCTATTTCTCCCTCTCTTTGATGTGGCCACATAGAATAAATCTCCCTTTTATGCTTCTCATGACTACCTGTTGATTTACTCAGCAATCTCTCATGGCTGAGCCTAGCTTGCTGGGGCTGCTGGGGAGGGAGGCAGGTTCTAACTCTACCTACCAGCTCCAGTAACAGGTTGCTTCGAATGCTCCAGAGGAAAATTGTCCTTCCACAGGTCCCATGGGAGCTTTATGACTTGACTGGGGATAGTGAAAGCATGGTTTCAAGTGGCAAGCCTCAGATGCATGCCCGTTGGAGGAGCGGCTGAGCTGGCTGCAAAGATGCAGGGACAATGGGGACTGTGGGGTGCTGGCAACCACACTACGACTTCGGTTTCTGGCCTAGAGCAAACTTACATTTGACCTTTGGAACTTAAGTTGAATTCAAGCCTTTATCTTCTAAGACTTGCCAAATTATTTCACCTCTCTAGGTAAAAAAAAAAAAAAAAAAAAAAAAAAAAAAACTCTCCAGGAAAGGATGAAGACTACCTGGGGGAGTGGGAATTCTAAAAGGAGCCTTGGTAGCCTTAGGGCACCTGGCATACAGCCAACTAAGGCAGCAGAGTTTAAAATAATTTTTTCCTTTTTGTTTTGTTTGCAGCATCTGGGCTTTGATGAACACAGGCTGGCTTTCTTTAGCGCAGTGTTGAGCATGGTCTTCTCTTCAGTCCTGGTCAGGCTGGACCGTGTATACAGGGAGTGTCTGGGGCAGGCTCCAGTGTCCCCAGGCCCACCTGCTCACCTCGAAGGCACACTGTTGAAAGCAGTGAGAAACGGGAGGACTCCAGGGAGACCTTTTCCCTCACACAGTGGCTAATCGTGTGAGATTCCTGGAGGCCACGGAAAAGTATGTCACCACTCACATTCCTGTCGTTTTAGTGTTTCGAGCGCTGTCTCCCATGTATCCCTGCTCCCTGAATTCTCTACAGTCCAGCCCTTCCCAGAATGTGGCCGCGTGCTTTCCCAGGAGCTGATATTACCCCTCCTTCCGGATCCCTCTCCCTCCCGCCTTCTCTTTCTTCTATCTCAGCCCCTCCCCCTTTCTCTCCTGCTGGGTGCCAGGCTCCCGAGAAGTGGATCCACCCCGCCAGGGCTTGCTGCTGCTCTCTCAGCTAGGTCTGACTCAGGGGATTTCTCGGGCAGAATTCGCCTCTGCCTAGAGCCCTTGCAGACCCCCTGCTCATGTCTACTCTTTTGCCTTGGTGTTCCCGAGCGTCTCCTCTGACTCACCAGGGCTCTCCTTGTGCTGAGCCCTGCCCATATAGAGAGGTCCAGTCTGTGCTGGGACAGACAGTGACTCAGCCTCAGATCCTCTTGGCCAAAGGCCTCCTGCGGAGCCCCACACTTATTCTTTCTCCATATCTCCCCTTGATTCACAATCTCCTATGAGGATTGGGATCTTGACTTATGAGGTGGACTCGCCATAGCAGTGTGGCAATGGTGACAACGACCAGATGAGAGGGTGAGGAGGAGGCTGTCTTCTGTGGGCTTATTCGGCCTGCTTCCTTGCCTCCAGCAGCCGTCCCTGCCCTTCCTGCTTCTTCCTCAATTGTTAGGATTGCAGATCCCTCCCTACACTTAGGGTTGCTTAGGTTACTAGGCAACGGGAAGTCTCCAGGTGAGAGCAGCCACAGAGCTCGTGTACAGGAGGTGGGTCCGGCCTGAGGTGGCTTCCCGGCCTTGACCTAGGAGAAATGATGGAAGCCGATCTCAGCATCCATGATAGAGGCTGGAGGCTTCCAGGCTGTACAGCTGCCTGGGGCAGGTGGAGGGCTGAGGAGAGTAGCCAGTGGAGGGCTGTGCCAGGGGACATGATGGAGTCTCTCAGCCCCTGCCTCTCAGTCAGCCCTTGCAAGAGGCAGGAGGTAACATGCACACAGAGGACCATGCTGGCCTGAAACAGCGCCAGGTAAAAATCAATATTGCAGTTGCCAAGTGAGTCTTAGAACTTTAGGGGAACAGAACACGGTGTTGCTGGGAGAACAGAGTGGACTGGCTTCCTGGCCCTTTCCCACAAGGAACAGGCACTTCTGGACATGAGACTTTGTGTCTCAAGCTGACAGACCTTCCAGCAGTATTCTAGTACCTGGCTAACAGTGCTAGGCTGGGAAGGTCACGTGCAGGGTTCTCTCTACCAAGAAGCACAGTCAATAAAATCTGATTCAGAGATGAGTAGGCTTCGGGACAAATGTCACAAGCGAGGTCCTTGGAGTCCAGGAGTCTGTTTCTCCAATCCCGTCATTATCAGGACAGGTAATGATCTCGGAGCATAGATGAGAGGGCAGCTGGTCCCTGTGCATCTGTTGCTGTCGGCTGGACCTGAAAGCCAGGTTGGACAGATGACACTGTCATCAGTATAGTGGCATCCCAGGTGACACTCACCAGGAGGCAGAGCTCTGTCATGGGCCTGTGATGAGAGCCAGCTCTGTGCATTCTTCCTCAGATGATTAAAGGGCTTTCCAGATGTGGCTAAGGTTACTGGGCAGTGTATCTGAAGAGAGAGAGTGTGTCTGCTGGGAGAGGTATCTAGTCACATGCACCCTAAAGAGCAGCGGTAGGGAAGGGAGTTGGAGGCTGTAGGATGCAGCCATCACTGCTGGTTTGCAAGACCAAGCCAGCAGCAGCTAGGAAACAGCAAATGGGGGTGGTCCTTAGAGGCTGGATAGGTGGACTCTAGCTGGTATCCCAGTGTGAAGAGGACCTAATTCCTACCCACACCGGGAACCATACATGTCAATAATACAGATCAGCTCCAACTCAAATTCCTCAGAGCCTAGCACATAGCTTGGTCTTTCCTAGAACTCTGCATAGGTACCTTCCCAGCCTGGAGTCTGACCCATGGCATCATAAGCAATGGCACAGGAACTGTTCAAAACTGAGTTTGTGGCAGTTCGTTTGGCGTAGCGTGGCCAGAAGAAGCACCAGTGTCCTTTTTATTTTTAATTGTGTGTGTGCATGAGTGTGAGTGTGTATGTGTGAGAGCGTGTATGTGTGTTTGAGTGTGTGTGTTTGAGTGTGTATATGTGTGTGTGTGTATGTGTGTGTTTGAGTGTATGTGAGTGTGTGTTTGAGTGTGTGTGTTTGAGTGTGTGTGAATATGTTTGAGTGTGTGTGTGTACTTGTGTGCACTGCCTGCACAGGCCGGAAGAATGCTGTATTCCTTGGAGCTGGAGTCACAAGCAGGTGTAAAAGGCCCAATATGGGTGGTAGGTATCGCACCCAGGTTCTCTGTGACAGCCACAAGCACTTCTAACGGCTGAGCCATCGCTCCCTCTCCATCCCCTTAGCTGCCCTCACATCTTGTTGTCCATAGGCCTCACCTGTACTGTACCACAAACCTCTGGTGTTCCCCCACCTGCTCCTGCACCTCCACACTTCCAGGCATCTTTGTTTTCACACTCTGGGATAGGGGTTCTCCAGGGTCTCTGTACATGCGTGTTGTGCTTCCTTAGAGGATCTGCAGATGAAAAGAAAACTAGCATCAGAATTCAGCCAAGTTTAAGAAATAACGGAGAGCAGGCTCTTCTGCATGTACCGCGGAGTGACTGCTGAGCACTGTATTGGAGAGAAGACACTCCGGGCCAGCCACAGAGATGACAGGGAGGGCAGCGTGGCAGCCCCGGGCCAGCATCATGGCTGGCTCCCTCTTAGCTTGTTTTAGTTTCATTCTATTGCTCTGCCGAAAAACAGTGGGAGAAAAGGGTTTGTCTGGTCTATCCTTCTAGATCACCATCCATCATGAAGGGAAGTCAGGACAGGAAGTCAAAATGACCTGCCTGCTATTCCAGGTAGCATGACCTCCAACTAGGGAACTAACTCACAGTCAAGGAAGAGCAAGCAGAGACCTTGGGGGAGGCTGCCTGCTTGCCCATGCTGGCCCATTACCAACTAGATCCTTACACAGGACCACCTGCCCAAGGAACGGTGTTCCCCACATGCCTACCCTCCCAATGATGCTGCCACCCTTGATGCAGTTCTTCATGTTGTGGTGACCCCCAGCCATAAAATTATTCTGTTGCTACTTTAAAACCGCAATTTTGCTACTGTTACGGATTGTAATGTAAATATCTGATACGTGAGATTTTTTGATTATATGAGCCCAAGGGGGTTTCGACCCACAGTTGATTACCGCTGAACTTGGGCGTGCCTCAGTTGAGACCCTTCTTGAAGATGACTGTAGGCTGTGTCACATAGACAGTTAAAGCAAACTGGGGTGGCAGCCAAGGGCATGGCCATAGGAAGATGAGTTGGTAGCCTCTCTCTCTCTCTCTCTCTCTCTCTCTCTCTCTCTCTCTCTGTCTGTCTGTCTCTCTCTGTCTCTCTCTGTCTCTCTCAGTGTATATGTGTATGTAATGTGTAGTGTGTATGTGTGATATTTCAACATTACTGTGGGGTTGCTGGTCTCTCTCTCTCTCTTTCTCTCTCTCTCAGTGTGTATGTGTATGTAATGTGTAGTGTGTATGTGTGATATTTCAACATTACTGTGGAGTTGCTGGTCTCTCTCTCTCTCTCTCTCTCTCTCTCTCTCTGTGTGTGTGTGTGTGATATTTCAACATTACTGTGGGGTTGCTGGTCTCTCTCTGTGTGTGTGTGTGTGTGTGTGTGTGTGTGAGATATTTCAACATTACTGTGGGGTTGCTGGTCTCTCTCTCTCTCTCTCTCTCTCTCTCTCTCTCTCTCTCTCTGTGTGTGTGTGTATGTGATATTTCAACATTACTGGGGGGTTGCTGGTCTCTCTGTCTCTCTGTCTCTGTCTCTCTCTCTCTGTCTCTCTCTCTGTCTCTCTCTGTGTTATTTCAGCTTTACTGTGGGGTTGCTGGGCTGTTGTACCTTGGAGCTCAATCACCCCTACAAGAAACATCAATTCCTCTTATTCTGGGAGTGGCAGTAGCATTCCAAGAAATGAATGCCTGACGCCACAGATAGTACCTGACTTTACATATGGTGAGTTTTCTTCTGTACGAATCCCTGTGATGAAGCTTAGTTTTTAAATTAGGTACCAAAAGAATAGATTAACAGTAGCTAATAATGTCCAACAACTTTAATGGTAGTGTATAATAAAAGTCATTTAAAAACTTTAAATAGCTTTGGGGATTTTTCATGCAATCTTTTTGGACTCTGGCTGAACTGGGAACACAGAAACTGAAACCACATGCCCTGGGGATTGCCTGTGTTAGGCGGTCTCCTTCTCTCTCCCCTCTCTTCCTAAAGAAGCCTTCCCTTCCCCTTATCTCATTTCCGAGTCTGTAACCTTGCAGGTTCTGGGTGTGGGAAATGTTACATTGTCCTCATTTTGCAAGTGAGGTCATTTGCTGCAGTTATAAATTATGGGCTTGACCAGGTCTCCTCAGCAGCTGGGGCCTCTCTCATGCGCATAGGATCCTTCCCTGCATTCTGCCAGGGGACACTCTGGCCCCTGAGGGCCACCCCAGGGTGTTCCCAGAGCTTGGGAATTCTCCTGAGAAAGATAAAGACTGGGAGGAAGAACTAAACACAGGAGGTCCTCTTTCCTAGGATGTTTGCAGCTTGGCCTAATTTTCGTGTAATATAATCGGGTTAGAGTCCAGCTCTTAGCGCCGTTGTTGTTCATGGCTTCCTGTGACGAGGCACAGACGCATTTGCCTGGCTCTCTAGCCCCTGGATGTGGGAAAAATAGATCAATGAGCTCCAGGAAGAGCCCAGGCCTCACTGTCTGGAAGTCCAGGCGGCAGAACCCAGACAGTTATGGGAACATTCACAGAAAGGATGGCAATGCTTGCTGTCTCCTCCTGTGGGGCTCTGATCCTGTAACCACTGACTGAGCTGATCACGTACCGAGTGATTGATGTGGCTTTACTCTGTCACTTCGAAGGGACGTGGGATGCATTGCCTGTTCTCAGCCTTCAGAGCTGGTTGTGGGTTGAGGTTTATGAGCCTGTTGTTTGGTAGTTTGAATTAATCCCATTTTAATACATTTTATTATTGTTGTTGTTGTGAGCCTATTGTGTGGTTTGAATTGATCCCATTTTAATAAATTTTCTTTTTATTATTGTTGTTGCTGCTGGTGTGTTATTATTGTTGTTGTGTGTATGTGTGTCACTGCACATACAGAGGTCAGAGGACAATTTTTTTATAATTTATTTTTATTTTTTTGTGGGGAGAGGAAAGAATTTATTTCATCTTATATCTTACAGTACATTATGAATGGTAGTCAGGACAGAAAATCAGACATGAACTTGGAGGCAGGCACTGAAGAAGAGGTCATAAAGGAATAGAATTACTATCTTGTACAGACTGATTTCCTATTCCAGCTGTTCAGGGACAGTACTTGCAATAGTAAATGATCAGTCAAGAAAATACTCAATGATCTTTTGCCTACTAGACAATTCAATGGAGACATTTTCTCAACTGAAGTTTCCTTTTACAGTTTGATTTTTGTTAGACTATATTTGATTTAAAAAGAACAAAAGAAAGGAAGAAAGAAAGGAAGGAAGGAAGGAAGGAAGAGGGAAGGAAGGAAGGAAAGAAGGAAGGAAGGAGGGAAGAAAGGAAGGAGAAGACAGATTTTTGGGGGCATCTTTCTTGTTATTGTCTATCCTGGTCACTCTTGCTGAAGCTCTCATGAGCTTCCAGGTGATTCTCCTCTCTCTGCTTCTTATCTTCTCTTAGAAATGCTGGCTTTACAGGCGTGCAAACCCACTCCATCAGGTTTTATTTTTTTAAGAACTGATTGCAGGGATCGAACTCCAGTCTGCTAGCTAGCACTTTTACCAATTTATTCAGTCCTTTGATTCTAATTTCTGACATTAGTGTCTATTCTCACCCAATCATGGTGACCTGGTTCATTTACCTTGTGTCTTTCTAGATTTGTTATTTTATTTATTGTGTGTATGTGAGTGTGTGTGCGTGCGCACGTGTATGCGCGTGTATGTACATAGAAGGGTATGTGCTTTCCTGCAGTGCCATTGTTATCAAAGGCCAGAAAAAGACTTGGTTGGCACTGGGGTCACCATGCTTGAGAATCACTTCATGTAAGTGCTGGGAACTGAACTTAGTTCTTCTGCAGAGTAGTTTCCATTTTTCCTCTTTTTGATTTATTTTTATGTGTATATGTGGCTATCTGTGTACGTAGGACAGAAGAGGGGTCAGATCTTCTGTAGCTGGAGTTATAAGGCAGTTCTTAGCTGCTCAGTGTGGGTGCTGGGAACAAAACTTTGGTCCTCTGGGAGAGCATAAAGCACTTTTAACTCTGAGCTGTCCCCCCCAACCCCGGTATGCTCTTCCTTGAAGTGGGAGAGTCAGATGATTTGAACTTGCCTGGAATATCATTGCCACGAAATACAAACAGGCAGAAAGACAAGGAACAGCAGGACTGCAAGCGTGAGAGGTGTGGTGGAGAAGGAAAGGCTATCCTCCAAGGCAGGATGACTCAGGCCAGCTGAGCAGTTCAGGGAACTGCAGTCTGGGAGCAGGCGTCTGATGCAGAGATTCCAGGAAACAGGAGGCCAGCTTTGTGCTCTGTTGTCAGGGATCTATCGAAAGCCATCGGTACTCACGATCTGTCCTTAGATCTCCACAAGTCCTGACTCTGTGAGGCCAGAGCAGTGAAGTGGACCAAGTCCAGGGAGCCTAGGTCATCAGAAGGTCATCTGGGCTGATTGGGAATTTGGAGGGTGTCGTGGTGTGGATGCTGACTGTCACCCAGAAGTTCATGTGTTAGAGACTCAGTCCCCATAGAGATGCTATTGGAGGCACTGGGTCCTCTGGGGAGTCTTTCATGGAAGATTTTTAGGTCACTGGGGTCGTGTCCTCTAAAGGTATTATGAGAGTCCAGCCTCTCCTTCCTTCCTTCCTTCTTTTTGTGTGTATGTGTGGTATGTGCACGCATGTAGAAGCCAGAGGTTGACATGGGGCATCTTCTTCAATTGTTCTTTATTGTTAGTGAAATAGAATCTCACCTTAGCTAGGGATTACCTAGCTGCCTTAAAACTCTCTGTAGAGACTAGACTAGCCATGAATTACAGAGCTCTGCCTGCATCTGCCTTCTGAGGGTTGGGATTAAACCATCATAGTCATGACTGTGCCTTGCCCTCCACCTTACTTTTGGAGACGGGATTTCTCACTGCAGCCGGATGACTCAGCCAGACTGGCTGGCCAACAATCCCCAGGGACCTGCCTGCCTCCGCTTACCGATGATGGCTTTTTACATGGGTGATGGGGATACAAATTCAGGTTCTCACGCTTGGGTGACAATCATTAAACCATCTCTCCCCAGCTCTCCTTCCTTGCTTTTCTGATGTCAACATGAACAGCTTTTCTCTGATGCACACGTACTCATGGTGGAGTACCCACCATAGGCCCAGAGAACGGTGCCAATCTACCACAGACAGGAACCAAAGCTGGAAACCAAAATGGACCTTTTTTTTTTTTTTTTTTTCTTACAAGTTGGCTATCTCAGACATTTTCTTACAGCAGCAGATAGCTGACTAACACAGGGGGGTGCCAGGCAGTGCAGATGCCCAAGATTCCTGGACATGGCAGACAAGAGAAAGGGCTGGCTTTGGTTTAACTGGAGGCTTTCCTTCTAGGTGGTCCTCAGTCCTCAGGGGATGCTCTGCTTCTCCAGAGGAGCATAGCGGAAACCATCAACCGTGAATATGGAGCTGCAGGAGCCAGAGGGGAAGGGTGGGGGAGCGGGAGCAGCAGGAGCCTCTGTGAAGGGAACCCAGAAACAGGTAACTAAGGCAGGGAACCTCTTCATCTCAGAGGCCCCCCCCCCCACCCCCCAACATGAAGGCTCTGGCAGCTGGGGCTGCGTCTGAGACAGGCTCTACTCACTCTCTGCTTGAGTTCCGGCCCACAGCATGTGTAGTCTATGTGCAAGAGGCTGGATAGCAGGATGTAGGGGTTCCAGGCTTCAGTGAGAACCACAGGATGTCACTATTCATCAGCAGCCACAGCAAATTCAAAGGTCAGTGGTCACTAGAAGAGGCAGCCCGTTGTGGTTTAAATGTACACCTTAGAGCAGTGGTTCTCCACCTTCCCAACACTGCCACCCTTTAATACAGTTCCTTCCGTAGTGGCGACCCCCACTTTAAGATTTTCATTATTACTTCATAGGTGTAATTCTTTTGTTATGAAGCATACTGTAAACATCTGATATGCAGGGTGGTCTTAGGGGACCCCTGTGAAAGTATCATGTGACCCCCCCAAGAGGTCATGACCCACAGGTTGAGAACCACTGCCTTAAAGTTCTGTATTGAAAACATAACCTTTGGGCTGTGTTGGGACGTGGGGGACCTTTTAGAAGCTTTTTTATGGCGGTTAATGTCTATTAAAGAAGAGTAAGATGAAGGGAATTCGAGGCACTCTCTGGCTTTTTCTTCTTTTATGGTTTGAATGTGAAATGTGTCTGTCTGAGGTTCCCTATTATGTGCCTTCCTCCTCAGCCCCCATGCTCATGGGCTTCAGTGCTTGGCTCTCAGCAAGGGGTGCTCTTTGGAAAGGCTGTGGAACTGTTAAGAGGTGTTGTCTCCCTGGAGGAAGAATGTACTGAGGGTGGGCCTTAAGTTCTTACAGTGTAACTCCACTTCCTGTTCCCTCTCTGTTTCCTGACTGTAAATGCAACCCCCCCCCCATTCCTGCTGCCACACCTTAGCTGCTGCTGCCATGATGTGATGAGTCTCCTTCAGATTAAATATCAGAATAAAGCAGCCCACCTTAAATGTCTTGTTAGATAAATGTCAGAATAAAGCATTCCACCTTAAATGTCTTGTTGGATATTTAAAGTGACTAATACTTTTTTCTCTTGCCCTATGAAGACATGGTATTTTTTTTTTTTTTTAGACACTCATATTGGAGAAGGCCTCACTGGACACAAAATCTGATGTGTTCTTAATATTGGCTTTGTAGTGTACAGAGTTAAGAGACACAAATGTTATTTGTGAGTTACCCCACTCAGGGAATTTTATTATAGCTGCACACTCCTCAATAGGACAACAGGTCCTGGTCAAAGTCCGACTCCTAGGTGCCTTTTGTGGTGGGGAAGCAGGATGCTGCTGTATTGAAACCACAGTAATCAACCAGGATGATACCAGCAGCTACCACATAGGGACTGCACCAGGCAGGAGAGGTGGTGTCTGCTGCTGGGGCATCTCAGGAGAGAGGTTGACTTTTTGGTTCATAGGTCACAGCGGTGCAGCTCTGACTGGAAGGTAGACCTCACCTTTATCAAGTGGCGTGGGACCCAATGGGACAAATGCACACCCACACCGAGTGACAGGACAGCTTCTGCTGAGGCTGAGTGTGGCGAGGCCTGCTCTGGGTTGCCATGGTTACTGTCAAGGGGTTTTGAGATGGGGAGTGCTCATTTTTACCCAAGATTAGAATTGGGGTGTCTAGGAATCTCCTCCATGCACACCCTTATCACTTAGAGAGAAATGAGAACTAAGTGAGAAGATTCCCCAAGGCTCATGCGTAGGCTTAGAATTTTTAAAACCTTTTAATAAGAGTTCTTAAATGCTTTAATCTCTCTTCTAACCCACCAACCACCAGAGGTAGTGGGGAAAAAAAGGTTATTAGGATGCGGGGAAGTGGACCTGTTTGGAAATAGTTCTTTGGAGCAAATACAATCTGTATTGTCAGGATATCAGCAGTTCAGTTCAGATGCATCAGCAGCGGCAGCTCCATCCATTTGCAAACACCATTCACGAATCAGCGACGGCAGGTAGATCCAGAAGAAGCCCAGAGGCTCTGCTGTGTGCTGTTTAGAAGTAGTTCCTTGGAAGATTTCAATCTCCAATTGTCAGGATAGCAGTTTACTTCAGCAGTGTCAGGATAGCGAACATGAATGAACAGCGGTGGCAAGACCTAGCAGAAACAGCCAGGCCTCGCTAATTAGCACAAGTCAGCGGAAGCAACCAGGACCAGCAGGGATACCAGAAGTTCTCGGTCACGCCTTTCTCAATGAAGTGGAGAACAGGGAAGACAAAGATGAGAGACCAATGAAGTGTCGCAAAGCTAGCTGTGCTATCCTGCTGTCACTGTCTGCTGAGTTCTATGTATACTCCCTCCAAACATCATGTGTCTTCCACGGATCTTTCGTCAGCAAAACAACACGTGAGTCTGTCTTAGCAAAACTCCACATGAGTCTGTATCAGCTGACATATCCAGAAACTTCCACTTCAACTCTGACTGGCAGAGTGAAGTGGAAGTGGCAAGAAGCCTATAGAACACCACCAGAAGTTTTTTTTTTTTTTTTTTTTTGTGCATTTCTTTCTATGAAGTCACGTGAAGAGCCTTGGGGCCCACTTCCAGAAAATTTGGCAAGAATTTAATATTGGGCTGGGACAGGAAGTAGGCTCAGGCAGGAAGTTGACTCTGGACTAGGACTAGAAAGTGGGCTCCAGGTGAATCCAGCTGAGGAATGTGTTCTTTGTATCTTGATGGGTCTTGTTAAGACCCTGAATACAGTAATCATGGGACCTTTGTCTATGCCTTGTTCCTTAACTACTTTCTTTATGCCTTAGGACTGACTGTTCTTTATATGGACCTAGAATGATATAAAAGCAGACTGGAAGAAAATAAACCTGCTTGAGCCTCAGCCCTGGCTGGCGTTATGTCATAATGTTGTCTAACTGTCTTTTTCTTTTCAATCCTCACTCCCTCCCTGGAGACCCCGTTGAGTGACTGAGCCGGCTTGGTCACTCATGACAATGACCAGTAAAGAATGGCAAGGAGAAGGAGTGACAATGCTATCCAGCACCGTTCACCGTCTGTTGGGTCATATTTCTATTCCTTGTTATTATCATGCATCCTTTCATGTGTCTGCTTTAGCAAAACATCATTTGACAGAGCTGTCTTTCCAAACAAACCAGAAGTTTCCACTTGACTCATGCCAGATGCAAGCATGAGATTGCTAGGCCTAGGTCCTAGGTCCCTGCAGCCCATTCATCTTCCCCTTGCTCGTCAGATCAGCGGAAGCAACTACAGAGACCACTGCAGGCCTCCCACTGTAGCACAGAGAGACCCCCTAGGAAAGGAAAGGCCTGGTATCTCCCCAGTGCTCTTTCCAGGGGCTGGAAGTGTGGAGCCAGGAGTGGGCCCTTCTTCCTGGAGGATATGTTTATCTGGCTCTCTCTGGCTCTGGCTGACTGTTCAAGGCCTTGTGGTCTCAACTCTGGCTTCCTCAGCCTTTCCAGAAGCATTTCTGCTGTGTGAATAGCATTCTAATGAGACGACTGTCCTTGGACAGCAGGGACTGGAGGAGACTTGCTCAGCGATCGCTGTCTTGGTTACTTTTCTCATCTCTTTTGGAAAATATCGACAAAAGCCATGCAATAAAGGAATGGTTCGTTCTGGCTCACAGTTCAAGGACAGGGTCTATCATGGCAGGAGTGTGAGACAGCTAGTTGTATTACATCCACTGTCAGGAAGCAGAGAGGGATGGATGCTGGTCCTCAGATCCATCCCCCTTTCTATCCTGTCTGGAACCAGCACAGGGAATGGTGCTACTCACCCTCAGGGGAGGGGTCTTCCCACCTCAGTTAACCCAATCCAGAAAGATCCCTCACAGGCATGCCCAGAGATGTGTTTCCATGGCGATTCTAAATCACATCAACTTGACAGTCAAGGTTAAACATGGTAGAGGCCATTTTGTTCTCTGGCCATGCCTCATTCTCAGTGTCTTCTGATGACAAATGCAGGGGCAGCTGAAAAATAGGCAGGCCAGATTATGCCTGCCTATTATGCAAAGAAATAATCAGTAGGGTGAAGAGAATGCAGGGTGAGCTTTGACAGTCATCCAATTGACTGAAGATTAATACGCAGAACGCATCTGGAACTCAACCTGCAACCACCACCCCTAGTGAGCCGACCCGACCGAGGAATGGGAAGTTCCATAATGAAAGCCGTTTGCATTGTTTTCTTCCAAAGAAGAAGTGCAAATGGCCTACGGAGAATATGAAAATTTATTGAATGCTAGTGATCATCAGAGAAATACAAAACTGCAAAAGGGCCGGAGAGATGGCATAGTGGCTTAGAGCACTTGATGCTGTTCTGGAGGACCCAAGTTCTGTTCCCGGCACCACATTGGGTGGGTTCATAAATACCTGTAACTCCTGCCCCAGGGGATCCAATGCCGTCTACTGGCCTCCATAGACACCTGCGTGCAAACGCCATGTACATACACACACAAAAGGAGACCCTCCCCCAGTCAGTATGGCTGTTATCAGAAAAAGGCAGTTGACAAATTAAGCAGAGAATGTTCCATGCTGTTGAGAGGAATGTGAATGACTGTAGCCATTACAGAGAACAGCATGGAGGTTATTCAGACATTGAAAAGTTGAAGCACTGTATGCCTGAGCATGCGCATATATGGTATGGTACCAGTGGAGATGAAATGGTTTATCAAAGAGAGGTCTGTGTGCCCATGTTGACCACAGTGCTTTCCACGAGAGCTGAGGTATGGAATCAGCCAGTTGTCCATGGAGCAATGAGTGGCCAGGAAAAAAAAAAGTGGAATCTACAAAATGGAATTTTAATTATCCATTAATAAGGAATAAAATTTGTTCTGTAATCTGAATCAACATTGTGGGAACTGGAGGCCATTATGTTTAGTGACATAGGGCAGGCACCCAGGGACAGATACTGTATACATGCACATATGTGTGTATGTATGTATGTGTGTATATATGTATGTGTGTATGTATGTATGTATGTAGAAGCACAAGAGGTTGATCTCAGTAACCAAGGGCTTTTCCACCCATGTCCCAGTTCCTGACTATTGACTTGAGAGCTTGTAATTAATAAATGCTTGGGCCTTCAGCCTTGGCTTGTTCCCTGACTAGCTTGTAACTGAACTTTCCCATTTATACTGTTTTATGTCTGCCACATGGCTGGTTACCTCTCCTCAGTTTCATAATCTGACTTTCTCCAAGTCTGAGCAGGAAATCTCTTCCCATGCCTGACTCTTTCCCAGAGTTCCTCTCTCTGCCGGATGTCCCACCTTCTATTCTACCCTTTCTCATAGGCCATAGGCTTTTTATTGGCAGGTGATGCGTCTACACAGTATACAAGAGATTATCGTACAGTCACTGGAGGCTGGGAGAGAGGAGGACAGAGCCTTGACAACAGGTACCAAGGTACATACAGTTAGACCAGGGCAAGAAATGCTAGTTCTCTGAAGAACAGGCGGAGAACCATGCCCAACACAACTCAAATATTGTGCAGAGAGCTAGAAGTCAGGAGTTCAAAGGTTCCAAAGGTAAAAGATTGTTATTTACGGATGAAAATATCAAGAACCCAGACTGATTGTTATGAGATTGTATTAGTCAGGGTTCTCTAGGGTCACAGAACTTATGGAATGTCTCCATATATTAAAGGAATTTGTTATGATGACTTACAGTCTGTAGTCCAACTAACCCAACAATGGGCAGCTGTGGATGGGAAGTCCAAGAATTCTCCATACCAAGATCCAGGTCAGAAACTTGTATCTTCCAGCCTCAAGATCTGGATCCCTGCAATTCTGGATTGTAATTCATTACAGATATAGTCAAGTTGACACAGGAATAGCTTTAAAAAAAAGGAATAGCTATTACAGAGATATGCATCACCTAAGTATACACAGATATTACCAATTAAATATGTTCTGTTACTAAGTGTCAAAGAAGACAGAAAAAAAGAAGAGAGAATAAGATTAGTAGTGGTGGTCATGGATGAGAGGCCAAGAAAAGGGGGGGTGCTGATGTGACCCTTTGGAGACCAGAAAAGTGTTGCAAGGGGGTCCTGGTGGCCAAGCACGATGGCTTAGCACAGTGTCCTGGCCATGTCTCTCATAGCCTTCTGGACATCCCTGTCAGTGTGTTGCCAGTAGCTATCCCCATCTGTTTTGTCCTCCCAGGCTCTGCTTCAGGGTTCCAGGAAGTTCTGCAAGCACCTGCTGACAGCTATAGTCCTGCCATCTTCCCCAGGTTCTGTCCTCATCCAGCCAACACTGGACAAAAATTAAAGGTGGTCGAGGTCTTTGGACTGGCTCCTTCTCCTTCCCACCAGTCTTGTGTCTATGTGACACTAGCCTTTGTGTCTCCCTAGCAGAACAAATATGAACCAAGCATCCCTCCTACAGCCTTATGTCCCCGGCACTTGTGATATTTATTGCTCTTTTTGTCCCAGGGTTGCAAATTACTTCCAATAAACAGGGCGAAAAGAATGGCTAGTGCTTGCTTCTTGCTAAATGGCTGTGCTGTGGGAACAGTGCACCTTGAGGAATTCCCGGGCAAGGTGAAGGGCATGCAGCCTGCACACAGCATGTTCTGTTCTGAACAGGAACCTGGTGGCTCCAGCCTTTGCTCAGTCTTGCATAGGTCAGCAATTAGTGGGGGGGGGGGGGTGAATTTCAGCTCTCAGGTTCTCCCAGAGCCTGTGCTGTTTGCTGTGGGGCTTGGATCTTGGCAGCAGAGAGCAAATGTCAGCCCTCAGCAAGAAACCTGCCAGGAGCTGGCACAGACAGGGGCATCTTTGGCTGTAGGTTGCCTTCTAGGCCACACCTGCTGGAAAGCTGGCTTCTAATCTTTGTGGGTCCTGACCTATCCTGGGCTCCTCCTCTGTCCAGTGAGCCCACAAGCCCAGAGATGGACCTTTAGGAGTTGATTAACATTAAATAAAGACAGTAGAGCAAAACCCTGTGTTGGAATCCTGGTGACTTCTTAACACACGCACACGCACATGCACACACACACACAGAGACAGAGAGAGAGAGAAAGAGAGAGAGAGAGAGAGAGCTACAAACTTGTTGCCTTCCTGTCTTTCACTCTAATGTGCTGGCTGTCTTGGGATTTTGCCAACAAGGCCATCAGTTAATGAGGCTCCGGTGTTCCGAAACCACAAGACCAAAGTAACGCCTTTCCCTTATTTTTTAGAATTAATCTTTTAACTTTTGATCATGTGTAGGCCAGGCTGGCCTTGAACTTGTAGCCAAAACTGACCTTGAGCTTCTGAGTAGCTTGTATTTACCTCGCGAGAGTGCTGGGCTTGCAGGAGGACCTGCAACACCAAGTCTATGCAAACCGAGGGCTTCAGACAAGAAGTTCTACCAAGAGCTACATCCAGTCCTGAACTCTGTGGCCTTCAGTTATGGCAACAGGAAGCAAATGGACACAGCTCCCTCTTTTGAGTTTCTACCACTTGCAAGAACCTGTAGGGATGACTTCATCTAAAGGTTGCTGTCGAGCCATCCTTTGGGGATGGGTTGGGCTCATGTTTCGGTTCTCTACCTTTCCTGGAGGCAGTCAAGCTCCCAAGGAAGCCTCTGGTCCATCTTTCCCATCCACACCAGCACCAATTAGGGGAGATGGTATCCAGAAGCCATCTTGACCCTGTCTATACCTCATCTCTTGGTACAAGGTGAACATTTTAAACATAACATAGAAAACATTTTTTTTGTTGTTTTTTTTGTTGTTTTTTTTGTTTTTTTGTTTTGTTTTGTTTTGTTTTTGAGACAGGGTTTCTCTGTATAGCCTTGGCTGTCCTGGAACTCACTCTGTAGAGCAGGCTGGCCTCGAATTCAGAAATCCACCTGCCTCTGCCTCCCAAGTGCTGGGATTAAAGGCGTGTGCCACCACTGCCCGGCAGAAAACATTTTAAGATAAAATTTTATAGCTGTCCTGAAAGATTCACGGGAGGAATGTCAGATGGGGTTGTTGGGACCCCTGGCAAGTGAGCTCCTGACATAGGGCTGTCTGTCTAGTATGGGTGGAGGGAGACTGATGAGATGGTTCAGTAGGTGAAGGTGCTTTCTACCAAGCCTGACGACCTGAGTTCAAGTCTAGTACCCCCACGTGATGAAGGGAGAGAGGGACTCCTGTAGATTGTCCTCTGATTTCTACACTTGCACCCTCCCCGCCCAACGCCCCTGTGTGAGTGTGTCCCTAACCCTTTTACACTCTCCATACTCCCTCCCTCAGGTAATAAAAATCTAATTAAAACAAGTAAGTGGATGAAGGCTCAGGTCTGACAGCTTCAGGAAGTCAAAACCGAGCTGCTTACAGAATGGATGCTCTTTGATATGTGTTGAGACATTTTTAAAAATAAAAATGCAAGTGGGGGGGGAGAGGAGGGAGAGAGAAAGGAGGGGGAAGGGAGAGAACCCTAGCGAACTGGGGTATCTGTAGGGTCTTTCTGATTAAAAGTAGATGCTGGACGACTCCTGGGTGGAAATCCTGTTTTCATTAGTTTCAAGGGGACTTACAAGGATCCTGGGATACAAGCTGCAGAGCAAGGAGCCTCGGCTAAATTGACATAATGGAGTTGTCACCTGGGACAAGAAGGGACAACCTTAGGCTCAGTTTCCCACTTTGGGCCCAAGCTGTGCTTGGCATTGGCTGTGTTGTTGTCGCTCTGCCTGATCTGGTCACCAGGCCAGGGTGGGGATGTTCTGACCACTGCAGCTGGAGACTCATGGGAGGAACTGCACACCCTGGCTCCCTTGTAAACAATCTTCTTGGAAGCACAGGGAGCCAGTGTTTAGGGGCCCACACCCCCCATCCTGAGAAGCACTGCCCAAGGAGCCTCCCAGAGCAAGGTGACTGACTCAAGGTCCCACAGCTGGGGATGACTCCCAGCTTGGAACATTCCCAAGCTGCTCTGTGGTCCTTTAGAGCTGGCCTGGGAGCTGTTTACAAGGCTGGCTGCAGCACGCAGGAGTCCTGTGTCCCAGCTGAACTTTTGCAGGAGCCAAGGAGTTTGATCACAGAGGAAGAGTCAGCCAGGAGGGAGCCAGCTCCCCTCGGCTGCCTGGGGCTCTGGGCACCACCGTGTCCTCAGCCTAGGTCTCAACCCCAGGCTCCCAAGCAATTGGAACCTGTGAGCACAGCCTCCTTTTGGCAGGACCTCCTGTACCGTTGTTATTTTTATCTTGGTGCCTGGTTGTAGTTTACTCTTATTCTCCTGCTGCCCCGTAAACACAGCTTGCAGCCCTTTCTCCTGCTTGCTTTCTTGGCGCATAAGACAGACACCTGTCTGCTTTTCTGTTCTTTCTAACCAGTTCAGTTATGAGGGTGTGAGGTGGCGGGGGGGGGGGGGGGGGGGGGGGGGAGCCCATTCGATTCTTCCCTGCTGTGGCCTGAGATGTTTGACAAGGTGCAGAAAAAAAAAAAAAAAGCCAAATGAAGTCTTTAATCCTCTGAGCCCTTTCAACACTCATCTCTGGCGTGGCCAGGCTCTGCTCAGAGAGCACAAGCCTGGGAGGGGAATGAGCCCAGGTGGCCCCAGCTTGGGTGAGGTGACTGCTGCCCACGTGATTTGATGATGCGACCCGTTGGCTCTCCTGAGCAGCTTATCTGTCGTCGTCAGAAGCCCTGGGAGTCTTTGTTTCTTGGAGGTGATGTCTTTTCTCCTTGGATTAATTATGCAGCCGGATCCTGTTAGTCTGAAATGCATTGCAGGCTGCCCTGCCTGCTTTCCCCTCTCTGAGGGCCTGCCTACCATCCAAAATATAAAATAAAAGGTACTTGCCTGTGGCCTTAGATGTGGGACTGTAGTTTGCCTGCTTGGGACCTCTGCTGGGGGAATTGACTTTGTCATGTAGGACATTGGGCCTGACCCAGGAGAGTAAAGCTGAGAAAACACTGAGTGCTAGGGGACCTTGGCTCTGGGTTTGCTCCAGGATTCTCTGCTGGGGTACAGAGTCAGGCACCTTATAGCATGGTTTCTGAGACACACTCATTTGAAATTCTGAGTTTATCTGTCCCTAGTTTATCAGGAAGAGAGCCACCATTCCACCCCCCCCACCCCCCCACCCCACCCTGCTTCCTGCTCCCCTCTGAGTTCCTGAGATGTTCAGACAGGTCCATAGAGAGTATGTTTTGTGTATTGGATCTGACTGGTTCCATTGACATTTCTTCCTAAGGGGCTGTAAATCCCTGTGGGCAGGGCCAGTGACCTGTTCCTCCCAGACACAGCCTGGACTCAAAAGAGCAAGAGGTGCCTCAATATATTTATGAGAGAAGCAAGAACATTCAAAAAGTCAGGGCAGAAATCCCTTTTATTTTTTCCAGACACTGGACAGTATTCCCAGCATGAAAAGTATGAATCCACCTGTCCTCTCCCCATGCACTGTGCGGAGCCCTTAGTAAGGAGGGCAGGTAAGGGCAGAGGCTTGGACATAGACCTCAAGCCTATGGATTTACTGAAGATCTTAGCACAGGGAGCCAGTGGGCTATGTTCTTTCAGGGTTCTCCAAGGGCTTTTCCTTTATGGTACTTGGAAGCACTGGAGGTCTCCCATGGAACACTCTGAAAAAAAGGTTCTGTTTGCTCTCAGTGGGCACTTATAGCCACATGGGCTGATTCTGTTTCAGGCATTTGGGAGATCTCTGTCTGCTAGGTGCCTGGGCTGACAGTGCAGGAACTGGGGTGGGTCAGAAGATGTTCTTGGGAAAGCTGGAAGCCTACTGATGGCTATAGTCTAGGATTGGAGGGGTTCAGGGATGCTAACATGTGGCTCCCCTGTGGTTGGAAATGGATATTGTTGGGGAAAGACAACCCAACAACTATGTCCAGTGGCCGTATTCTCTTAGATTTGGGAGAGTATAGAGTCAAAGTTGAGGTGGACACAGCCCATGGGGGTTTAACTCATATTCATTTTAGCTGAGAAGGACTGGATGGTCACTGTCTTAGTTATGGTTTCCATTGTTGTGAAGATACACCATCATGACCAAGGCAACTCTTACAAAGAACAACATTTAATTGCGGCTGGCTCACAGGTTCAGAGGTTCAGTCCGTTATCATCAAGGCAGGAACACAGTAGCATGCAGGCAGACACAGTAGTGGAGAAGGGGCTGAGAGTTCTACATCTTGAACCAAAGGCAGCCAGGAGAAGACTGGTTTCCAGGCAGCTAGAATGAGGGTCTTAAAACCTACCCCCACAGTGACATACTTCCTCCAAGAAGGCCACACCCACTCCAATAGGGCCACTCCTCCTAATAGTGCCACTCTCTGGTCCAAGCATATTCACCCACAGTCACCATAGACACATGGATAAGGCTAACTAACCTTGCATGAGGAAGCAGAGCAGGTACCCTACCCCACTGGACTCCATGATTTTCATACCCCGACATGGTGGGTAGATCCCCTAGCCATGGTAAGTCCTTTCTCCGGAGCTCAGAGCAACATGGTACTAAATTGTCCTTGTTTCAAGTTGTCAGTGATGTGTGCTGTTTTAGCTTCAAGCAGAACCGAAGCTCTTGTGTGTAACCCTTTCCACTGGGTCACTGGGCTCGTCTGCCAGCGTGCACTCTGGCATATTTGGCTGCAGCCCAAGCTAACTTTCAGTAAAGCCATTCACGATGCTGTAAGCATGTGTCCAGATGATGTCATGGTGAAGGACTGCCCAGTGCCCTAGAGATGGGGATGCTGCCTGCCTGTTGACCTCTCTAGTAGCTCAGTGGCACATGGCTTAACTCTGGGGAAAGGTTAACACATCAGACTGTCTAGAGCAAAGAACCCCAAGAGACTGAAGTGTATTCTGGGAGTGGGTAGGGAGATGCAGGAGACTGGGGAGGGTTGAAGGCTCAGCATGGTCCCTCTGTCCAGTGTCCAGCTTTTCTTTCCTCTGAACACACTTTGGCTTTCCTTATAGATCCCTTCTTGTCCATGACAGACTCTCTGGAGGTCTAAAGTCATGTGAACAATGGGTCAGCGGAGACTGTTGTTTCTGTGTCCTCAGAAAGATCAGCCTGAATGTGGTCATCCATATGCATAAGGACCACCCGTAGGCACCACATGGGGTTTCTTATGTAGCTGATAGTGTTGTACATTCTGGGAGACTCCAGCATGAGCCCTTGCAGTCCCTTAGGCTGTGTGTCAAACTCATGCTTCTTCTTGTTGCTCATAGACAGAGGATGACCTTTGTTACCATCCTGCCCTGAGTGCCTGGTGTGGGAATAGCTGTACACTGTAGCTTTCTCCTGATGTTTTGGGGCTCTTGTTTCTGAGCAGTCTTCCAGAGGGGCTGGGACTGATCTCCTGTAGGGCTCTCTAGGTCCGGCAGACCCTGGACCTGTTCCAATGGGGGTTCTTGGAAATCCCACCATCAAGGCAGCCTTTGGTTGGTCTTATCCTACTGCATATAGCTCCCTGTGGGTACTCTCCTTGTCATTTGCCTTCCCCCAGGGCAAGACCAAGCTCCCTTCCCCCTGGACCTGACTAGGTGTCCTCTGGCCCACTTGGCATTCAGCAGGGGTTGGCTGATATCCTGCTTTGCCCATTGGCCTCAGGCAGCTAGCTTCTAGCACAGTCTTGAGTGGAGGCTCCCAGGAGTCTTGGAAGCTTCCATTCAAAGAGGTCAATGGGAGCAGGCTCTGGCTACTCCTTCTTCCTATGCAGAAACACTTCCTTGGTCTGCCAGCCTGGGCCATTTGCTCTGGCCAGGAGCATCAATCTCCATGACGGATCCTTCAGCCTGGCCAACTGGACAGTACTCACCCAGATTCCCACACACTTGTGGGGGAGGGGGCATCTCAGGACCACCAAGAGACTCCTCAGCATTTCCTGTAAACACTGGAGAACACTGTTCAGTAGGGTGCTCAGGCACCTTTGGCCTCCAGAGCTACCTCAGGCCAACACAGCCAGTTTCTTTTCAGAAAACTCAGCAATGTGCCAAAAATAAGAGAGACATTCCCAGGAACCTTTGGACTCAGATGGCAGTCTTCCTGGAGATGGGGATCCAGAAGAGGACAGAGGAAGAGGCCAGGTCTGCAGCCAGGTGCCATGGGATTGCAGCCTTGCGGGGGGGTGGGGGGGGTGAGGGGGGTGTACAGCTGCTTCCAGGTGGGCAGGGAGCCTTGGGCAGTTAAGGATTTACCTGGTAGAGAGTGCTTGCCTGGTATGGAAGGGAAGTTGGAATTGACAGATAGGAACACAGACAGACAAGCAAACAAAGCATTCATACAGCTCTGCGTCTCTACAGGTGCAATCTTAGGCCTTGGCTATGTGACTTGGGATGAAGATCTGACCTTTAACCAAGACCAGAAAGTAGAAAGGAACACCCGGAGGGACTGATAAATGACCCATGAGAAGAACAAATACCCACTGCTTAAGACTTAAGCTTCAGGGATACAATGTGCCATAGCCAAAGAACAATGGGGTGTGGGATGGGGGAGGTCTGCCACCCCTGTGAAGCACCAATGATTAGGACAACAATAGAACTGTTTGCAATAAAGGGATGCAAAACAGAGAGAAACGTAGGCAAAGATTATGCAAACAGAGGCAGAGGCCAAGGTCACATGGAATGCAGCTCAGGTTAGTGGAGTCAGGTACATGATGATAAAAGTCCCTACTGGGAGTTTCCATGTGTCTGAAGGGTAAAGTGTTTGAAGACTGACCATCCCAGGGGGTGAGTTTATGGAAGTTGTTACATTCTGACATTACTGCTGGGCCAGAGCAACAGCAGACAAGAGCCCTGGAGTATTCATCCGAGCAGATGGGCCTCGATGTGTTCATTCAGAGGTTCCCAAGTCAGGGACACCCAGGGTGTCCATTGCAGCCTTTGTGCACAGACAGTGGTAGGCCAGGCCACTGGATGGTCTGAGCAGAGGAGGATGCTGGAAACAGTAGGCAGGTCTCTGTGGAATACTGTGTGGCTTCAAAAGGAGGGAGATGAGTCTTCCCATATCAGTAAAGCAAACCAAGAAAACCCTTCAAGTACATGCATGGAGGTTTGTCTCCATGGTGACTCTAAGTCCAGTCATGTTGATGGTGAGGACTGAGCATCACATCCTAGATGGACACGGGGAGTGAGGAGAAGGAAGACACTTGCTTCCAGCCTGGTTGTGCTATATTCAGATGCACTGACGGTTTGGGAAGGCCAGGTTGGCCACTTGCATAGGGTCTTTGTCCCCAAGCCTTCCAAGAGACTTCCTGTCTGATGAAGTGGGGTCCCGGGGAGTAAGGGTCAATCAGTGCCACTGTAGAAGCCTCTTGTGCTCCACAGCCCCATCTCACATCCAAGACCACAGGAAGGTAGCCTTTTCCATGTCCTGGTCTCTTTGACCTCAGTGGGTTCCTCAGAGAAGCCATCTGATCGAAAATCCAAGTTCAGGTCACAATAATGAGATGTAGCTCAGTCATGTCTCCATGGTTCACTTGTTCTGTGGAAGGCCTTGAAGCAGGCCAGGGTCTCTGCGTGACATCAGGTGAAGGTGCTTTGGAAGGGCATAGCATAGAGTGCATGGGGGAAGGCCAAGAGGCCATGTGGAATGACACTGTAGTGGTTAATCTTGCCAGCCTGGCAGGATCTTAGAATCACCATGGACACAAACCTGGGTCTGTGAGTTTCTAGAATTCGGGTGGGAAGACTCACCCTAAACTTTGGCTGCCTCATCCCATAGCCTGAGGGAAAGTACACAAGACAAACTGTCATGTCCCAGGCATTTTTCCACACCCCAGGGGTCTCAGTGGACCCTTCGGCAGTGGAGGGGCTGGACAGTCAACTCAATGAGTCAACACCCACAGGCTCCCTATCAATATAGTCTAAACTCTGCCTCCCCTAATGGGTTGATGTTTTAGTCCAGGGGTGTCCAGCCTTTTGATACTATGACATGAACTCACCATCTACAAATGACTGGGGCCACATTCATACCTATCCTTAGACCCATGTGGCCCCAGAGATGTAGGCTGCATGCATCTCGGATCTGTGAATGTGACCTCTCTCGGGAGTAGGAGTACAGGGTACGTAATCAAGTCATGATGGGGTTCCCAGGGTGCCTCCTGATGCAATGAATATTGTTCTCATGAGAAAAGGAAAGGAAGGAAGGGGTGTGTGAAGGCATGAGCTTGAAGATGTCCACCTATGAGCCAGAGGATGCTATGACCTGGCCACCAGTCAGGGGCCAGGCAGAGGCAAGAGATCCTACCTGGTGACTTCCAGGAACTAGGCTGCTGACACATTAGTATCTGGGCAAAGCATTTATAAACAGCCATTTGCAGGGTCTTGCTGTCTAGTCTGTGGGTCCCTGCACGCTGCACTGTACTGTGCGATCTGTCTTCTTGTGCTCTTGTGTTTCTCCTGCTGTCATGGCCATTTCCTTCTGAGCCCATCAGGTTTCTGGATGAAGGCAAAGTATCTGCTGAGGGCTGTTGCTTCACTTGGCAGAATGTGTGACGCCCTCCCCTCCCCCCAGACATCCAACTCATGTTTCATGTCCCTACCCTGCAAAGGAAGAAACTGGTGCTACAAATTCCTAGACCTGCCCTAGGCTTCCCAGGTAGACAGATGGGACTCCATGGCCTGTGATGGCATCTCCTGGCCTCTTGTCCCCTTGTCACCTGCCCTTCCTGATTGTGAGCTTAGAGGCAAGGCATTCCCATGGTGGGAAGAGCAGGGTCTGTAGACTCACACTGCTGAGATTGGGATGCTGTGTGTTGATGTGTAAAGGTTCTTAAGGTAGCGGGGTAGAAATGTGGAGGACCTTTAAGAGGTAGGTCAGCTGGATACAGTGATGCCTCCCTTTAATTTCAGCACTCAGGAGGCAGAGGAAGGAAGTCTCGAGAGAGGGAAGAGTCTACAGGGAAGTCCTTGGGTCATTGGGATGTGTTCCCCAAGGGGATGATGGCATCCTGATCTTTGCTTCACTTCTAAATGAAACCATTTGCTCCCACTCCCACCGTGCCATGACGCCCCATCCTCTGCCATACTTGGGGCCAGTAATCCTGACTTTGAACTGAGAGCTATAATAAGCAGGTGACCCATGCCTGGTATTCACTGTAGACAAAGCTGAGCAGTCCACACAGCCTTCTAGCACCAAGAAGTTCCTGGTTAGCTGTGACCTGGGCAAGCATCCAGTGCCCTGGATTCTCCCACCTATAAATGTAAAGTGGGGAGAGAATGAGCTTTGGGGCACCGACAGCTACCCTAGCCACTACGGCAGCATGCCATTTCCAGTGCTGTGCTCTGAGGCTGTCCTGTGGTAGATAATTACACCCAAACGTGCGTCTGCTGAGGAAGGGAATGACGAACGGTGGGGACAATGTCTGCAAGCACACACATTCCTGACATCTTGCCGAAGGCATTTGGACTTGGTGCTGTTTCTCTGTGCTGTCTGCTTTGCTTTTTTTCAATTACGTCTTTTTCTGGAATCCCAGAACATCGAATCCATCAAGTTGACATCAGTGCCAAGTGGCTCTGATGGCTGAGATCCTGGTGAGAAGTCAGGGAGAGAGCCCTCTGCCTTTTCACTGCCTTGGCACTCATGCATACTGATATGTACCAAATGGCTTTCTGGAGGCCCCTTGATGGATGAGCTCTTGAGATATGGCAGTTTGTCCAAGACCTTTCAGCATCAGACAGGCAGAGGCATTTGTGGGCTCCCAGGGTTTCCAGGTACCCGTACGTGTGGTCTCCCCATCTCTCTCCCTCAGCTAACTCACATGATGACAGATGTCAATTGTGACTGGGCAAGGGTCTGAAAACCTCACTTGGGACATCCAGTTACTGGAACTGAGAGGTCTGTGCTCCAAGAAATGTTCCGTGGGCAGAGGTATTTGCCTGAGCTTTTGGAGGAAGTTTATTATTAGGACAATGGCTTTCTTTTTTTTCTTGTTATTATTTTAATTATGTCTATGGATATGTGTTTGTGTTCGGGTATGTGTATATAAGGGCAGGTACCAGGGGCTAGAACTCCTATCCTGGAGCTGGAATGACAAGGTATTTGCAAGCTGGTCAATATAGCTGCTAGGAACTGAACTCAGGTTCTCAGCAAGAACAGCAAGTGCTGTTAACAGCTGACCCATCTCTCCAACCCCAGGGTGGTGATTTTTGTAGACACAAACAACCACCTCTGTCCCATGTCCTTCGTAATCAATCCTGGTCAATGGTGCTCACAGACAAGGTCAATGCTGGACACCGTGGCGGACACGGGTGGGCACTGTTTCTGACTCCTGCAGCTCTGGCACGAGTCCCGGGCAGCAGTCACGTGTTGCTTAGCGGTGTGAACCGCCCATCTTTCTATTCTCCTTATTTTTATGTCCTCTTTGCTTTTAACTGCAACTACCAGGAATTTTAGAAAATATGTCCCAGCGCTGGGTGGACAACTCAGTTGTTCAAGTATATTATACCTGAGTTCAATCTCCAGAACTCATGGGAAGAAGCCAGGCATGGTAGCCCATGCTGGTAACCCCAAGTGGATTCCGGTGGATTCCTGGGGGCCTTCTGGCAATCCAGTCTATCCTACACTGCAGGTTACATGCCTGTGTGAGATCTTTTCTGGAAAAGAGGGTAGTTTGTACCTAAGAAACGATGCTGAAAGTTGCCTCTGGCTTCATTTTCAATGGGCAGTCATACACACATCTGTATGAACATGTGATCACACACACACACACACATACACCACCACCACCACCACGACCACCACCACGACCACCACCACCACCACCACCACCATCACCACCACCACCACCACCACCACCACCACCACCACACTGGGAGGAAGAGAGGAGGGAGGAGAAAAAAAGGGGGGCAGAATCAGATATAGGAGGAGATGGGGGAAGTACAGAGAGTCAGGAAATTGAATGGAGGTGTGTAGCAGTGGGGGATGGGGGAACTGGGGGTAGTCACTAGAAAGTCCCAGGTGCCAGGAAATCAAGAGGCTCCCAGGACTCAAAGGGGATGACAGTAGCTGAAATACCCAACAAAGGGGAGAGAGAACCTGTAGAGACCATATCCAGAGGTTAGGCATTCCCCCCCCCCCCCACGTTGAGGGATGGGGCCACCCACCCATCTCAAAAATATTAACCCAGAATTGCTCCTGTTTAAAGGAAAAAAATTCAAGGTCAAAGAGTGGAGCAGAGAGACTGAAGGAAAGGCCATCCTGAGACTGCCCCACCTGGGGATCCATCCCATCTGCAGGCACCAAACCCTGACACTATTGCTGATGCCAAGAAGCTCTTGCTGGCAGGAGCCTGGTACAGTCGTCTCCTGAGAGGCTCTGCCAGAGCCTGACCAATACAGATGTGGATGCTTGCAGCCAACCACTGGACCGAGCATAGGGAGAAGTTAGGGGAAGGACTGAAGGAGCTGAAGGGGTTTGCAACCCCATAAGAAGAACAACATATCAACCAACCAGACTCCTCAGAGCTCCCAGGGACTAAACCATCAACCAAAGAGTACACATGGAGGGACCTATGGCTTCAACTGCACATGTAGCAGAGGATTGCCTTATCTGGCATCTATGGGAGGGGAGGCCCTTGGTCCTGTGGAGGCTGAATGCTAGGGTGGTGGGGTGGAAGTGGGTGGGTGGATGAGGGAGCACCCTCAAAGAAGGAGGGGGAGGAGGGAAGGGACAGGGGGTGTGCAGAGGGGAAACCAGGAAGGGGGATAACATTTGAAATGTAAATAAATAAAATAATCAATAAAAAAATTACTATAGTATGCATACAACCTCTTTGGATTCTATGTCCTGCTGTCCAAGTCTTTTCTGCTTGTCTTTCACCTCTATTTCCAGAAGGGAAAGATGAGTGGAATCACCATTCAAAGTGTATCAGCATCAAAATAAGAAAAGTAAATAGCCCTGTATCTATGGGCAAAATTTGCCCAGACGGGACCCAGAGTGGAATCTTCATCCTGGCTTTTCAAACTCAAGGGTGAAGTCGCCTTTGATCAAATGCTAACAAATGGCAAACAAAGCCCAGAATGTTCTTGGGCAAAGCTTTGGAATTATAGTCACAAGGCGTATAAATAGTTCTCCACAGTGAAGGCCAGGCCACAAAGCCATGTCCCAAAATAGCAACCGGCTCTCCAGCATCATGATGTTCTGCAGAAGCCGTACGACCCAAATCCCACCATTATCCACGGAGAAAACCCGGGCCCCACCTTAACTCCCCACAAGGCTCCACCCTGGGCTCTTTCCATTATTCATCTGGCACGCTTTGAATAGGAGAAATAAGTGTAATTGAGCTCAGGAGGCCGGAGTTTCCTTTCCACAGTGTGGGATGGGATTCCCTCCCCTTCCCCTTTTGTTAGTGTTTGTTGTGGGAAGGAGGAGTGTGGGAAAGTTGCCGTGGTCGGTTTTCAGGTGACACCTCAGTTGACAACAGACGGGCAATGTTTTCAGAAAACAACCCAAGAGGCACAGCACTGCAGGGAGAAGTAGTGTAGGGGGGTCACCCGGAGCCATGTGCAGGGGCAGGAGGAACGCAGCTGCCGCTGGCTGATGGAGAGGGACAACCCAAGCACTGTTGGATAGGCCAATTCTCACATGGTTCACCAGAGGCTGGCTGTGCTGTGGTCTTCTGCTCAGACCAATGCCTGAGAGCTAGAGTTTAGGAAGGCAGGCTTATTGAGCGCACTGGTTCTGAGGTCTTGTTCTGTGATTGGCTGATCCTGCGCTGGGGCTTTGTCCGTGGTGAGGCCGAGCTTCACGGTGGGCAGAATATGTTGGAATACAACTACTCACTTCGTGTCAGCTGGGAAGCAGAGACACCAAGAAAGGGTTGGGAACAATTAAGTCATACTCTCGCTGGCCTACTTGCTCTAAGTAGGTCCACCTCCTAACCTTGCTGCCACCATCGGGTGATGCCTTTGAATCGCAAGTCCATCACTGGATGAACCCACTCTTCCTGCAAAGGCTCGTGTGCTATATAGGCTTATGAATAGCTGATGGACCTTTGAAATGTAACTGGGCTATGAGAGCTCAGACCTAGTCAATACATCTCTAGATGATGTCTGACAGCTCATGTCAAGTAGAGACTAGTCCTGTCATATAATCTACACACAGTCAATGCAGACACACCCTTCTTTCCCCCCAATAATTTCAACCCAGGGTCAGCTGAAGCTGTAGACGTGGACCTGCAGAAACAGCAGATTAACTGTATAGCAAGGGAAGTCTGCTGGGGGGAAGACAGTCATCAGAGTCCTTGCCATGCAGACCCACATCTGCATGGAACAGTCACTGGACCAGGAAGAGGATTGCCCTGGTTCACACATGGAATAGCTGGTGTCCTCTTTTGAACCGACAGCTGCCATCAGCACCAGCAGCCAAGCAGCGATGGATCCTCAGAACTTCTCTGGGTACCCATGGACAGCATCTCTAGGGGCGTGGCCAAGTGATAGAGCAGAGCAAAGACCCAAGCTGCATACTGGTGGCCATCATTATCCCAGAACCTCCTGATGGTGTACAGAACCAACACACATCTTCCTCTGTGGTTTAAGGGGGACTCTTATGGCCAATGAAGGACAATGCCCAGAGCTGCCCAGAGGTGAGCTGTCACCCTCTGAAGTGAGACTGGAGGTCATTCCCCCTCTTCATTTTCACCAGATGCTCTCCATCCAGGGTTTCTAACACACGTCACCACCTACCTATAGGACTCCATAATCTTACCCACTGGACCATCCCCCCAGCCTTGTGTGGGTAGAGTTTTTACATCCCTACTTTGATACCCTAACCCTCAATACTAAGGAAACGTATACCCTTTTCCTTGACATAGAACAAGAGCTTAGAACATAGTTTGAGTTTCAAAACTTGAAGGAAGTTTCTCTGCCTGCTTTGCCCTTTCTCATCCTGGAACTTTCTTTGTTGCACCTCAGCACCAAGCAGAGGCACTACCTTGGGACTTTCATGGAGGTCCATACTGGGGGAAAGGGTTTCAATGACCATGCTTAGAGTTTAGCCTTGGAATATCTACCAAAGGCCCAGATGTTGAAAGGTTGAATTGAGGTGGCTCACCTCTCCTGGCTCCAACCTCTTTGTCCTTGCAGTGTTCCCTATAGGACCTGGTGGAGACCAGGGCATCAGTTCATTGAATGAATGGGCAAGCATATGAGTGCAACCGGCTGCCACCACCTTGAGCAAGATGTAAGGTCTTACGCATCAGTAGGTGACATCAGAAACATGTACCTAGGGGCTTGGCTTTTGCTACAGCATTGGGGATCCCTGTTACTTTATTCGACAGACAGTCGTGTCTGGAGGAGATGTGCACAGGCATCATCCCAGGACAATCCTGTGACATCTTGAGGGACATAGCAAGGATACAGACAAGGATACAAGTCTCAGTTACTTTGCTTCTTCTCACCCTCAGACACCTTCTCTTCTGCTTGCCAGCGAGTAGGTGTGCACTCACATGGCTCAGCCGAGTCTCCTCCACTCCATGGCCATTTTTAGCTGCTGAGGAATTCCTTCCTGTTTAGTATCTTCCTCCCACTCAGAATCTCTTCCTCTCTAGCACATGTGATCCCGTGGGCCCACAGAGGGATTGGTCTCTTCAGTGTGAAGGCTGGAGCCTCAAGCTGTAAGAAGCGAGAAGGGCTCCCAGATGCTAACCCACCCACGTGACTCTTGCCAGGAGGTCAAAATGCAGGAAAAGGTGAATGGGACCTTCAGCACAAACTCTGCGGTGGGTGGCCACAGGAAGGGCTGCCTTTTACATGCCTGCTTTCTGCAGCACTCTGATCCCAGGGCATGCCTTCTCTCTAGTGGCTTGCTGTCTGGGGTCACAGTGGCCATTGTCTCATAACCCTAGCCACACAGGAGCAGATTTTGTCCCAATCATTTTCCATCTCTGTAGCACAGGGTTCCTTTTCCATCCCAGGATACTCTCACTTTCTAAGCAGCCCTGTTGCCAACAGCTGGCATCTTTTTTTAGGGCAGCTCGGTTTTTGTACTGACTGTCCTCTCCTTGTCAGCTCTGTCCGACCCTTGCCTGGGAGGGGAAGTGAGTGGCTTTGAGGCCGGAGGTTTGTGACATTCTCCTCGGCTGCCTGAAATACTTTCTCTCCAGACTTCTTTCTCCAAGCAGCTGCTGCCTCACCCCCGCTCAGCCTTTCTTGCTTCCTCTTCTGAGGTCCTTACTACCCTGGATCCCTCCATACCTGTCCTGGCTCTGGAGGAGTGAAGGTCAGCCTGGGTCACCCTTGAGACCCAGGCCCATCCCTGGGAGATCCACTCTCCCAGCCTAAAAAGGCTTAGGTGGTAGGTCTTGAGATCAAGTCCCGGAGGTGCTTAGTCCTGTGAGTCTGGACTTTACCACTAAGATGATTTACAGGTGAGGCTCTTAGATCACTCGGGGCTAACATCGTCCTCACAGAGAGGCAGATTCTAGTCCTACGCCATTGATCCTGTGTCCCCACCCCCCAACTTCTACTCATGTTTGCTCCTCTGTGTGCCGTTAAAGCCAGGAAGCTGACTGTAGGAGACTTTCTGAGAAGGTGCTGGCACAGGCTCTGAGTTCCCAAGGCTGACCAGCTAGACATTACTTAGGGATTCTGGCAGGCACTGAACACTCACTGGAGGTCTCCGAATTCACAACCAGTCCCCCACTGGCTTTCTGGAAAGCAAGAGTCTGCTGCCTTGCCGGGGGTCAGATGGTAGAGGGCTTAGGTTGGTGTCCAGCATCTGAATGCCACTGCTATTGTGGAATAGCACTGCTCCTGGAAGGCTCTTGGACCCTTTTCTGCTCACATGCTATCACGGACATGTGAGCAGAAAAGGAGACAGTCACTCAGTTACCGAGGGCACCCAAGGCAAGCATGCAGTCTTCTGCAGATGGAGTGTGAATCTTTAAAGCTTTTTCTCCCCCAACTCTGTGATAGTTTTCAAAAGACCATCAAAGCAGTGGGGGATGGGCAGTGGGGGAGGGAAGAGGAGCTAATGGCTCTGTCTTTTTCCTGTGGTCCAGTGGGAAAGGGTCTTGAGACTGCGTTCCTTGGCTTCTGTCTTAGTTCCCTTTTTTTGCTGTGGTAAAAATGCCCCAACAAAAGCCATCAGAGGGAGAAAGGATGCTTGGCTCAGGGCTCTGAATTGCAGTCAAAGATGGCAGGGAAGTCAGAACAGGAGTTTGAGGGAGCTGGGTCCAGCGCATCTGCCATCCAGAAGTGTCCTAATGTTCTGCTCATGTTCTCCGTTTTAGACAGTCCAGGATGCTGCCCAGAGCAACAAGGCCACCGCTCTATCCCAGTGTCCCCTCTCATTACCCTAACCTAAATAATCTTCCACTCCAGCCCAGAAGCCTGTCATAGTGATCCCCTGTCACTAGTGACCCCCTAGTCACTACAGATTCTGAATCTTATTGTTTCAGGATCCCAGGAGGCTTAAGATTAAGAGTTCTCTCTTTCTGAGGCCATTTCTCTACCATTCTTTCCACGGTCTCCCTGATATAGAGAAGTACCTAGGGTCTGAGAGAGGGACAAGGGCTCAAGCCACAGCCAAGCAAGGCTTGGACCCTGTGCAGGTCAACCTATCATCAATGCCACATGTGGTCACTCCCACTGGCCCTCGGCAGGATGCTCTCTGGCAGTGGCTGCCCTCTAAAAAATTTCACTTCATAAAAGTCTCCAAGGATTTTTTTTCTCTTGCTCTAAAGTACATGGCATTCTGCATCAGACCTTTGACCTTGGCTGGAGGTCAGACTGGGGGCAGGTGGTCGGCTCTGGGCTTGTGTACTTATCAATTACAGAGTTGCTATTGACACAGTTGTTTCTACTGTGAAGCATTGCTTGCCTTTGTCTCCTTTCCAGTCACAGGGACAGAACAGGCCACTGGCTGCTTCCAAGCTCAGAACTTAGTAGGTCCTGGGCAGCACCTTTTAAAGTCAGGGTGCTTTCTATCAGGGTGCTGCAACCGCCTGTAACCATCCTGGAAGTCCCTTGGCTTGTGCTTTGCAACTTCTGCTAAAAGACTCTTGAAATAACGGTACCCACAGAAAGAAGAATTTCCCCAGGAGTCTCATGCTGAAGGAAGGAAAAGGCTGAAGCCTGGTCTCAGCCAGAGGTGGATCTTGAGCCCCAGAAAGAGATTTTTTTTGTAGTTCTGACAACCTGTCACACTGGAGCTCAGAGATTCCAGATGATGGACAGGACCACACCTTGGCCAGGACAGCTTAGCTCTGCATATCTCTTCTCTCTATTCAAACCTAAACCTCATGTCAGAACACAGAAGAAGCTGGACATAGGGGGTCATGGGACCTCTTTGTTCTTCCCCATGTGGTCACATTGAATAAATCTCCTTTCTCTGCTTTTCCCTCCTGCTTGTCTGTTTAATTGGTCTATTGAGGACCAGGCTGGGACTAGCTTGTTAGGTTTGCCAGGGCCCAGGCTCTGACCCTAACAGCTCTGGTAACAACCCCTGCTTCTTTCACCTTCTGTGTGAGCTCAGTTGGGTGGGATCACCTTTCCAAGACACAGCTTTCCTAGACTGTGTTTCCAAAGTCTCCCCATGTCCTCTGCCAGCTTTCCCTATCCCCCACCCCCTGTGAGGTACCTCTCTGTGGAGCAAGCAGGGGCTCTGTCTCTTTTCCTGAAGCCTGGCATCCCTCATAGAGGACTTTGACACAAGCCAGGCTTGGTGACTGTGTTATCACAGAAGGCAACTAAATTACAGTCCTTACCTGTTTTGTGTCCCCCTCTTTCTCTTGGTCCAGAAGATGCCATTAACACGCTATGGGGACACCTGGGTGTGGTCAGTAGGAGGCATCTTCCATTTCAGTGACTGTTGCTTTAACTACACGGGGGCCAGGGAGGGGCAGACTGGGGATGGCAGATGAGCTTCTGCCCCCAGAAACTTTCTGAGATGCCTCCTGTTCTCTGTTTCCAGTCACTAGGCTTAGGGTGGTTCAGTTCCCAGCTACTGTCCCTGAACAGGAATGTTGTGCTGTATTGGGCAATCTTAGCTCTCAGGCTGACAGAAACCTGCTAGCTGGACCTGTGTTCTACTGAATGAATAAAATACCCCTCAGACATTGCAGGTAGTCAGAAGCCTGCCAGCCTAGTGATGTTTATTTGCTCAATTCCAACTCTGTATGACTACAGTGGGCCCACTGACCATTTAGGTAGCAGCATCTGAGGGTCTGGTTGTATTTATTTTGTCTTTGACACAGCTGGCTCCAGCACAAACCTCCACCTGCCTCCTGCGCACACTGGGCCCCATGCTCATCTTCTTCCCTTCAGAACAGCACTGAGACCAAGAGAAAGGCTTGAGCCATGGCTTTGTCTGGACATCTGGAAAATAACTTTAAATATTAACATTTGGTCTGCAGGGGACTACACGCTTGTCTTGGGTGGCCTCAATTACTGAGTAACTAGGGCCATTAAAGTAACACACACACATATACACATACATAAATACACATACCATATACATATATACCACACATACATATACACACATACACCATACACATATACAGACACCACACACACACACATATACATACCACACACACACATACACATATACACCTCAAACACTCACCACACATATACACACATACACACCACACACATACACACCACACACATACACACACCACACACACAAACACACACACACACACACACTCATCGACTTCACACTGTCTGTGGAGAAATTACTTTATCTGTCTGTTCTGCAATTTGTACTGTGTTGGTGAAAGATTAAAAAAAAAATGTGCTTTCTAGATTTGTTTGTGAGTCTGAGTAGCAAAAAGGTTTTGCTGTGCAGATTTCAGTGGTAGTTGAAGCACCGCAGTGGACAAAGGCTATCGTGTACAGATTGGGGGTCACGGGACTACTGTGACTGGTGTGTCCACGTGTACTGTGAGCGTATGCCTCCAAGCAGTGGGAGTGTTTGGTCCCATGTGGTAAGTGTTCACATATGGTGAGTGTGTGCTCACATGAGGTTCATATGCGGTGGGAGTGTGTGAATTCACATGGAATAGACATGCGGCATGAGTGGCATGTTCATACATGATGCGTGCGAGTGACCAGTTCACACGCGGTGTGAATTCATCCATGGCGAGAGTGTGTTTACAGGCGGTAGGAGTGTGTGCTCACGCATATGGTACGAGTGCCGAGTAGTTAGTGTGAGTGGTGTGTTCACACCAGGTGGGAGGGTGTTCACACGTGTTCTTCTTTTACCTTTTCCTTCATGGGTATCGATTTGTCTGCACAGTGCCCTCCTTGTAGCTGTCAGTCGGTTTGGCTCTGGGCTGAGGTCTATATCTGGGCTGTGGGTGGAAGTAGCTGGTTCCTAAATGGCTGGGTCTTTATGTCCCTTTATGTTCTTTCCTTCCTATATCTGTGGGTCGAATGAAGAGAGACTGAAAGCCAGCCATAGCACCTATAATCCCAGCACAGAAGGAACTGAGACAGGGGAATCATGAGTTGGGAATATTATCTCATAAACAAAATAAAACAAACAAAACAAAACAAAACAAAACAAAATGTCTGCCAGCCCCAGAGGCTTTGAGCATCTGTGTGGAGTAGCTTCCTCCTACCTGAGCCCACAAGGGACTAGAAGAGGGAGAAGCTGTGACCACGCTGAGTCATTGAGTCCAGTGTTGTTTTCACAGGAAGTGAGTTCCTTCGGTTCTTAATGTTTACAGACACCTTGGGGACAGGCACACTTCTTTGTTTCTCTGGTCATTGCAGAGTCTGGCTGGTGACAGACACATCTCCAGCTACAGGTTTTATGGGAGTGTATGAGTGAGGTATAAACACACCATCATGGGGCCACAGGAAGTTGTGAATTTTTCCTTATAAGTTAACAGAAGAAAGGGCTGAGATTAAACTCTGAGAGGGGAATCAACATTTGTAGGTAAATACACAGATAAAATTGAGACACAGGGAAGCTCAAAACTGCACATGGACTTGATTTTTGGCCTTGGCCACGGGTCAGTCTGCTGAATTGCAGTTCAGATTGCTTTAACTAGAGTTAGCAGCTACAAGTGTTCAGATGTGATCAACAGATTAGCAGGCTCTTGAGAAATTATCCCAATACCCTTTATAAATGGAATTCAAAAGTGTGCTGTGTATTTATTTTCAGCCCCAAGAGATAGCTTGGGTGCCTTTCTATCCGGTGTACTGGGTTTGATTTAAAGGTTTGATTGCGAAAACACCATGCCACGGATGCTTAAGTCTGCACATAATGGGATGGGCACCCAGCCATCGCCGGCCACATTTCAATGCTGGATGTTCAAGAGATGACGTGGTAGAGTGGCTTACAGAAGTTAACGCTTTCTTCTGAGCCTCTGACATGTCAGACCTCGGATTCCAAGTTTATGGCTGTGTTTGCTAATGTCTTCTGTGAAAGATGAATTTCTTTCCCAGACATGAGCATGCTTGGCTGTGGAGCACGGTTTGGTGGGGGAGACTTGTTTTGCTCAGGCCTTGGATGGTGGGGGCAGTGGTTCTGTCTGTGGTGAAGAGGTTGTATTGCCCCATGTCTCCTCTTCTCCTTCCCTTCCTAGACCTGGAGTCATAAAACCATGGTAAACACGAGCAAAAGAGACTCTTTAGCTCAGGCAGGGTGATTCAGAGCTGAGGGTCCGAGAACACACAGGGCAGATGGCCCTCATGGCCAGGACACCTAGCTTGGGGCACTTTCAATGCTACGACTGTCTTCTGTTGTGAGATGGGGGTCTGCTTTCTCTCTAATTTCCATGAACTCAAGACACAGAAAAGATTAGCCTCTGGTTGGTACACAGCTCTCTGTGGCTCACATGGGTGACAGTTTCTTTTATTAAAAC
The DNA here is from genome assembly GCF_011762505.2 of Arvicanthis niloticus. Taxonomy (NCBI): domain Eukaryota; kingdom Metazoa; phylum Chordata; class Mammalia; order Rodentia; family Muridae; genus Arvicanthis; species Arvicanthis niloticus. The sequence continues at coordinate 12,059,276 of NC_047665.1, read as the reverse complement.
CTTGCCCATTGGGCAGGCTGAGGCATCTGACTATAGGGCACAGATGTCTGGACTGCAGCTCTTATAGATCAGAAGAAAGAGACATGAGTGGTGTTATCAGGGAAGAAGACACAGAGAAAAGGGACCACTTCCTTTAGACTCAGCAATGCACCACTATTCTTGGTACATTTATAATACTCTAACAGAATACCCAGGGCAGGGTAGTTTATAAAGAATAGAGAATTATTATTTTACTGTTCTAGGTTCTGGGGAGCTCAAGATACTTATCTGGTGAGGAGGGTCTTCATGTTGTGCCACCCCATGGCAGAAGGAAAAGGTCCACATTCAGTGCTGACTTTCTAACATGTGATTTTGGGCATCGAGTCATAGTGAGCATCACTCCCATTAAGCTTGCTCTACCTACCCAGGCCTAGTCTTATGTGTGATTGCCAGACACCATGGCCAGGCAGGACCGTGATCCCCATAGCAACCTCCTGTTCCATATGCTCCGGAGCTGGATGCTCAGCTCTGGGCTAGGTCAGGAAGTGTCTGCACATCCTCTCTGCTTAGGCGCCTAGCACCCCTGTCTGATGAAGGAAGAGCCAAGGCTGCCACTACAGCTATGAAAGAATGGGGTGGGCATGCTTTGGGATTCTTCAAAGGAAAAGGAAGGTTCTGGCTTCAGGGCTCCGTGTGACCCGGCATCCCAGTTCCATCTTTGTAAGATCAAGCAAGGCAAACAAAGGCTGACTATTTGTCCAGATGTGAAGGAACCAAGAGACCTCAGGGGAGGTTTGTAGGAGTCTGGACTATGAGAGTTTGAGTCTGCAGTGGTCCCCAATTGGGGACACATGAAACCAGGTCAGAACCTGTCTGTAGGCCAGGGGTGGGCTGGCCATACTGTCTTATTTTAGTTACTACAGGGAACACTGCCTGAGACTTATTGGCTCTCTGCCTCCCTCCATGATTCCTAATGGCTGGTTTTGAGGTGGGAAGAGCTGGAGAGAGTGACCAGGAGGGGACAGGGACCTATGCCAGCTACCCTATGCCTTCAGAAAATGCTTCTTCTAGGCTGTTTCCCAATAGTGATGCCATGCATGAGGTCCCCAGGTAGTCCAAGTCAAGGAGGGAACAGGGAAGAAGAGGGAGGGAGAGCAGAGAAAATCTCAGCTTTGTCCTTCCAGGCTGGTGTCTGGAACCTCACCAGAACCAGAAGGCAGCTGGCATAGCTGCTCTTCCTATCCATCGCTCACTCCTAGCAATTGGTCCTGGCCAATGTCCACTCCCATAGGTTCCTTGACAGACAGACTGGTGTGGCCAGACCTTTACAGTGACTATTCCACCGGGACCAATGTAACCAGATGCCTCCTCAAAATCAAGATGAGGAGACAGTTCCTGCTTACACTGCCCAGGCATTGGAGGAAGGAAGAAAAAGACTTTGTAGGGTGACCTCTGTAGTTCTATCAGGTTTATATAATATGTGGATAACTTTTGCAGTGAGCAGTCCTGGCTGGGATGGTCCAACCTGAGAATAGAAGATGCATACCTTCCAAGCTGTATACTGGGGTCCATCCTGGGAACTGTGTTCACTTGGATGTAGTTGTGATTAGACACTTCCTGTGGCAAGGGTTCTGGCCTTCATCCTCTGAAATACTTTTTCCAACTGTACTTGGTTGAGGCAGCAGAAGTACTAGCCCTGCCTTGGAACAGCACAGATTCAGGGTGATTCCATGCTAGCAGCTGCTAGTCTGGTGCAGCTCACGGGACCCAGTGATGCTGCATGAGAAAAGCTGTCTCCTCAAAAATTCCCCTTCCCTGTCCCCAGGCTGAGCCAGTATCACCGCGGCTGTTACAGACTTCCAGGACAGCCTGGGCTGGCATTTGGCTCAAGCCAGGCTCTCTACTGGTTCTCTTGGGATAGTCAATAGCCCGGTTTCTTGTTCCAGAACCTGCCATTAAAAAAAAAAAAATGACTGCATAGATTAAAGCTTGTGACGATCTCCTACCCCTCTGCTGTGCTCTTTCTCTTTGTAGCTGTAGTTAAGGCTTCAAGGACTGTTACATAAGAGTCAGGAGAGTGGACACCTTGTCTCACTTCTTATTTTAGAGATACCGATTTCCTCACTTACTAAAACTCTGCCTGCAGGTGTTCAGCATATGTCCTTTACTATGTTGATGTATGTTCCTTCAATTCCTAGTTGCTTCAAAGAACATTTAACACCGTCAACAGCCTTTTCTGCATCGACTGAGATGGTCATGTGATTTGGGTCCTCGTGTCTACTTTTGTGCTGTGTTCTGTTTATTGATTTGTGTATTTTGAACCATCCTTGTATCTTTGGAGAAAAAAAAAAACCCCATCTTGACCACAAGGTTATTACCTTTGTGATGTTGTTGTTGCTGGTAATTATTGACAATTTTTATATCTGTGTTCATTGTGGCTCTGCTTGTGTATGTATGTGTGTGGGTGTGTACCTACATACCTATGTACCCGTATGTGTGCATGTCTATGTGGGTATGTGTCTGCATGTATGGATGTATATAGGTGTGAGGTGTATTTATTCATGTGTGTATGTGTTCTCATTTGCTTTGAGAATCAGGCTGCCTACACTGACTGAGCCTCTGGTGGAATTTAGCAGTGAGTCCATCCTGTCTTTATGCTTTCTTTGTGGGGAGACTTTTTATTACGGCTTCAATCTTGTTGCTTTTATGGGTCTGTTGAACTTGTTGGTATGCTGTTGGTTTAATTTTAGTAGATCACACATGTTCAGAGACTTGTTCATCTCTTGTAGATTGTCCAGCTCTTTGGAAATACACATTTCCAAAGTGTTCCCTAACAATTCTCTGGACTTTGTTGGTGTCCAATGAAATGTCCCTTTCTTCATCTTTAATTTTGTTAATTCAGACCCCTTCCATTTTTGGTTAACTTGGCCAAGGGGTTGTTGATCTTGTTTTATTTTCTCAAAGAACCAGCTCCCTGTTTCATTGATTCTTTGCACTTTTTGTTCCCATTTGTTGGGACTGTTCCTTGTTCTCAGGCCTCCAGGGTGTTCCAGTCTTATGCCATGGCATGCTCTGAAGATGGTGCTGGCCACACCCTCTGAGACACAGAGAGCAATAAAGGAGTCACCATTTCACCAGACCCTGAATCTGGACTGGACACTTACTTATGAGAGTCTGTCTTTGTCCTGGGTGTAAAACCGGCAGCCTCTCTTCAGGGCCATCTGGTATACCTTTTGGATGAGGCTTCTGCCTCACTTGCCTGTGGCCAGGGTGGGAACTGTCATCTCTTTTCCCTTTGCTGTGCAGCCTTCTGTTTCTCTGCATTTTGCAGCTGTCCCATTGTCTGATTTGTGAGTTCTAACTTCTTCCGCTCTCAGAGTCTGTCCCTCATTAACCCAGATTCATTCTCATGGAGACAGCTTCTAAGTGGCTCTTGTACCCTGGAAGTAGAAAATATTATATTTGTGTGTTAGCTACTTTTCTCTTTATTGTAGCAAAAGCAACTTAAGGAAGAGATTCTTTTAGCTCACACTTTGAGGGTACAGTTCGTTGTGGTAGGGAAGTCTTATGGTAGGGGCTTGAAGCAGTTGTGTCTACCACAGTCAGGAAGGAGACACAGATAACATGGGCACCCAGACCACTTTCTCCTTTTTATGCAGCCTAGGATCCCAGCCCATGGAATGGTACTGTCCACAGTTAATGTTAGTGTTCCCATGCCAATTAGTTAATAGATGATCCCTCACACACATGCATGGAAGCTTGTCCTAGGTGATTTTATATATTGTCAAGTTGATAATATTAACCATTACTACAGTAAGGTATTATCAACAATAAAGAGGTGATTTCAAGTTTGTGGGAAGATAGATGTTGGTTACTTGCAGCTCTGGCTCATTGTGTATAAGGCTTGAGAATGCTCAGATTCTGGTTCTGGTTCTGTGCATACCTTGAGATAACTGAACACCCATGGATGTGGCTGGTGGTATCCATGAGGCTTGCTATGTGATTCCTTCCTCTTTCTTCAGTCACTGAGAGAAACCGTGATAGAGCTGAGTGGGACAATACCACCTGGGGTAGTATGAGTCCAAGCCTTGGAGGCCAAGAGAAAAACACACAGGATGTGAGTAGCCACCTCAGTCTAAGATCCCTCTGGACTCACATCCCCATCTTGATATTTTTCTTTATTTTTCATCTTCCTCGTGGTTCCCTTGAGGCTATGAATGGGAATGTAAGCCAGTCTGACAGGGCCTTGTAGCAAGACTTCTCCATACCTCTTACAGTACCAAGTATCACACAGGGTGATTTCTCTCCCAACAAGGCCAGGATTCTGTCAAGAGGGATAGGCTGGGGCTGTTTTGTTCAGAAGTCATGAGGAGCTTTGCTGAGTCACCCCACGCTGAGCAGAAGCTGAAGAGATCCAGGCTTATGATGTGGTCTGAGCACTTGTTTTCAATCTAAAAGTCCCGAATTGAAGTAATAAACCCTGAAAGTTCACCACTTCCTAGCTCGAACTCACCATGGTGGTCGGTCTGCCAATGGCAAGTCTTTGGGTGACAGTGGGCACTGCTGTGTGGCAGAAAGAGACCTCACCACTGCTAATTCCTGGGCTTTGAAAGGTCACAGTTGTCCTCTCACCTTCCAGCCATATCCTGTAGCTTCTTGGAAGCCTTCTGCAGCCCATCGAGAAGCCGCTTTCTGTTGAAGCTGTCTAGCCAGGCTTCCATTATGAACTAGAAGTGAGCAGTAAGCGCTGTGCACTAGAACACTGTTCCCAATCCCACATGCACAGAAGCAGCCAGAGGTGACATCCGATACAGGCAAAAAGACGCCTCTGTCCTTGTTGTGGTTCAGGGGTAGCACTGGGCATACTCCTGAGACTCCAGGTTCACAAGTTCAAAACTACATAGAAAGCGTTACTACACTTAATGGTTAAGATCTGCACACTGGTTGTGTACACTGTCCTATGTGCCTGAGTTACCACGTAGTACATAGTTACATGTAGAACATGGACAACAAAAGGTATGAGCCAAAGAGGCATGATAGACGTAGCAGAGCAGACAGGCCAGCAAAACCAGAAGAGGGGAAAGTGGGGCTCCACACAAAGGTATGTGCTGGGGGAGACCTCTGCGTGGGAAATGCATGCACATGTGTGTGTAGTGTAAGTGCGTGTGGTGGGAAGGTGTGATGTGTACAGTGTGGTGAATGAATGCAAGATGTACGTGGGCAAGTACCTGTTAACACGTGCATTGTGTATTGTTACGTGTGATGTGTATGACATGTGGTTTAAGTATGGCATACATGGTGCATGTGTGGTATGCACATAACGTGTGAATAGGATAGGTGGTATGTATATGATATGTGGTGTGTAATATATATGTATGTTTATATGTATGTATCCATGTGTGTGTGTATGTATATATGTATATATGTATGTGGTATATGGTATCTATTGTCACTTGTATAGTGTGTGGCATGTGATATGTATGATCTTTTTCCATGTGGTGTGGTATATGTGGGATGCAATATATGCGCATGAATAAATATCTGCTGTGGCTCAAGATATAACAAAAGGGAAGTTCATGTTCACTTCACTTCCTGTTGGAGCGCAACAAACCAAACAAGAGGCATGAAAGAACCATTTGCCATGCTCCCTGCTCTGTAATGCAGGTTACTACAGGGCTGACTGGGGCTTATCTATGTGGAGAGATTCATAAAGAGGGTTAAGGGCTAGTTCAGCAGGAACCATGGATCCCAGGCTCAAATGTGGCCTCCTCCCATGGCTGTGTCTCCCCCACAGCATGGTGGAAAGTGTTTCAAGTGGTAGCCACACCTCCAGGTATTTTCGGGGTACCTGTCTGACCTTACTTTCTTATTTGTACTGCCTTGCTTTTGCTGTAACTTGCTGTCCCCCAGCTCCCATCATAGACCCATTGGGGTAAGGAGAAACTACCAAACCTGCTTTCAGTGGGAGACCCTGGAGGAACTCAGAGTCATGTGATAGACACATTTATAGCTGTGGTCACACAGCTCCCCCAGGACATGGATTCTGAAGGAGCTGGGAGGCAAAGGCTCTGACTCTGAATGAGAGATCCAGTCAGTGGTGAGGGCTGTAGCCTAGATTGTGAGCAGGAGCATTAAATATACATCTTTGTAGAAGTAGTCACATTTTTATCCACCCTCTCACCCCACTGGACCTTGGAATACTGTGCCTGTTCCATGCTGTTCAGAGAGAAAGCTGAAAGACTCTTATTTGGTGTAAGACCTGTGGAATTAATATTTGAGTTACCCAAGAGTCTTGCCAAGTATGCACCTGAGCATCCTTCAGGGAAGCTACAGCAGGACAAGCACTCACCCATACAGAGCTTTCTATCAGCTACTAGGGACTTGCTAGACAGGAAATAGTAATTGGCTATGAACAGTAGGAGAAAAGTTCTCTCAGAAATAACAACAAGCAGAAAAAGGACACAGGGAAAGGAAAAAAAAAAAGGCAGAAAAACCAAGACCGCTCAAATGCAACATAAAAACAAATACAAAACAGGGAGATAATATTGGGTCACTCAAATGGGGCCATTCAGAGTGCAAGAAAGCACTCTTAGAATCAAACCTATGTCACAAGATTAAAAAAAATATAATACCAGTTTACAAAAATAATTGAGGGAAAACACCCAGAAAAAATAGACAAGGGGAAACATAAAGACATAGATAGACAAGAGGAAAAGAATAAATCAAAGGAGATTGTAAAAAAGAGGAATCCAGGAAAAGAATAATCATAGACATTTGTCAAAATCTAAGAGGGTTTTCCAGATCAGAAGAACCCTCAACTTCTCAGTACTGTGTAGACTCTGAAAATTGTGTAAAAAAGTTGGTGTTTTGCACAGCAAGCCAGACAGTTACAATCCCAGAATTTTATACCTAGCCAAACTATCTGTAAGATGTGCCCTACCAAAGCAAATTTGCTGATAGAAACGTAGGTTGTTCTTCATAAACATAGAATTTTCAGGAAGCAACTGCATCCCATTGAGTATATCATTAATTTCATGTTTACACCCATCCTCCTGCATGTTCTGTTTTCAGGGTCCTACTTTTCTCTGTGACCAGATTTCAGGACTAGGTTTCACACATCAGTGCTTATTCAGGTTCAGGGGCTACTTCAGAATTGAAAAGAGCCACCTCTTTCAGAAAAAAAAATTTCAACAAGTGAGATTGTGCTGAGTGTCCTGGGGTCTCTGGGGACCTGGAAACACTCACCTTCTTTCTTTTCTTCCTTCACTCCATTCTTCACGGGCATATATACACTGTTAGACTCGAGTTTCCCAACTGCCTTAGGTTCTCTTCAGGGAAAAGAGAGAAAGTGTCAATTCACCCACTTCCCACTTGGAACATTGGATCTTTGGTGTTTTGATTTATAGTTAGTATAGATTCTTCCAGGTATTTTAAATATGTTTACAATTATGCATTTGCATCTATGGATCTACGTAGTGTGGGAGGTTTCTTACCGAGGTACCTGAGTAATCTCATGTCCACGTACTATGTTTAAGAAAACCCATTCTTATTATCTATACTTTATTTATAATATATATTTTACTTTTAATTATGCGTGTTTGTGTGTGTCTTTGTATAGCATGTGCATATGAGTGCAGGTACCCATGGAGGCCAGAAGGGAAACATTAGATCCCCTGGAGCTGAAATTACAGCAGTTGTGAGCTGCCTTAAGTAGGTGCTAGGAAAGCAAACTTGGGTCCTTTGCAAGAGCAGCATGTGCTTTTAATCACTGACCCATTTCTCCAGCCTACATAGTCCATATTTTAGGTTATAGCATAACTTTTCTGCTGCAAGGTTTTTCACAGGATGGATTGTGGATCTCCATCTGTATTCACAGAAGCAGCTTCTTCTCACTGGTTTGTCTCCTCTGACATGGTCTTTGAAATGAGTGCATTTTCATTAACCTAAACAAGCCTTGATCTTAGCCAGTTAGGTTGTTTGAACTTTTGTATACACACACACACACACACACACACATCTGTTTTGTACATCTGGAGGAATGTGTATATGTGTGTACATATGTGTAGAATATATAACCACTAGGAATATGTCTATAAAATAGATTTTTCTTTTTTCATGTGTGTGTGCTCAAGCACAAGTGCAGGTGCATGTGTATATGCATACATGTGGAAGCCAAAGGCTGATGTCACAATTCCTCAATCACTCTTCCAGTTTATTGAGGCAGGGTTTCTCAATCAAATCCAGAGCTCACTGATATGCCTAGTCTCACTAGCCAACTTCCTGTGAGGATCCCATGTTTCTCTCTTTTCTTTTCTTTTTTTTTTTTTTTTTTTTTGGTTTTTCGAGATAGGGTTTCTCTGTGTAGCCCTGGCTGTCCTGGAACTCACTCTGTAGACCAGGCTGGCCTCGAACTCAGAAATCCGCCTGCCTCTGCCTCCCAAGTGCTGGGATTAAAGGCGTGCGCCACCACCGCCCGGCTGTTTCTCTCTTTTCTGGGTTGAGTTACAGTCAGGCTTCCACACCCACCTGGAGTTTACATGGTGAAGATACTTGGGCCAACTTGAACATGGTGGGCAAGGCTCTGGCAGGCCTTGCTCTTCTCCCTCATTCCTTCTGCCTTGATAAAACCCATTGTATTACATTCCTAAAGCTAGCCACCAAGGTCTACTCCCTTATATAGTTACTTCCTCCTCCTGAGACTGGCTGACTACCAAGGTCCAGATATCAAAGTATTGAAGTCCAGCAATCAAAAGCCCCTTTGGCTCATCTAACATGCCCAATCAAAATTAAACACTGCATCCTAACAGGAGGTTCCCCCTTTACCTTTATAAACTGTCATTTGCCTATGGGCCGTGTCTGTCTCCTCTCTGTATAGAGGCTGCCCTTTGTTCTATTCTGAGACAAACACCCCCTCTCCCTTGTTCCCTTCCTCCTATCCTTCATCATCTGTGTCCTGTGTTTGTCTCTTATTTCTGCCCTCTGTCTCTCTGAGACAAATAAATCTCTTCTGTGCTGAGAGCAGGGTCTTAGGGGTTCTAAGCCAATACTTTTCCTTTCACATGGCTTCTGGAGATTTGAACCCTGGTCCTTGGGTGTAGGAAGCCGCTGTTAGCGGTGGTATTATCCGCCATTCCAAGATGGTGCGGACATCGTGTCCTCTCCACTAGTAAACAATTAACTGCGCAGCTGCAAAGGCAGAAAGCCCGCCAAAGTCACTGGCCAATCCCGAGGCGTAATATTGGGTAATGAGTGAACAGCCAATCAGAAGTGAACACGTCACTCTAGGGTGTATTTAAGCTGTGCCTCTTCCTGTCTTTGGCCCTTCCTTGTCCTTTCTGCTTCTGCTGATACAGAGTAAAGCCTCGCTGTGGTGATACCTGAATTCTGCCTCACATGTTTCTCTTCCACGGGCGAGGGGGGACACGGGAGGCGCAGAACACTTGGGCTTGTGAGCAAGCCCTTCAACCACCAATCCGTCTCTCCAGCCCCTAGAGTAAATACTTGAAGTAGAACCGCTAATTCAAGGGTGTGGACATTTTCATTTTTTAAAAGTTATTGTGAAGTTATTCTTCAAAAGTGTTTACTAATTGATGCTTCCACCCAGAGAATGTTGGGGTGCCAGTTTGCCCACATGTTTATAATGTACTTATGATATTTAAATAATATTAAAGGTAGAACAGAAATAGTATACCAAGTTTACTTTAATCTTCATATAAGTAGGGTGAACTTGTGTCTTTTTGGCCAATTTATTTATTCTTGTTGTTGAGAGCTGCAGGTGTGTGTGTGTGTGTGTGTATTTTGGACAGGGTCTTACATAGTTCAAGCGTTTTCCCTACACACTGCATTCAGATTTACTTCTTAGTAAACTCTATGACATGTTAAGGTAAACTCTACCGTTTAACTCAGTAAAGCAGAAGAAACTATTGTACTCTGGGGCACATAAACTCTTATGTGCCTTTAAACTCACTATGTGGCCAACACTGTCTAGCATCCACTGCCTGTGCTGTGATTATAGGTAAATGCTTATCACATTCTGTTTATTTTATACAGGGGATTAAATCTAGGGCATTGTGGATGGTAGACAGCACTCGGTCACCTGAGCTACATCCCCAGCCCCTCCTTTGCTTATATTATTTTTTCACTTACATTAACACTAATAGCTTCAATAAACAGACTCAAAATTAAAGAATCAAACAAAATCAAGGTCCATTTCTTATTTACTATGGGTCTCCATCCTGCAGCTGTACCATGGACCCTGAGGCCTTTGGGGTGGCAGCAGTGGAGAAGGGAGGAGTCAGGGGACACGTGGTATGGGCTGACCCAGATCTGTGAGTTATGTCGGCTGAGCTATCTGGTGACCAAGAGCTGGTGGGTCTCTGTGTCACCTGCCAGGGAGGCAGGACACTCTTCCTGCTGTTGGAGTTTGTTCTTGTTGGTAAAGCTTTGGCTTCCCAGTGGCTGCCAAGTTAGGTAATGTCTGGCAAGGTTTGCCTTTGCCTACGTTTTAGCGGAGCTGTCTTTTTGTTATTCATTGCACAAGGGTTTTGATATAGCATCGTCGTTAGCCCTTAGTCTTGTTGTGGAAGGTTTAAATATTTTCCCATGTTTTTCTGCTCTGTTTTATGGTTCTTGCCTATGGCAGCCTACGCATGCTTTCTGTGTGACTGGCTTCTGGGTCCCCATCCTCTCCTGATGCTGTCCACATTCTGAGCTCTGCCTAACAAGGTTATATCTACCAGGGTCATGAACTCCTCCACCCACACCTTCCTGTAGCTTTGAATGCACTTTCAGAGATGGAATCCTAGTGTTTGTTTTGATGTACGTCTTTGGGGATTTCTGTAAGGGCTTTTACCTCTCTCCTAAGCTTGCTGCTGACGTCCAGGTGACCAGATTCTGGGGATGCATTTGTACCCAACTTTGGGTGCTCTCTGTAACCACTCATTCTCCAGCTCCTTCCTGGGGCCGACTCTGACTGCCAAGCACCCTTCCAGGGCTGATCCATGAAGATTCTTGCCTGGCTCCTTTTCACCTCCAGCTCTCGTAGACAGCCCTGGGCTCACCTCTTTGTTTCTAACTCAATTCTCTCTCACCAGGCCCTAGGATTCCTCTCCAGATGTTCACAGCTCCCTTGGTGCTCCGGCTCTTCTGGCCTCTCATCTGCTGCCTGACTCCCTGGCATTTGCCCATATGTTCTCCCCGCCTCCAGATCTACATGCTCTGAACCCTTGCCACAACCTCCACCTTGGGACACACCCTGTTCATTTCTATCTTAACCATCCTGAAGCCCTGGCCTTGCTGAGAAGTGACAAGTGAACTTTTTTCCACCACGTCCTCAGGGGACCCTGGCCCCAGAGCAGCCATGTTTCCCCACTGGATTCCTCACTACCGCATACTGTTTGCAGATTTCCTTGACTGGCTAATGGCCCCCTTCCCTTAGCAGACAGCTTTACTTGTGTCCCTCTACGGCCCCCATTGCACATCCCTGCCCAGACTGTATCCTGCTGTGTTTCTGCAGGTTGGTATAGGAGACCTTGAGCTGGGCCCCAGGAAGTCTTGTTATCCTGAAGCTGGACTGGTAGCAAGGCCTTGATGAGACTCTAGCTGTGAAGTAATTTCAGGAAGTCAGGCCCAGGCCCAGGCCCAGAACAGGTGGGAATTTAGAAGGATGATTAGCCAGTGGCCTCAGGACAGGCTGGAAGAAGAGGTCAAACTGCCCATGGCTCTTATCAGGCAGTTCAAGGTTGACATTTACTGAGCTCCAGGCTGGAAGCTCTGCTCCGTCCCTTCCCAGCTGCCTCGAAAAAGAACACACTTTATTCTTTAAATTCCAGAGCCTCATTCAGTTCTGAAAAAAATCTGGCTTATGCACAGCTACCCAGCAGTCACTTGGAGGGTGAGACAAATGTTGAGGGTGACACAGGGAACGGTCTCTTGAAAGGTCTCACCTGGTCCTCTAGCATGGACACGCCACACACACACACACACACACACACACACACACACACACACACACACACACAGTGGATCCCCAAGGTCCCTGGCATGAGAGCAGAGCAGCTTCTCTGGCTCCTACAGGAGTCTCTGAATTTTTTGCCCTGAATATGTAGCCTTACCCAAGCCTGACAGCTCCAAGACTGACCTGATGAGGCTCAGTGCTGGTTGCAAGCAGGGTCACCCTGGCCCTTTGTCCTCCCCCAGATGGTCTCCAGACCCTGCTTTTGACTGGCCAAGAGAAAACTGTTCCTTTCCTGGTGCTCCTCAACCAGGGGTTCAGATCTGAGCCTGGAAGACTCGCATCCTTTTTAGCGGCCTCACCTGTCCAGACGCCCAGCAAGTGAGTCCGCACTACCTGTCCGGGGCTTTCCCTTTCTCTGGTGTGATTGTCCCAAGTAGTTCTGCACAGCAAATGCAGTACAGAGGGGGCTGGTTTTCTTTTGTATTGCTCCCCTATTGCTCATGGAGACGTCAGAGGCCATATGAGGCCACTCAAGGCCTTGAGAGGCTCAGCTGAGGTACTTGCCAAGGCTTTGCACAGACTCACCAGATATGTGTGGTCACTTCCAGTGGACAGGGACTTCTGCATGGCCTGGTTCAATCTGTCTCCATAACGACGGATGGGGTTCCCAGGAAGTTCCTGCAGGTTCCCTGTGACTGAGTTCTAGCACCTTTTGGTATAAAGCCCTCACCTCTACCATCTGTCCCCAATTTCTGTCTTTTTGAGGAGAATGTATATTGTGTGCATGTATGTGTGTGTGAGTACGTGCTTGTATATAGAGGCCAAATCAATGTTGGTTGTCTGTCTTTTTCAAATCTCTGTCTCTGTCTCTCTGTCTCTCTGTCTCTGTCTCTCTCTCTCTCTCTCTCTCTCTCTCTGTCTCTCTCTCTCTCTCTCTCTCTCTCTGAGGTAGGCTCTCTCACTGCACCTGAAGCTCTTCATGTAGGTTATGCTTTCTGGACAGTGAGCCCCAGAGCTCCACCTGTCTCTGCTTCCCCTCTAGCCCCGAGGTTACAGGCATCTACCACCACAGCCAGGTTTTTACATGGGATCTAGTGATCTGAATGAACTTAGGTCTGCATGCTTGCCCGGCAGGTGCTTCACTGCTCAAATCATCTCTGTGAGCCTTTGCCCTCTGTCAAGCCCTCTGGACCTTGAAACATGGTGAGCTGGCATGTATAGCTTCAGACCCACTCTTTCCTCTGCGCCTGCCCAGATCCTTCACTCTCTCTTGAGCCAGGCAGAGAGAAGTGGATGCGAGGTGGATGCAAGGAAAGCCAGGTGAGATGTCTCAAGGTTGGGAGTTATAGGTGCCATTGAAGAAAACATGTATTACTGTTACCATGTTTTGTCTATGGAGATGTCTTCCAAGACCCTACTGAAAGCTTAAAACTGTAGACAAAACAGACCCACAGTACAGTTAATACATTAGGCACATGTGGTGACCAATTAGTAATAACAACATAGGTCAGAATGTTGTGATAAAGTATATATGAATGTGCTCTTTCAAAAAGTACTTTATGAGAGTCAGGTGGTGGTGGCACATGCTGTTAATTCCAGCATTCAGGAGGCAGAGACAGGTGGATCTCTGAGTTCGGGCCAGCCTGGTCTATAAAACAAGTTCCAGCTCAGCCAGAGCTGTACAGAAAAACCCTGTCTCAAAAAACTTTTTGAAGAACTTACTGGATTGTACTCATCTTTGTTTTTCTGCCCTGTGGCTGACGAGAAATGATTGAGATCATGAAAGGAGGCTGGGGAGATGTCACAGTCAGTACAGCGCTTGTCTGATCATTGTCATTATCTACATAGAACACCGGGCATGGTGGTGCATGCTTACAGTCCTGGAGCTGGGGAGGCCGATGCAGGCAGGTTGCTGGGGCTTGGTGGCCAGCAGGCTTGGCCTATTTGGTGAGCTCCATGACAGTATAAGGTCCTGTCTCAAAGTCAAACTAACAAAACAAAAACCAGGTAGGTATGGATTGAAGAATGGTGACACATGCACCATGCACCAACCCAAATACATGTGCACACACATACATGCATGCACACATACATGGACACACAGACACATATGCACACACATACCTCCCCATAAATACATAAAAATACACACATATAAACACATACACAAGAACACACACACACACACACACACACACACACACACACCACAGTGGGTATGGAAACTGCAGCATGTGTCACTGCTCCAAGGCATGTGTGAACTTTCTGTGCTAGGTCCATGCATTTGATAGACTCAGAGAAGATTCTTCTTATTACCAGCTTAATGAAATTGCATATCACAGTGGGGCATCAGTCAGGATGTCTTCAGTGGGCACATAACCTCCTCCAACCTAGAAAGAACTCCAGGGTTCATCAGAGCTTATCCCTTGCATTGTCACCTGATCAGGGGAGGAGAAGAGGGGCTGTGAACCAGAAACTCACCCCAGTAAACCGTACAACAGAGCAAGGCAGCTTCACTGGATTATTTTTTCCAAGGTTTCCTTTAGCATTTAGTGATGATGTCTGTGACTAAAGCACACAGCTTGAACTTTGTCCTATATAAAAAAAACCTCTCAGAGGTGGAGATTGTCCCTTTACTGTGTCTGCCCCAACACTAAGGGACAAAGACAAGGAGCCCTGGAGGCATCGGAGCCCAGCCTGATGGCTCCATCTTGGACATCAGGACTGCACAAGAAAAGATCTTACATGCTTTTTGTCATCTGCCAGCAGCTGGTGCGGTGCGGACACCATATGCTCTCCCATGCATGCCAGAGAGCTTTGTGCTCAGAGTTCGTTCCACAGATAGAGCTGATACACAGGGACTTGGGACACACCCAGGCGATGGGGGAGAAGGGACACACAAAGATGAACCCCTGGAGGGATGTTTCCACAGAGACCTTTCTTCTGCAGATTTCTGTCCCCCTGGCCATGACTGTGCAGATGGACCCAGGGCAGCTCCCCTGTTTTCTGCAAATCAGCTACAGTCTCCACCCAACTCTTTGAGGCAGAACACAGTGTAATCATGCAGAGTCTGCAGAACCTCTTGCCGCCAGGATTCTTGCTCTGTTATGTTAAACCTGACATTTGTCACCAGTAAAGGGCTCAGAACAGAGCATGCATATCTGAAAGTTGGTAAATGCTGAGGTTCCTGCCTGGCTCCTGGACAAACCTTGAGTGTCACTGGGCTTCCGCCAAGGGAGAGCTGAGCCAGAGCCCGAGTGACCGAGATTCAGGAGGGCAGCCAGGAATGAGTGAGCAAACCGGCTATGGAGTGGCCTCTTAGGACAAGCAGAGCACAAATTCGATGGAGGAAAAGAAGGGAAACAGCCCCTCTGGCTGCAGGCCCTGCTGAAGGCAGCCACCTCTTCTGCTAATTGAAAACAAAGAAGAGAGTTGTGAAACACAAGCCTGGGGCAATCAGTCTCTCTCTCTCTCTCTCTCTCTCTCTCTCTCTCTCTCTCTCTCTCTCAGCTCGGGGCTCTTGACTATGCGCAAACCTGCATAGCTGTTTGGACCAAGCTTGCTACAGTCCCCGAGAGGCCCCAAGCCCAGCACATTACACAACACAGTCCTGTCATCTGTCGCTTTGCTGAAGGCCCTTAGGGAAAACGGAGGCAGCTGACACTGGCCATCTGGAAGACGTCCTCTTGGGGTCCTGCTGCTGTCAGAGGTGCTGTCTGGGCTCCTGTGCACTGAAAACTGCGATTTCCCTATTGCCAGCCACTGTCGTCAGTCTGTCCATCTTCCAGGACTTCACTGGGGCATGAGCATGCGGCTACTGATGCCCCACCCCATCTTAGGGTGTCCTGCTCTGCCGTGTATTTTAGCTGGGTGACTGCTGACCTCAGACTCCTCCCGATGATCTGGCCAGTAACTAAGGGCAGATACACAGGAGTTCTGAGCTGTCCCTAGGGGACTTCAGAGCAAAGTGTCCTATAGGGGCTGTGTTTTCCTCTCAACAATACCTGGCACTGTGTGTGCATGCACAGGCCTCTCTTCTGTGCCTTGTCCCTGAGTACACATGTTTTGAGAAGTCACCGGAACTGCTGCCTATCCTTTGCTCCTGCCTGGTTCTTCCATTGTCACAAGCAGAGACCTGGGGAACCTGTCTCCAGGCAGAAAGTGAATGAGCATTTACCATTTGTGTAACCCAAGCTTCTGACGCCTTCATTGCTCAGTCTTAAGACTGCACGCATACCTCTTATCCTTGGAACCCCACAGATTTGCACTGGGGGTCTGGAAGTGGAGAAGAGCCATAAGACCTGTAGAGGAGTCTGCGTTTGTTTCTGTTTGTGTTTCGAGACAGGGTCTTGTGTAGCCTAGGCTGGGTCAAATTTGCTATGTAGGATGACTTTCAACTTCCGATCATCCTGCCTCAGCTCCTAAGTACCGGAATTACAGGCGTGGACTCCCATTTGGCATGACCAGTTATTATGTGTTGCTGGGGACGTAACCCATGACTTACTGCATGCCAGGCGGGCACTCTATCAAGGAGCCACATTCCAGCCCCCAGCCCTGCATAGGACCTGGAGCAGCCTTTTGAGATGGTCCACATCCCAAGACTGGTTGTGTTGTCAAGACCAAAGACCTACGACTGAGTCCTTTCAACATTACACCCAGAAATAGGCTCAAGGATCACTGGACCTGAAAGGGACACCCATTCTCTCCCCTCGGGTCACAAGCAGCCTCTGAACTTTCCCTTCCATGTGTGTCCCTGGGCCTTATGGATTCTCAGGAGGCCCCAGGGGGATGGGTCTTTGACACCACTTCCTGTTTCCCTTCCCCAGGTTGCCACTGGCCTACCAGGGCTGGAAGAAAAGGGCAAGGACAGAGAGCTTTCTGTCTGGATGTTACAAAAGGTGGGTAGTTTCCAAATCCGTCGTGTACCTCCTGTGTGGCTGTCCTTCTGGGCTGTGTGTGTGGGCCCAAGTGAACACAGGGTGGATCTCCTGCTGGTGGCACATGGCCCTATAAGGTTGTCAGTTTCCAAAACAAGAGCATTCCACCTGGTGTTCAAGGACCTCAGAGCTGGGGAGTCACCTTGTTTGGCAGGCATCTCCACTGCCTGTTATGAGGCCTTGGGCAAAGCAGTTAACCTCTCCGGACCTTGCCCTTTCACGGGGATGAAACTGCATTTGTTACAGGCTTTTCTGAGAACTATGAATGCTTTTAGTGAGCCTCGGCCATGAGAACTCCAGGCACAGTCCATGATAACTACTCCTCATCCCTTACAGGTGAGAAAGGGGATGAAGCAGCTGCTGGGAGAACATGAGGAGTGGCCCGGGGCCTCCTGCAATCCTTAACGTGGGACAGAACAATCATGGTGAGAAAAGCGTGAGCTCTCCTTTCTGCACATGCTCCTTCCTTCCCGGCACCCTTGGGTGCAAAGCTAGGCTGCAGGTATGAGGAATAGAGAGAACGTGCACCAGACTGGGCCACCAGGTGTGCAGTGACATTTGGCTGATGGTTGATTTTGAAATTCAGGAGTCAGCCTTTAGCTGAGCCAAGTTTACTGGAACAAGTAAACTTGCAGGGGTTGGGGGTGGGGTAGGGGGAGGTTGTCAGCTAGGCTTGGAAATCCAGAATGCGACAGCTGGGGAGATGGGTGTATATGAGGCTAGCCTAGGGGCAATCAAGGCTGATGGACAGCCTTGAGAGGAAGTGGAGGCTGCTGGAAAGCAAGCAAGCAAGCAAGCAAGCAAGCAACCAACCAACCAACCAACCAACCAACCAACCAAACTAAAACCCTGCATTGTCCTTGATGGCCCACAGGACTCAGACTCTGAATGGTCAGAACCCAGCTGAACTCTAACCCCTGATTTCAATGTTTCAAGGGTTAGGCTTCATTCTCTCAGCCCTGGGAGGGGTGCCCCAGCCTCCTGGGGTATGGCTCACAACTCCTATGGCTTTATGGGACCCCTTGTAAAGAGTCAGGTAGGTCTGAGCCTAGGAATCTTCATTGACACCCCTCTCTCCCCAAAATTGCTTTACTTGAGCAATGAATGAGGCAAGACAGGGATTGGGGTCCCCACTAGGGGTGCAGTCCACATCTGATCTGTTCAGACCCTTCAAAGATGAGGAACTTGAATTTTCTATTGGAGACTTCTCTCTCAAGATAAATGCAGAGAAGGTCCTTCCCCCTCATCTGAGCTTTTCTGCTCTGGCTTAAGTAACTTAGCTCAGTTTAACCCCTATAGAGTGTGACTTTCTTCTCCTGGCATGCTCCAGGTCATGGTTGGGGACGCATGAAGGATGTGCCGCCCACACATTAGACCCAGATTGAGCACTCACCACAGCCCTTGGGACAGAGCTCAGAACAGGGTGTTCCCAGCCTTACACTTCTCCTGCTACCTGGAGAACCTGTTTGGTCACTATTGAGCCCTGAGGACAGGAGCCAGCAAGGCTCAGAAGGAGAACCAACTAGGGCCGGCCCAGGGAGGCTCCCTCAGGCCCCTCCCCGTTTCCTGCTTCGGAGACTGGAGGAGTGGTCTCATTTCAGCGGCCCTGTGCTCAGCTGGCCTGTAGCCCAACTCTTCAAACCTCACTGCAGCTCCTTCAGGTGAATGTATCTGTACTACTCCGAGTCTCAGCAATCCTAAGGAGGTCCAGAGAGATGAGTTTGCTTGCTGATCAAGGCTGTGATCAGCAGATACCATTTAGGCTGAAGAGTTGGCAAGCTCTGGCCAGGTCCCAACCCCAGACCAGGAAATAACTCCAAAGCTATTTCTAGTCAGTTTTTTTTTTTCACTTTGAAAGACGTGTAAGCACACTCACGGGCAGATCCTGCAAAAGTCTGATAGGTTTAAATATGACATTTAAGAGCAAGTCCCATATAGCAGCTCCCTCTGGTGTGACCAGCCTTTATACCTTTGGTAGAGCCCCAAGTATTTCTCCAGCCTGCAAGCTGGCTTGGGTAGAGAAGGGTTCACAGTTAGGAACCCTGCTTTCAAAGATGGCGATCGCACCTGTCCAGGGTCACAAGGAGACTGGCCTCGGGCTTTGCTTTGTGTTCCTAAAGGACTGCTGTCTTTCTCAGTGGGATTTGTAGACAGTGGGATGGCTGTGCATCTGAGAGCAGGAGGCCACTGTAGGATGATTTATTCACAATAGGACAGAAGACCTGTTGGCACTCGAGGGACACCAGGACAAAGATGCTCAACACTGGTCTGTAAAGGCAAGGAGACATGGGGTTAGGAGATGGCTCAGTCAGCAACAAGGAGGGAGATCAGAATTCAAACTCCAGAACTCATATGAAAACAGTTGGCTATGGTAGAGTTTGAAATGTTAGCAGCGGGGATGGAAAAACGTGGAGATCCTTGAAATTCTGGGTCAGTGTGCTACCCTGTCTCAAACCCAGGGTGGGTGCTAGTGTGACGGCTCAGTGGGTAAAGGCACTTGTCACCAAACACGATAAGACCATCTGGTGGAAGGAGCGAACCAACTCCCACACATTGTCCTCTGTCACATTCATGCTATAGCATGTACGCACAGACAGACAGACAGACAGACAGACAGACTCAAATAAGAAGACCCCATGAATGGTGCTTGAGAACTGACATCTGACATAGGCTTCTGACCTCTATGTGCCCATATGCATGTGTGCATGAGCGTTCACATACACATGCACCTGTGTACACGGACACACATGCACACACAGAGACAAAGGAGGAAAGAGAAGACCCTACAGAGCTGGCTGGCAGTTCTCTGGGAAAAGGAACCCAGTGTGTTTGCAGTCTCACCCTGAGAATGATTAGCTAGATATCTATTTAGAAAGGTCAAGGAAAGGAGGTCAGGGGAAGTCCTGGCTCTCACCCCTGTCACATGTTTGTCTCTCATCTCTATGTCACAAGGTCGACGATGTCTCTTTTCTCCACCCAAGGAGAGCTGAGGTGGTTTGGTTAGGTACCTTAAAAGTTCCCATGTTGGAACCATAATCCCCATATTTATATGTTCACAGTACTTGTGAGTGTGACTGTGGGAAGTGACTAGGGTCAGATGGGGTCACAGGGTCAACTAGGACTTTATCAGAAGGGGAGAGGGACTTGAACTTGGCCCATGTTCTGCTTCATGAGCAAGCTGGAAGGCTTCACCAGGTGCCAGAACCATGTTCCTGACATCTAGCCTCCAGAACGTCAGGCAAGCAGACCGCTACTCTTCATGGAAAACCAGCTTTGGGTATTTTATGATGGCATCGGTAAACAGACTTAAGACGGATATTGGCTATAGCATGTGGGTGAGCTTTGCAAGTCAATGTCCCAGCGGATGTGAGGAGTGAGACCTTTCTGCATTTGCTGATTTCAGGTCACTTGCAGGCTGTCCTTGTGGGCTTGCTTACCTGACTTATCTGATGCTTTCACTTGTAACGTGGAACTGATACCAACTCCCATTTGTCCTGTGTTTATGGTGAGCTTTGAGCTCTCCAGTCTGTGTACCCTGTCTTGCATAGCCTGTCTGCGAGCTGGCTAATGTCCCTCTTGCACTTTCCGTGTAGGGACAGACAGAGGCAAGCAAATACCTTGAGCTCTGTCATTGTTGTCGGGAGACAAAACTACAACCAATTTCTTAGTATTTAGTAGTTTCTTAGTAATTTGTAGATCTTAGTAGGCTTTTTCTTAGAATTGGGCAAACCAAGTTCAACCAAATGGCAGTGCTCCAATTGGCTAAGACGAGAAGTTGCTTTTCTAGACAGAAAAGGATGGAGAGAGAAAAAAACACGGAGCAAAAATGAATTGGTGGCCATAAAGTTACTTTCCTGTGGGGTGAAAGCAGGTGGAAGTTTCATGTTCTCCCTCCCCAGCCAAACTACCCCCTGACCTCCAACTCACTACACTGGCTTATTTTTTTAAATTTGTTTTAAACCGGCTCCTTTCAGACTTGCTTGAGTTTGTGATACCTGGCTGCAGGATTCCATTCTTGTCTGTGCTGGTGTGCTGGGGGCCTTGTACTGGTCTATCTACCACAGTAGGTTCTTGTATTTCATGATGGGCGATGCAGAAGGGAGACACCAAGCCAGGCCTGTGTGTGTGTGTGTGTGTGTGCGTGTGTGTGTTAGTGTGTTACAGGCAGAGTCCCACCCACCTCTGCACACTGTCTGCTCAAGCTCCAGTTCTGGAATCAGGCAGAAAGAGATGAGTCATAGGTGAGTGTTGAGGTCAGAGAACAGGCTCTGGAATAGGGGCGGGGGTGGGGGTGGGGGGGAGGTTGGAGGGTGGGGAGAGGATTTCCTGGTCCAGCCCTGGGGATAAGTCAGGTGAGCAAGCCCACAGGACAGCCTTCGAGTGACCTGAAATCAGCAAAGCCAGAAAGGTCTCACTCACTCCTCACATCCGCTGGGACATTGACTTGCAAAGCTCACCCACATGCTATAGCCAATATCCGTCTTAAGTCTGTTTACCGATGCCATCATAAAATACCCAAAGCTGGTTTTCCGTGAAGAGTAGCGGTCTGCTTGCCTGACGTTCTGGAGGCTAGATGTCAGGAACGTGGTTCTGGCACCTGGTGAAGCCTTCCAGCTGCATAGGGTATTGCTCATGAAGTAGAACACGGGCCAAGTTCAAGTCCCTCTCCCCTTCTGATCATGTGTGTGATCTCTAAGGATCTACTCTAATCAACATGGCAATCTGACTATACCTGAAGAGCCACCGACAAGTGTAAGGGACCTCTCAGTGTATTGAGGTTTGCCAAGGAGACCCCAGCATCTAACATGAGACTACACCCATGTCCACTCACTATCTAGTTATCTGTCTATTCATCCATCCATTCTGTCCATCCAGCCACACATCTACCTATCCATCCACCTGCCCACCCATCTATCCACTCATCCATCCACCTTCCTATCCATTCACCCCTCCTTCAAACTACCCATCTACCCACCATCCAGTCCTAGCTTTAATCCCAACCCTAATCCTATTTGGACACTCCTGGGGTTGATGTGGTAGCATAGGGGAAGCATACCTGTTCAGGAGTTGGCAAAGGGGATTGAGAGGTTCTATAGGTGGCCCATGTCAGTGGCTTAGTCTTTTCTAATGTGAAGTCTCAGGAGCTATGATGGAATGTGAGTGGTTACTGAGTTTCCAGGGAAGCTGCTGATGCCCTGCTTCAACCCACTGAGGGGCTGGGTTCTTCCCTCCATGATTGTCCTCAGAGAGAGAGCAAGTGCCTCACAAGAACCTGTTAGGAATTTTTTAGGAAGGTTTTGAAAAGTGGAAATAATGCCCCAGGGGCTGCTGGCCTTCTGTGTGCAGAGCTAAAGTGGTTTGGAATTTTCTTAGGGACAGTGTCACATGATCATATGGCTGGCTTGGTGGCTCTCTAGCATGAACCATCAGCCAATCACTTGGATGAAGGGTCTGCATTGAAAGGCAGCCCTGTGGGCTGGAGAGATGGCTCAGCGGTTAAGAGCACTGACTGCTCTTCTTCCTGAGTTCAATTCCCAGTAACTACATGGTGGCTCACAACCATCTATAGTGGGATCCGATGCCCTCTTCTAGTGTGTGTCTGAAGACAGCTGCAGTGTACTCATATAAATAAATAAATAAATAAATAAATAAATAAATAAATAATCTTTAAAAGGAAGAAGAAATAAAGAAAGACAGCCCCATTCCCACCTCGGACCTAGTCACATCATGCATTTCTCATGATGCTACAATAAACGATACTTTCCCAAGGCACACAGCTATGATGCCCATCAAGGAGTGCTCTAGACTTTGTATTGTTTTAGGCTTTCACACACTTTTATACACAAAAAAATATATGTAGCACTGGTGGATGCTACTCAGAGCCCCTGAACTACTGAGACAATGCCTGATGCCAGTTGTATCTTTCAAAATTACACATAATGTCAGCGTTTAAAGAGTTGGCATGTCCTGTGAGGTGATTGTACTTAAATGTTTGCTATCCGAAGAGATGTCATTATAAATGGTAAACAAATTTTTCTACCCACACACCTACCAGTTCATTATCACCTATCCATCCATCCATCCATCCATCCATCCATCCATCATTCATTCATGCATCCATCTACCCATCCATTATCATCATCCATCACTGGATCATCCATCCATCCATCATCCATCCATTGTTATCGTCTCTACATCCACCTAGTGTCATCATCACCTGCCCGTTCATCCGTCACCATCAACGGTCCATATTTCACTCATCTATATACTGTTTATATGCATGTAATATTATCTAAGAATTTCATTTAAGAATAAAATAAGTGTTAAAATGGTTGATTATCAAAAGAGATTGTTCAGTCCAACCTTCACATTCAAATTGCTGGTGGCATGAGGTCTACAGCTTAGCCTTCTGCCTCAGGTCACCCATGCATGTGTCACTCTGTCCTGTCTGCAGGTGCTCCATCTGAACCCAGGTGAGAGAGCTCTGGTCCTGTGGCTCACCATCTGGGGTATGCACGTAAGGTTTACTACTGCCTCAACAGAGGTGATGGTCTTGTCTGATGTACCTGCTCCCATCAAAGCCTTGTACCCAGCAAGTTCCCGGAGGCAGGAGAATATTTGCTTTCGGGACTCTTTAGCACTGTTGGGAAATGTGTGTTGACATAGGTGATAAGGCAGCAGGCTGGGAAGCGGGAGGGAAGGATGAGCTCTGCTGAGCAGGGTGGAAGATGCGGTCTCTGGGTTCTTGTGTCCTTGGCTCGGCTCAGTGCAATGGGGGAGGAAGCAGGGAGAATCCCCATCGTCCCTCCTGACTCGGGGGTGGGGGGTGGGGGTGGGGGGAAGCAGGGAGGGATCCTTGGTGTATGAGCAGGTGTCAGCCCTCAGCTGTGAACCTGAGTAGCAGAAGGGCAAGCTTCCAAGTCACCCTTTTCCAAGTTCAAAGAACCTCTACACTTCCTTGAATTGCCCTCCTCCGCCCTGTTCTGGGCTCACAGAGGAGCCGCACCCCTGCCTGGTTGCTGTCAGCTTTCTATGAGGTGGCCTTGGGGTTTGGGATCTCTCTTTGAGGGGCGAGGGCTTTGATGTGCGGCTGCTCTTAAGCAATCTTTTAACTTCAGTTTCCACACCATACGGGTGTGCTGAGGAGGCTTTCTTTGTTGACTCTGAAATTACCTTTGAGAGTGATTCTGAAAAGAGGAGAGTAAAAGCCATCTGGGATAAAATCCTGGAACCGAGTACAGGGACTTCCCCTTGGCTGGGTAGTGTGAGTTCTGCTAGGATTGGAGACCAGTGCTGGAGATACCAGATTTTTGGTCACACTATGTTCAAGTTGTTCTGTACTGGGGCAACGTGAAGGCTAGTGGCAGCCGGCTGCTATGGAGTTCTGTGGAGAGGTTTCCAGAGGAAGCCTCTAAGAGAGTGGGGTATGTGTGTACATGAACCTGTGTGTATCTATGTGCTTGGGTTGTACACATGTGCACTCCTCATCAAGGACAGGAAGGGGACAGACAAGCCCCTAGAAGTTCCTTTCAGAGGCAGTCAGTTTGAGGGAGTTACATGATTTGGGCCCAGAAGGAAGAACATTCAGTTCATTGTCTAAAATCTTCTTGAGTTGAGGTCTTGCCTGATTCTGTTTGACTTAATTTGTCTCTGCAGTGCTCTGTGGTCAACCCCCAACCCTGCCCCGGGGTGAACAGATCACTGAGTGGTGGATTCTGGGTAATGGCCCATCCTGGGTCTCAGGCTTCCGTGGGAATGCAAGTACCCACTGTCTGTGCATGCTAGCTGTGGGTGAAACCCTTCACCTGTAACCCTGAAGCCAGATAGGATTTGAGCCTGCGGGTGTTTTGGATAGCGTGCGTATCACATGCTCCACCCAACCCCACTGTGTGTGGGTAGCAGCCAGCAGGCAAAGGTATTAACGTTTTATAGCAAAATTAAGTCAGGCAGAGAACGCCTCACGTGCATTCAGGTTGAACCCTGCCTCCAAACATGTTATGAAACAGTGTCTTGTTCCCAGAGCTTTCTGGATTTGGAATGACTGGCTAGGAACCACAGAACTGCAAGATAAACAAATCCATCCGACATACTAGACTGGAGAATTACACGGGGCTTTGCTGGCCTACTATTTCAATGTGTGCACTGGTGGCTGTGTGCAATGAGTGTGCTTATGGAAGTGTGTAGTGACTAGTACATGTATATATATGCATGTGTGTACATTTGAGTGTGCAACAAGTGTGTGCACGTGACTACGCATGGAGTTGGATATGAGTGTGTATGTGAGTTTGTGCATATATATGCATGGATGGGGATGTGCATGTGTGCACACTACACTCATTTGTGTGAGCCCAAGACAGAAAGGGAGGAGGTGGATTGATTTTCTAGACTATAGGGTCAAAGTTAGGCCAAAGACTGAGCCTGCCACTGTGTGGCCTAGGGAAGGCATCCTGCTGCTCTCTCCACTTGGCTTTTAAGCAAATGGGCTTTGTGTCCTGGAATAGCAACTAGGTTGCAAGCAATGAGGTGAAGAAGACCTGCACTTTCATCCTGCAGTTTGTCAGCGTTTGTCTCTGTCTCCCCAGTTTCTCCTGGCTTTGATTGCTCAGTAACGGACACAAGGAAGATGAGAGAGAGAGAGAGAGAGAGAGGGAGAGAGAGGGAGAGAGAGAGAGAGAGAGAGAAGGGGTTGGGATCTGGGAGGGTCCTCTGGTGAGGAAGAGGTAGAGATATGTTGTCATTCAAGACCTGGAGTGGAATGTTGATCATCTGGAGCTTCAGAAGGAAGCCACCTCCTAGAAGAAGGTGAGAGGGAAGTTTGCCCTTCAGAACAGGACCCAGGGAGACAAAAGAGCCTTCAGAGGGAGAGTCCTGTGTGTGTCCTCTGGGAAGCCCCTGACCTTGCTTTCTGGGTATGTGGGGAGCTGTAGGAAATCCATGATCCACACTGGGAGAGCTATTAGGTTTGAGCTGCTAAAGACTCTGGTATATGTGAGGTGTGAGGTTGAGCATCCTGTCTGTGCAGAGGATAGGCAGGGCTAAGGGTTAGCTTTAAGTGAATTTAAGCAACAATAATAAAAATGTGGTATTTTGTGTGAACCAAGATTGGCGCTTAGAGTGTGCCTCAGTTTTCCCACATGGGCCAGGCTGCAGTGGTGCTGGGGTCAGTGTCATCTGGGAGATGGAGAGATGGCCACGGGTCTTATCTACAACAAGATTGTGGCCATAGCCAGAGATACTCTTTAGAGAGTGAAGGGAACACACAGATCTAAAATGCACTGTGCTCATAGAAAAGAACCTATAATTTCAAGTCTCTCTCCCCCTGTCTCTCTCTGTCTGTCTGTCTGTCTGTCTGTCTCTGGTGCACACTTGTCACAGCATGCATGTGGAGGTCAGATGACAACTTCAGGTGTTGGGCTTTGCCTTTCATTTTCCTTGTTTCTGGAATCCTCTTGTTCACTGCTACATACCAGGCAAGCTGACCTGTGAACATCCAGGGATGCTTCTGTCCTTGCCTCCTGTCTTGTCTAGGATCACCAGGATTGCAGACACGTGCTATGGCTTCAGTTGTGTTCTGGGGATGTGAGCTCATGTCTTCACTTCCACACGGCACACATCGAGTCACCTCCCCAGCCAATGCTGTGCTTTATGAAAAAGGGGAGAGCCCGGATATGTTTGATAGAGCCAGGTGTGGTGAGGTGGGAGGAGTACCTCTGCGGGCCCATGCTAAGGCATCTCTTCCCATATGATACTAGCCATACGATGGGTACAGTGTAGAATGGAGTTTATTTAGGGCATGGGGAGGGGAGTTGAGAAGAGAGTAGAGGCAGGGAAAGGCAGAGAGGAGAGGAGAGGAGAGGAGAGGAGAGGAGAGGAGAGGAGAGGCCATCCAGGAACACATGGAGAGAGAGAGAGCCAGGAAGGGGAGAGAGGGAGAAAGAGGTCAGAGAGAGAAGGGGCAAAGAGAGTAAGATAGTAAGAGGGAGAGGAGGGGGCAAACAGTTCCTTGTATAGGAAACCAGGCCTACCAGGCTGTTGCCAGGTAGCTGTTGGGTGAAGCATAGAAGAAATACCAACACTAGTATCCATAATCTATATGTTCATGTGAGACAGTCTTAACGAATGAAGATACGCAGGTTAGCAGCTGTGGCACTACCCAGAAACCCAGAGAGTTCCACTGTATGCATCTTCCTTCTGGCACGCTGGCTGCCATGGCCTGAATTCTGTGATTTTGTCACATTGCCTGAAGTCTTATGGTGTATTAGTCACTAAAGTAACTGATAAATTTTTCTGGTTTTGCACTTCATGTGTGTGTGTATGTTGGCGTAAGTGCTTTACTACTGAGCCATAAGCCTAGCCTGGTGTTCTTTGAACCTTTATAAATAAATTCGCACTGCATAAAATGTGTGGCTTCCTTTTATTTTTTGCTTTGGAGACATGCTTGGCGAGACATATGCCTACCGACCAATCATTTTACACTGCTGTCTTGCAGGAAGTACTTATTATAATCAGCCCTCTGCTACTGCGAATAGACAATGCCCACCTGAATATCCCTTCAGGACACTGATTCCCAAAGCCTGATGCTGCAGTTTAAATCTTGCTTCAACCCAAGGGGCCTTTTGGGTTTCAGGGACACAAAACACAAATAAAACACAAATCATTGTAATGTGTGCATCAGTGGCTTCGGGCAAAATGCTTAAGTGGTAACTGTCCTGAAAGGGGACAGTAGGGCTGGTGACCAAGATGGTAGTGATGGTGACCGTAATGGCTGTTATGTACTGATGGCATTGGTGAAGGTGATGATGGTGATGTTTTTGATGATGGTGGTGGTAGCGCTGTGTGGGTCTGTGTCCCACGGCAGCTGGGGAGGCTAAACACGGGGAGTTTTAGCTTATCATATGCCACCAGGCAAGACAGGTGCTGGGCTCCAGGGAAGCACAGAGACATTGCTCTGGGGTGGGAAAGCACAGTCTGAGATGTGAGAAAGCTGAAGCTGGTATTCCCTGGCTTCTGGACCCCCAGTTGCTGCTGGAGAACCACACAGAGAAGTCAGGACGAAGTGTCGGGGGTCCATAGAGGAGGCTTGCACACTGGATCTTGCTCATCTCTCTCTGGGTTGCTCACAGGCTCACACTTAGCTAGAATTTTTATTCAGCTCAGGATCACTTGCCTAGGAATGGCGCTGCCCATGGTGGACTGGGCCCTCCTACAGCAATTAGCAATTAAGACAATCCCCCACAGACATGCCCACAGGCCAATCTGATCTAGGTAATTCCTCAACTGAGGCTCTCGTGGACTCTAGGTTGTGTCAAGTTGATGATTCACAAGCTAACTAGGAGAACAATCTGAAGCACCTGTACCCACTCTGCAGCATTGACGGTTGTACCATCAGCTAAGTTAAATCTGAATATTCCCATAAAGGTTTTCTTCAAGTACTGATTTTTTCAAGCACAGAGAAGGTGGGAGGCAGTGAGGTAGCCATGCACAGGAGGGGAAGGGAGGGACAACCTCTCTATGGATTGGGGTCCCCCAGACACAGATGTGGCTGATGGGGATCCTGCGGATTTGCTCACTCGCCAACTGAAGCACTCCTGAAAAGTACCAGATTCCGCTGGGACCGTCTGGAGGCAGGAGGCACAGAAAGCACAAAGGAGATCCTTTGGCAGGAGGCGAGCAGGATCGGACTTGTCCATCCTTTTGCTTTGGCTGCTTTTTCCCATTGCAGGAGGGAGAGGTGCTCTTTCATGGAGGGTGACCTGTAGGAGGGATGGTGGTGGCCACCTCTCCATAAACACGGGGCGTGGGGTGGGGAGGGGGCACGCAGCTGCAAAGGGGCCTCCTGCAGGAGGACCTAATTGAAGACTGCCTGAGAGACCAAAGATTGCTGACGCAGACAATGCCAGCCAATCGGAAACTGCTGTTTAGAAGAGATGCTTCCTTAGGGCCAATGGGGCACGGGTGGAGGGTATTAAAGGAGCTTGCAGCAGCATTCAGACGAGCTAGCTGCAGCATGTCTTACCTGCTCCCAGAGGAGTCTGTGTTGCTGACTCTGTGCCATCTCACCTTCAACCCCCAAGGGCAGGTAGGGTTGGCAGTGAGTAATCCAGGGCACAGGCAGCAGTGACCAAAGTTGATGATAGTGCTCTGTAGGCATCACGGAGTGGAAGTACCTGGGACTGTGTGTCTGAACTCCCTATGTGCTCCCCTTAGTGGGCGCATCAGCTGGAGTGCAAACCCTTAGTGCAGCCTACTCCTGAGTGCAACTCCCCTCGGCCAGCCTTCCCAAAGGTATTGATGCAAGTTTATCTTCCGTGTCCATTCAGAATTGTTTTTGCAGAGTACAGGGCTACCTGGGCAGAGGCAAGGAGGGAAACTAACTGTGGGACTGACTTATGCCCCTTCAGGGCTCCCACCTCCTGTCCTAGTAGCCTCTGAGCTCAGTTGGGGAGGGCTTGTAGATCATGAGGGTGCTCCTGAGCACACAGTCAGGGTCCTTTAAAGCTCTAGCTGAGAACACACAGGTCTTCCGTCTTGTCAAGGGCCCTAGGAAGTTCATTGCCTGGAGAGCCTTAGGGGACAGGGCTGAGCTTCTCGGAAGGAGCACTAGGCTTCATCTCCTGCCTCCCCTTCTGGAGGTGCTGGGTAGCTCGAATTCTGCCTGGCAACCAGGCCACCCTCCATCTGCTGTCTGAGTAATGAACCAGCCCCGCGGCTGGCACAGGCTGACTCCCATTCTTCTCTTCTAGGATTACCCTTTCAGACCCCATTGTTCTCTGCTAATGGCCTTAAAACGGGCCTGCCTGTTACCTTCCCCAGCCTGCTGCTGCTGGAGGAGAGCCTCTCCTCAAACTTGAAGGGTGAGGGAGAGCACAGGGCTGGGGGTGGGGGATGTGAGGTGGGGGTGGGTACAAAGGGACAGGAATACAGGCCTCGGGATGCCCAGGCCACCTGCCTTCAGCTGTGACCACTAGCCAGACCTCAAGTGTCACAATATTGCACCGGGTGTCCCTTGTTCAGTGTCCTAGCTGTGTTACCACATGGCTTACCTTCTGTCCTTTTCTGAGACCTATCTCCATGCAGTGCATAGCTTGCTCCATGCCTGGACAGATGGCCGAGGTGCCAGAGGTGGTTTGAAGGCTACAGGTTGGCTATGGGCCATCACATAGGCTGTGTGACATTCATTGTGATTATATTGTCACCATCCCCAACAGCAGCAGGGAGGACAGTGCCGAAAGGGCTACTCTGACTTTTCACCCTTTTCTGGGGATGAGGACCAAATCTAGCAGGGCCGGGATTCATGGACAACACCACCCTACCTGCCCTGCCCCCACCTCCCCATATCATGCCCTGTTGCAGCAGCAGAATGCATGGCTAATAGAAGGAGAATTTACTTCTTCCGGGTTGAGTTGGAGGGCTCAGCCATGAAGCTAGGCTGCCAGCGTTAGGAAGAGAAATATGATCATGTGATCGCAGGGTGGTCTGCTCATTTCTTTTTTTGCTCACTAAAGAAATGGAGAAAGAACACAGTGATTATCTAAAATAAACAACAGTGATAGGATCTAGATTCACATGAAGCTGTCCCTGAGCTAAGCCACTCTGGGTCACCCTGGCTTGTTTAGGTTGTTTAGGTTGCTGGACAGCTGAGCTCTGACCTCTGCAGGGTCCCAGCTCCTGCAGTACAATCTGCTGGCAGTGGGTCTCCAGGGTTTGCGTCTGCCTGCTCCCTTTTTTTTGGGAGGGGGGCCCCAGCGTGTGTCCCAGACTGGCTGCGGCTTTGTTGTCTGGGCCACAGCTTTCTCCAGATTTGCAGATCTTCAAAGCAATGACATGCCGTGTCAGATCTGCCCAAAGTCCAGGCACGTGGCAGGCGTCCAGCATGCAAATTAATCGGACGCTTTGCCCGTGGCCTGGGGCACCAGCCCCACACCCTCTGGAGGCCCAGCAGGTGCTCCACTGGGCAGGTGTGCGCCTCACCATATGCTCTGGTGAGCATCGGGTTTCCGCCAGAATCTTTGAATTGCTCACCAGGTGAGATAAAGTGAGTAGAAAGAAGCCTGCATCAACCCGTGGTTGCACGAATCACCTCTAGGCAATGACAGCCCTGAGCCCCAGCAGTGACAGGCAGAAGAGATGGACAGATGTCGAGGCGGGGCCTCAGTGCAGCCTGCCTCTCAGGAATCCTCAGATTGGAGAAGTGTATTGAAAAGTCTTCCGAGATTGAGGACTCAGTGGGCAGAGTTTATGCCTATCATTTACAAAACCCTGCTACGTCTCTAGCACCACGTAAACTGGATGTGGTGGTGCATCCCTTAATCCCAAGGTATTTATTTGGTGGAGACAGAAAGATGAGAACTTCAAGGTTGTCTTAGGCTACATAACGAGTTTGGGGGCAGCCTGGACTACATACAAACACTGTCACAAAGTCTTCTGTATTTAAGAAACCCAGAAGCTTTCAAATGCAGACTGGAACCCAGATGTAGGACAGGAAATCTCAGCAGGCGATCCTGACTTAGCAGCCCATCAGAGCTGCCCTGGGAGCCTTAAGACTCTGCCTGTGCCATTTGTTTCAGGAATAGTTAAATCAATAGCTAAATCCTATACAGTAGCCCCAGCCACCCCAGGCCATGAGAATTCACTGCAGTCACAGCTACAGTTTGCCATGTCACTCTGGCTGTATTGCTGAGCTCGGTGGCTGAGCCAATCCCTGCAGACAGTGAACCTTCCAGCACTCTTACAAGACTACCCGGCCACTGATTCCCAAGTTGAAGGTGTCTTGGCCACAAGAAGGTGACTTACCTCTCTGGGGGCGACTCCTGCTATGCAGGGTAACACTGGTCTCCCAAATATTTGTGTCCCAGGATTTTGGGGGTACAGGTGGGAGGACCAGGGTGGGGAAAGAATATTCAAGTTCTCCCAGCCTGGCAGGTACACTCAGCCCCATAGTGCCTCAGCCTCCTTTCTCCCAAGCTAGGCTAACCTTGACCCTGACCTGGCTAATGGGTGTTTCTAGGGCATCCCCTTGAGCTCTGGTTATTCACACCCTGCTGAACTCTTAGACCACTTCAGACTTTCTTGCAGGCTCCTAGGCAGTCTTTCGTCCCCTAAGCAGTCCTGTAGCCTTCGCACCCCAGTGTCCCAGGCTCCAGGAGCCCCAGGTGGGCACACACTGGTGCCCAGAGCCAGTGTGGGGCCTCTTTGGTTCCTATGGAACTCGTCCTGTAGTTTAATCAAATGAACATTGTGGCAGCAAAGGGACCATGCCACATGCCAGGGATCTTTGAAATGGAGAGATTGCTTCTGAAGTGAGCCCAAATATAAACTGAGAAGGGTGCAGTGATGTGATTGGGTCCCAAAACCTGACTTTTTAGGAGGAACACAGTAGCTCTAGGAGGACATTTCATTTCATAGCACGTATTGCCAGGTGTTGACAGACGAAGAAGAAGAAGAAGAAGAAGGAGAAGGAGAAGGAGAAGGAGAAGGAGAAGGAGAAGGAGAAGGAGAAGGAGAAGGAGAAGGAGAAGGAGAAGGAGAAGGAGAGGAAGAAAAGGGGGGCAGGGAGGGAAGCTTGTGTCCTTACAGCCTGAACTTCTTTTCATTGTTCCAGGAGTCGGCAGCAGGCCCGGCCAACAGCTGTGCACTGCGTATATCAGTAACAGCTGCCTTCTCCTGGGGTGAAATTAAAAGATTAGGGGGTGTGGGCACGTGCTGGCCCCAGGAGCCCAAACAATGCTTGATTTAGGGTGAAACTCGTCTGGGAGGCTGACAAAGGAGAAGGCTCTGAGTTGGCTAGGGGTCAGGATGGGGGTGGGGGGCTGGCTTTGACAGAAACAAAAGGAGGGGAGCGGGAGGGGTGAGGTTGGGGGAGACAGGGCCCAGTGAAAAGAGGCCGGGAGCAGCTGCTCCTGCTCCAGAAATTTGAGACGGGTCTTTTCACAAACACAAACCCCAGAGAAGAATGGGGAGGCAGGCTTAGCTGAAATGGCCCCTTTTAGAAATGAAAAAGGAGACTGAGAGCCCTGTCCATTTTCCAAGTTTTTACCTAAGAGGGTGGAACATGATTAGTGCAGAAAGAGTGTGCGGAGCAGCAGATGGGCGAGCCACCCTGGAGCTGGGTCCTGTGTTTACATAACAATCATGGCCACACTGGGGTGCAGGAGCCAATCTCCCCTGCCACACTCCATAGAGGTGGTTGCCCCTGACTTCCAAGAGGGCAGTGCCAGCATGGCCTCAGTGTGGCTATTAACGAATGTGCTGGGCTAAAGCAAATATATTTCATTACCATGAAGAGACCAGGTGCCTGCCAGCAGGAGGCAGCCAGCCTTGGAGCATCCTGCAGTTTCACCTGGACAGAGCTGTCTGTCTGAATAGCTTAGCATGTCAGACAGACTCCTCCCCCAACCCCCTTTTCACCACTGTGGAGAGCTGAGATTGACCTGTTGGAGAGGCAGCCCTGGCTAGACCTCATTGGAGTTTGAGGTCAAGGATCATTCTTCACTGAGTGTGCCAGGCCTTTCTTCAGAGTCACGACCCCCCAACCTAAGCAGAAGTGCCTGGCAGCGTGCAGCAGGAGCTTGGGTCTGCACATGTGCCCTGAGCTCTACTTCTGAGAGTATCCGTGTCCAAAGGCAGGGATGGCATCAACCTTTATAACACAGACGCCGAATTTACTCAGCCTCTGCTCCCTGAGATGCCAGGATCCTGGAAGACAGAGGGGCTAGGGATGTACAAAACAGAGGCATCCTTCTGGCATTTCCCTAACAGTTCTGCTTATAATAGTCATTTGCTCCTGTGCCGGTGCAATCTGAGCAAGATTTAGGTTGGAGGTAGTATGACACTGTGTCAGCATCCATGCCTCTATGACTGTGGATGTCACAGTAGACACTTGTAAGAACTTAGGAGAAAGGGTGCATCATGTGGGCCTCTAATTGCTTCTCAGCTGGGGGGGGAGGGGCGGAACAAGAGAGAGTCACATGTGGCCATTGCCCTCAGAATCTTTAGATCATTCCAGGGTCCCCTGACATACCCAAGTCCACCTCTACATAAAATGTCATCTGCATGTCCCTGTGCACACCTTTTCATATACTTTCTTTTAATCAATTAATTAGATAATCAATTAGTTAATTAGTCTTTCTGTGGTGCTGGGGTAGGAACTCAGGGCCCTGTACATGCTAGGCAAGAGCTCTACTGCTCACTGATGCCCCAATCCTTGCCCACAGATGAAATCTTCCCTAGGACCGGGAGGTGGTGGTGCGCGCCTTTAATCCCAGCACTTGGGAGGCAGAGGCAGGCGGATTTCTGAGTTCGAGGCCAGCCTGGTCTACAGAGTGAGTTCCAGGACAGCCAGGACTACACAGAGAAACCCTGTCTCGAAAAAAAAAAAAGAAAAAAAAAAAAAAAAGAAAGAAAGAAAAGAAATCTTCCCTAGGTAATGTACAGTACCTAACTCAGTGCAAACACTGTGGAAATTAGTGTACGGGATTAGTGTATGTTTAGGCATGATGCCAAACAGAGATTGTACGTGTTTGGTACAGGGTACCCGATCCCACATTTTAAAAGATTATTTTGTTTCATTTAATTATATGTGTCTCTTTCTGTGTGTGTTTGGGTATGTATGTGCAGGTATCTCTAGAAGCTGGAAGACAGGATTAGATCCCCTGGAGCTAGAGTTATAGGTGATTGTGAGCCACCAGGTGTGGGTGCTAGAAACTGAACTCCGGTCCTCAGCAAGTGCTTTTAACTGCTGAGCCATCTCTCCAGCCCCTCCCCTCCCTTCTATTTTAAATGTGAGACTGGGGAAGAGGAAAAGAGAGAAGGCCAAAGGGGTGAGATGTTAACACTTGAGAAATCTGGGTGAAGGGCAGATAGTAATTCTCTGTGCTGTTCTTGCAATCTTTTTCTAAGACTGAAATGGTCTTAAAAACACACATGATTAAAACGGATAAGAGCCACCGGGATGTATAGCCCGTGAATGGCCAATCTGAATCCTCCAAGAAGAGTGGCATCATGAAACCTGCAGGCCCTGGTAGCTCTGCCAGCCTGATGGACTAACCAGTTCCCAGTTGACCTGTCATGAGAACCTGGACCTGGGCTGTGTCCCTAAAGAGGATTGTGTGTGTGTGTGTGTGGGGGGGGAACAGTAATGCTTTTGGGGCACCCAGATGGGTGTCTTGATGGAAATCCCCAAGTGTCACCGTTTCCACAGTTCAAGGGGACCAGAGCACACAGCTGACCTGGTGGTAGGCTATATGTGTGGGTGCCATTTCTGATAATAACCAGAGTGGTGTGTGTGTGTGTGTGTGTATAGGCCATCCCCCGGTACCATCTCCTAGGAGGCACTGACACTGTTTTTTGAGCTGATGTATCTTACTGGCCTGCCAAATAGGGTAGGTTGAGTGGCCAGTGAGCCCCAGGCATTCAGCTGTCTGCCTCCCTCCCCAATGCTGGACTCACAAATGCATGTCCATTTAATATGAGTTCTGGGGGTCAAATTCAGGTCCTTGTGCTTGCATGGCAAATGCTTTGCAGACAGAGCCATCGGCCCAGCCCCTCTGTATCAATCTTACATGATTGCAGTAAGCAGCTGCCTGTCCCCAGGAGTCTCATACTTTACTTCTACCTATATGTCATTTTGCCACTTGTGTTTAAGGTGTGCACAGACCCCACCAAAACACTTATATCTGAATCCCTGGTGAAGGGGGTCCAGGGAAGGCCCTGGATATTTCCACTATGTACAAAGCCCTTAGGAGTTTGAGTGTGCTCTGAGGCTTAGAAAGGCTACCTGGGAGTTTGTACTCAAGGATCTGTTTATGTTTTTAAAAGGGGTGTGAACTTGGCTACCTGCTAAGCTCCTTAAGGTCAGGCTGTCTTGAGGACCAGAGTCAGGTGTAATTCTAAACGCATAGGCCTGGCTTCAGGACACCATGTAGCCACCCTGAGGTCAGAAGGATGGGATTATTTTCAGGCCCAAGTTTGCAGCTGGCAAAGGCAGAGAGATGCATGCAAACTCTGCTTCCTGTATCCAGAGAGTGGTTGTATGAGCACATTGGTATCACATGTCACAGGTAAGAAGCCCGTGTCTTCTTACAGCAAGGATTGTGATGGCATAGAGCATGTTCACATTGTCTTCATTTTCCAGAGCCCCAGGACTGGTGCTGTGCAGGGCGCCAGAAGACTGAAACCACGCTTCCTGGTCTGACTATGAGCTACATCTCCTTGGACAGGTCACGTTGCAACTTTTTCCTTTTCTTGGGATTTTAGAGGGATGCACTTGCCATCTGCTTGTTGTGCAGGTTGTCGTGGGCCTCATAAAACTTACTCCCATCTGTATGGTTTTCCTCAAGGTCAAATGCAGGAGGCTGGCCTCCGGAATGTGGGTGGAGCTGACCTGGTGATGACTCTGGTCCTTTCAGTGGTTTAAGTGCATAAGCCTGGCTTTGTGCAAAGTGGAGGGGAAACCAGGGCAAACAGGGCAAGCTACAGCTATTATTTTGCAGCAAGTCACTTAGAACTGCGCACCTCTGCCACACTAGGTCTGCCTCTGCTGGGAGGAGCCAGCCTGTCTCTGGTATGCTAATCACTGGAAATTTGCTCTCTGTACCTGAGCCTGAGACCTGGCTGGGAGAAACCTCGTGTGCATGCAGTTATTCCTTTTGGATTTTATGTCTGTGAGGAAGTACTGTGGACACCAGAAAGCCTGGAGAAGCCTGTCCTTTCTACTTGGCAGCATGTCCTGCTGGCCCACCCCGATTGACTGCAGAGGGTAAAATGTAGGTGCTTTAGGGAGAATGGACATGCAGCAGAAAAGTCTGGGTCTCTCTCTACATAGCCCTGGCTGTTCTGGAGCTCACTACAGAGACCAGACTGGCCTTGAGCTCATAAAGATTCACCTGCCTCTGCCTCCCCAGTGCTGGGATTAAAGTTGTGTGCCACCATGTCCAACCAGTCTCTGCTGTTCTTAAAAGGCCACTTCAACTCTCCCAAGTATATTCAAATACTCGGGACTTAGTTTCTTCTTTGTTGCTGTGATAAAATACCATGGCAAAAGGAACGTACAGGAGGAAGGGTTGACTGACTTCTTAGCGCACAATTTCAGACTTCAGCCTGTCATTGTCAGGGCAGCTAGCCACATCCAGAGTCAAGAATCGAGAGAATGATTGCAAACAGGTTTGCCAGCGTTCAGTTCTCTCCATGAAAGGGAACTACCCACATTTAGGGCGGGTCTTTCTACTGCAGTTCTATCCAACTAAGAAAATCTCTCTCAGCCATGACCACAGATCAACCTGATCCACACAGTTTCTTCTCGAGACTCTCTTCCCACACGATGCAAGAGCACGTTAATGAAAACTGTCACACTCAGCTTTGCCCATCTAGACAAGACTGAATGGGTGTTTTTGTCAGTTCTGTCGTCCATCCTTGGTCTCTCTCGAACCTCTTCTTTAGTGGAAGTATGCATCCATGGCTGGGAGCAGTTGGGACTTCCTTGCTGTCTTGTCTTTAAAAACGAGGAAAGTCTTACTTTTGACAACATGGCTGAATATGGAAGACATGAAATGAGATAAGCCAGGCTCAGAAGGACAGACACTACAGGGACCCACTCATGTGTAAGTGTAGAATGAGTAAACTACATAGAGTTCTTGACAGCACCCAGAGGATGGTGAATAAATGGGATGTTGGTTAATGGTGTGAAACCTGGTTGGACCACAGCAGTCAATTCAAAAGCTCTGTGGCTGCTTTTGGTGCCTGTAGTTACTGACTATACACTGAATATTTGAAAATTGCTCAGAGAGTAGGCATTAAATGTTTTATTGATAGATTGATTGTATGATTTGTGTGTGTGTGTGTGTGTGAAAGGCCAGAGACTGACACTAAGCGTCTTCCTTGCTCTATTTCTTTCTACCTATTTGTTGGTACAGGGTCTCTCACTGAACCTGGATCTCACTGATACGGCTTATCTAGCTGGCCAGCAAGCCACAGGGATTGTCCTATCTCCACTTTTGCTGTGCTGGGATTACAGGCATGTGCCACCGTGTCTGGCTCTTTATATAGACCCCGGGAATCTGAACTCGGGGCTTCAGTCTGGTGTAGTAAGCACTTTATGGATCGAGCCATTTCCTCACCCCTGATTTTAAGTTCCTCCATCAAAAACAGGTTTAAGGAGCAGGGAAGCTGGTTGAAGTCAACCCAGAATGTCACACTGCATAGTGTAGACAGATGGCTTTTACTTATCAACTGATACCAATACTCTTAAATTTTTATTAACACTTATGTATCTGTTTATTTGGGTGTGCATGTCCTGGAGAAGGTCAGAGGACAAGTCATGGGGGAGTCAAATCTCTCCTCTTAGCCAAGTAGATTCTGGGGGTTAAACATGGGTTGTCAGGCTGGGCAACAAAAGTACTTTCTTCTGCTAAGCCATCTCAGCAGTCTCAATAAACTAATGTTTATTTTTTAATTCAAAATATACTTAAAAAAAAAAACACAATAATGTTTTTAAAAAGGAAAGAACTAGAGAGAGCTGGCACAGATGATGGCTTCCACAGATTTGGTGGCTCCTGTGACCCGTGACGCTGCAGCGTGGTGGTGCTCCTGATCACTCAGCCCCTGCCTCTGCCTCATGGGCTGGAGAGAGGGGCAGGGGGTCAGGGGTTTTTGTGGATCACGGGACATTGGAGGCCTCCGCACAAAGGCCCAGCTGCTGGGGATGACAGAGGCAGGAGCCTGTCTGTGAGGCTCTGGCCTCTGGCCTCTTGGGAGGCAGGTGAGACAGCTGACCCCCGAGGCTTGCCCACCCCCAGCCAATGCAAGCAGCTCCAGTCACGTGACCCTGGGTGGACCGGAGCACCTGCTACCAGTCGATGTGGCCTCAAGGGAGGACTCTAAGGAAGCTGCCCAGGCATAGGCATCCTCCTCACCCCCAATGCTGCTACTGATTCTGTGGAGCACAGGGGTGTTCCCTCTTCCTTCACCCTGGGAATCCCAGTTGCTCTGCCCTGTAAAATATTGGTGCAGCCTGATACCTGAGCAGGTGGTAATAGCCCTAGAATTTTTCAATATAAAAGTAAAAACTAAGCCATGATCAGTGGCATCTCTAAGGCTGAGACACACAGTGCCCAGGAGTTAAGGACCAGTCTGGGCAGCACAGTAGCGAGCTCCTTTCTAAAGACAAAAGCAAAGTAATCAGGACTTGTGATACAGGCTTGGAATCCCAGCTACCCTGGGAGCTGGAGTGTGGGGCTGCATGTTCCTGACCAGTCTGAGCTACAGAGTGAGTTCAAGGTCATCCC
Organism: Arvicanthis niloticus; assembly: GCF_011762505.2. NCBI lineage: Eukaryota > Metazoa > Chordata > Mammalia > Rodentia > Muridae > Arvicanthis > Arvicanthis niloticus. The sequence continues at coordinate 12,020,124 of NC_047665.1, read as the reverse complement.
AGGAACTTTACAGAGAGCCTGGCTTAAAACAAAAGATAAAAGACAAGTTCAGGGTCTAGGGATGTAGTTCACCAGTAGAGTGATTGCCTACTGTGTACCAATGTCCCTGCAGCAAACCCATAGGAGACAAACTTTAAAAAAAAAAAAAAAAAAAACCGTTCTCCATCACAGTCAGATGGGGCCAGGGGATAGGGGCCATTGGAGTTCTGAAGTTGTTTAGCCTTTGAGCACTAGGTCTCTGGTCTGCGGTTGGGGAACAAGGACAGACTCACTTCCTGTTTAAACACAAGCCTGCTACCTAGAACCATCTATGGCTCCCAATAGCACTGATGCCTGTCCTTGAGAAGTATCAGGGTTCCACTAGAAATCAACAAGACTGTCTTCCATCAGTGTTTTTTCCGTGGGTATGGTTTGATGTACTTGAGCACCCACGTCCAGGGAGCTGGGGAAAGAGACATCAGTTAAGGCAAACTGAAAGGAACAAAATACTCATTCTCCAGGGTGTCTCCGACTCCATGCTCACCTGAAGGTGCTCATAACTCACCTGTGTACACAGCCTCTAATTTTGACCTAACTCAGAAGGGTTGATAGCACCAGTGCATTGAAAATCTTATTCCCTGAAAGGATACATGGGAGATAGCTATGTCTCAGAAAGGGCACCGTGTGCAGATCAGCCCTGTGGTAGGACTGCTGTGGTATAGCATCTTCCGTTCCATGGGGATTCTGAGCTGCAATGCTAGAGTTCTACTCTAGGCTTTTGTGTTGGGGCAGGGCAGCCACGGGTTTTCTCTGTGTGGAAAGATGGGCTTTTCATAGCCCGTGGTGGAGAGCGAGTGGGGGTACCTGTCAGCATGACCAGCATTGACTGCTTCAGGACACAGAGCAAGATGGAGACTAGAGCTCCAGGGTAGCTGAGGCTGGAGCAGAGGCCTAATGACTCCACACAGCACAAGGCTCTCAGCAGCTGGCCAAAAGGAACATGGAGATTCTTGAAACCCAGGCAGCACCTAAGGGTCACAGCCATATTAGTACAAAAAAACGGGTTCAGTAGGAACTCGGCTTTTATACTTAAACTTGTTTTCAGTTTTTCCAAACAGGAAAGCACATATTGTGTCCTCTCAGTCCCCCAGCCAGAGACTAATTAAACTGTAGTATCCCCATTGTTCCCAGGAGAACAGGACCCACTGTGCTCCTGGCAGGCTAGCGCACCAGTAAAGCCCCTTTCTTGAAGCGTTTTGGTTTTTGTTTAGCCAGCAGCCTGGAATATGCTTGGCTTGGTGGGTTAGCGCTGGCAATGCTTGTGGGGATCTGTGTGGCACAATCCTCATGAGCCAGTGTCCCCATAGAAAGGTACACTTCTGCTCCTGAACTGCTTCTTCATTCAGGCATGCCCTGGGACACAGCAGATGAGCTTAGTCCACTGTGTGCATCTTTTTCTTCCAGTTAGGGTTGGGGCATGCTGACTTGCTGCGGCAGTTTTAAAGCCTGCACCTTCCAGGATCTTTGCCCCCTCCCTGAATTGGGAAGGCTGTCTCCTCTCCCGGAACTCGGGGCCACTTTCAGGTCTGATAGGTACATGGTGTCTCACAGAAGGAAAGGCTCCTGCCTCCTGCAGGATCCTCATTGGCAGCTGGCAAGTATTTTGCTGGACTTCCAAACTAACACATAATGTGTCCTGTGTCCAGTAGCTGCCATACTGTGATGACACGCAAACCAGCCTGCGGTGGCTGCCACATTGTGAGAAGTGAAGACTAACCGGATGGGAAAGAACAGCATGCTGGGACTGAGGTTGCAAGAGGTGACACCTTCCTGGTTTCCTGCAGCGCCAGCTGCTACTGATCACACTGCACAGAGCTCCAGACCACAGCTATCCAGCTGAGCCTCCCCCCAAAACACCAGTAAGGACAAAATAAATGAGGTTGTTTGAAAACGGTTAGGTTTGGGGGTGACTTATTCCACTGGGACTAATAGTTATCACACCTGATACTCTTTCTTCCTCCTCAGAGAAGCTTCATGCTTCTCTGTCTGGCCCCATGGACACAGTCGGCCTGTTTGTTGGTCCTTGTGCAGACGGTTCTAGCTCCCAGACTGCTCTCTTCAGATCTCCAGATGCAAATGCCAAGCTCTGTGCCTGCTTATTCACCAGCGTCTTCTTGCCTTTTTTTTCTTCCCCAAAAGGCTTGCAGGTGCTTGGCACACTCTCACAAGAAGTTAAAATGAAGCCAGGGACATTGGCAGACCAGTAGGCAACTGCAGGGGAAAACAGCAGTGTATACCAGGAAGCTGGTGGGGAGCTGCGCTGCCTCTCAGAAGAGCAACAGCTCTAATTTGTAAAAGAAATCGGCGCCAGTCTTCAGAGCGAGCCGAGTTGATTTTCTCGCATTGTTGGTGGGGAAGGTGAGGTGCCTGAGCGCCTGTTGCCCACAGGACTGGAAAAAACACACGGCCTTCAGAATTTCTAGCAGTTTGCTTTTGAAAAGAAAAGTTACATGTTTTATCTTCTTTTATTTTCAGCGTGACAATTCTCAGTGCCATTGCTTATTGGGATCTTTGGGCAATATGTTTAGTTCTCCTCTGGGTACAGTGTATCTCTTGGCAGCCAGAGCCCAGGAAAGCTGGGAGACAGAATCTGCCTGGGCAGTCTGTCTCCTGTGGACCTCGCTCGGCAGCCCTGGTAATGCTTTTGGCAGGAACAGGGTGCTGCTCCCAGAGCGCCAGAGGCAGATTTTCTGTGCTTGTTGATGGAGGCCAGATCCACGTGCCCTGGGGCCTCCACACAGGCAAAATGCTGACATTCTGTTCTGCACACTCCATCTGAACTTTAGATTAGGCAGGGCAGTCAGCACCTGCTTCTCCCTCGGGGCTGTGGGGCTGGAGAGTTGGCTGGTACCAAATAGACTTCTCCAGGAGCTGATCTGAGCTCAGTGGGTGGCTCTGTGAATCTACAGCTGCGGACTGGGGAGGGGAGGGGGTGGGACTCTCAGTATAAGGGGTGGCTGAGAGTCAGTCATGCTTTCTGAGTACTGGCTACATGTTCTTGTTGATATCATGGGACTAAAGCTTTTTTTTTTTTTTTTCAGTCTCCATGGCGTGTATGTCTGTGTGTATGTATGTATTTGTGTGTATGTGTGTGTATACACACACATTCTCTCTCTCTCTCTCTCTCCTTCTGTGTGCCTGAAGCCTCATTCTCTGACCTGATCTCCCAGGCTCAGGGCAGGAGCTTTCCATCTGTGGGAGGTTACACTCTGAAGTTCTAAACTATCTGCCCTTTTTTTTCTCTTTCCTTCAGCTTGTGCTCATGGAGAGATCCTGAATGGGGGAACATGGGAATTTCCTCTGAGTCCCCATGTCTGCAAGGTATATGCTGGAGCACTCAGCCCTGACTCCTTTGGGGTTATCCCACAGATCGGCCTTGTATAAAGTCCAAGAAGCAGAAGGAGCAGATTCTAGACAGTGAGAAAGGGGAACTTCCCATCTGTGTAGTACAGTGATCCAGCTTGTGATCGATCTACAGGGAAACAAGACAGTTTATGTTTGCCAAGATGCACACTAGCCCCAAGGGTGCTTTTTCTCCTTCCCACTGTGACCTGGTATTATCTCCCATATCCATCTCTGACCATCTCTACCCAGGGTTGGCTCAGCATCCCCATCTGAAGCCCCGATGGGGGGTCACCTCATAGCATCCACATCCCATGGGTAGTGCCAAAGTCATCTCAGACAGATCATGGCCCAGTGACATGTGAAGGGCGTGTTGGAATCGGTAGATTCCATACTTAGGACCCCTCCCAAGCTTTTCCACCAGCAATATCTGCTTCTCCTACAATTTTTCCTCCACTCATGGGAATGGGTGGAAAACAACTTTCCTCCGGGTAATTTTTATTATGGGCATGTGTAAGTGTCCTTGGTAAATTATTCAGATATAGAGTGCCCAGAATGCATCTGGTCAATGACAGCTACTGCACCTATGAAGATGACATGTACTTTCTAAAAGTCATGTTGGGCTAGGTCCTCCAAGTCCCCTTCTAGGAAGAACCCACAAGCCAGCTGCAGGGGATGCTCAGTAGATGACTTTCTGTTGTTCCCTTGTAGGACCAAATTTCTAGAGGTAATGACTTCCAGAATTGGTGGACATACCTGGTACTGATAAAGCCAGGGGTATAGGGTTTTTCCTTACAGGGGAAAGTCTACAGGACCTTTCAGCCTTAGAGCTCCTGGGAGGCTAACCCAGGTAGTGTAGAAACTACATTCTGTTGCCCACTGCAGTCCTGCAAAACTGTGCTTGCCAGGCATTCCTTAATCCAGCCCTGTGTGTTAGAGCTTCTTGTCCCCAAATTCTATCTTAGCTTCATTGTTGCTAGGCCAAGAAGACTGGATGAACAGGTAGCTGCATTCTCATAATATCCCAGGATGTCAATCCTTGGCATGTTGGAGGGATTCACTGGAGAAGATGGTGGGTGTCATGGTTGACTCAGGGACTAGCACTTCTGGAAATTCAGTCAAGGCTACCAATACTGTACAATCACAGGGTGCCCAATGTCATTCTGCTCAATGGCAGGCTGTTTGTGGATGAAGGCTTTGTGAGACTGTCATGGAAACTCTCATTGCCTGGGCATTTTTAGGCACCTTTGTGATTTTTTAGATACATACAAACCCTTGTGGTAAGGTCATCTTCAATGTCACATCGACTGTCATTTGTACCAGGGATACACCTGCAGAGTATGTCTTCAACATTAAGTGACCCATAACTGCTCTTCCTTCTGCCAGGACAGGATTATGAGTACCCTCAGATTATGAGTGAATATCAACCTTTGAGTTCTTAAGTTGTTTTGCCAATTTTTTTGTCCCAGCAAAGAGGAAAGTAGCTAGCATATTAGTTGAATGCCCTGTAAAGGATGCTGGGTGGTGGGAAAGAGGGTTAAGAAGGAGACAGACTGTGACTTGAGCCTGGAGTGATGTTGAGGCCAGAGTCAAGGCATAGGTCATGAATGGAGTGGGGAGAAGATAATCTTGAAATGGGTCAAAGCAGTCAGACCTCAGGCAGAAGGATGAGCAGGAAGTGAGCTGAGGAGCCTTGGAATGAAGATGAGAGGATGGTTTGATCCAATACTCACAAGGTCACTTCTGGTCTGCAGCTCGTGGTATTCGTCTGTATGGAGGAAGCCCCTCTGAAGAGCTCACAATGGCACACAAGTCCCTCGCTTGAAATCTTAGGGACAAATGTGGCTGATTTGTCACTAACGCTGCAAACAGCAAGTGACACAGGTGTGGAGCATTGAATGGGAAAACAGCCTCACTAGTGTGACCTGGAAAGCTGTGTCTCTCAGCCGGCGGCTCACGACCCTCCTGACCACCCTCTGTCCCCAAAAATGTTTACATCAGGATTCACTGCTGTAAAGACTGACATCAAGAGTTGCTTTAGAAGTTGATGAGAAAAGAAACAGAAATCACGTATGGTATGTGCACATGAGCACATTTGTACATGTGTGAGAGTATGTGGAAAACCAGGGTTTAACATCCGTGTCTGCCTCTATTGCTCTGTGTGGTTGTCTGCCATATATGTGTATGTGTATATGTGTGTGTACATATACAGACACACCCACACATATGTATATGTATTTATTTATTTTTGAGAGAGGACCTCTCACTGAATCCACAGCCCAATGCCCACCTCTGAGGAGAAGGAAATTGCTTTTTTTTTTTTTTTTTTTTTTTTTCGAGACAGAGTTTCTCTGTGTAGCCCTGGCTGTCCTCACTCTGTAGACCAGGCCTCGAACTCAGAAATCTGCCTGCCTCTGCCTCCCAAGTGTTGGGATTAAAGGCATGCGCCACCACGCCCGGTGAAGGAAAGTGTTAAGATAGGGGAAGCCATGGGTGTCACAACCCTCAGGCGTGCAAGCTGAGATGTGTAAATCATACTTGTAGAAAGCCCTGGGTCCCAGGAATTGCAGTAGTTTCTTCTGGGAGGAGGAGATGATGGGTGGGGGATGCCTTCTTTCTCATCCATGGGCTCTTTCGTTTTATTGGCGGTTGGATAAGAGAAATAAGAAATAAAGGAAACATTGGTAAGAAAACTTGGGAGACATAGAAAAGGGTAAAGGAATTGTCACCATAGATTCTTGTTTGGAAGACTGACTCACAGAAATTATCTCTGAGATTAATAATTATTCTCATTGTTGTGATGTTCTATCATGTTAATTTTTCTCCATTTCTAACTTACATATTACATGCGCACATACATACATGCATATATGCCAAGTTGTCTTGACCTCAGCACTGCTCTGATCCCACATGGGGCTTCTCTTCCTCCAGTTTCATCTGGACGTCTTCTCCACCACCCTGCTCCAGGTGCTGGTGCCCGGTGCCTCTCCCCGCTCCTGCTCTGTTTGTGCGCACCGCTGCCTACTTCAGCGGAGCACGGGACTCTTTGCTTTCTATTTTGCTGCTGCATATTTGTACACACACCCTGATCTCTGCTTTCTTTATCAGTGGAGGGTCCCTTGTACCCTCATCCCACTCCCATCAGCTGTATCTGGTGACTTAGGTACATGGTGCCTGAAGGTATTGCCCTGCAGGGAGAGTTTCTGCCTTGGGTGCTTTCTCCTTTGCCTTAAAGAAATGGAATTGAGAGCATTCAGTATTGGTCTCTAATTGTTGTTGTTATTGTTGTTGTTTTTAAATCTCACCTAGTCCCCACAGTATCACCATAAAGTGGTACCGATGACTGTAGCATTTGGATAAGATATAGAAAAGAATCCCCGTTCCCCCCTTTCTTTTCAAAAGAGGTCTCACTGTGTATCCCTGCCTGGTTTTGAACTCAGAGACCTCCATACCTTTTCCTCCTGAGCGTTGGGACTAAAGCTGTGTGACACTACACCTGTCTTCTTTTGAGTCTGAAGTGTATGTACATTTACTATGTCTCTGGTTAGAGAACCCAGGATCTATCTCTTTGATTAGAAAACTGAACTTTAAAAATGTGCTGTGTTATGGCCCACCTATCATCCCACCACTGGGGAGGTGGAGGCAGAATGGTCAGGGGCTTAAGGTCATCCTCAGCTACATGGCCATCCTGGGCTACATAAGGTCCTGCCGTAAAACAAAGCAAAGTAAAGCAAAAACAAACAAGCAAACAAACACAAATGAAGACCAACTCGTTGGTTCAGTAAAGGCTCTTGATGACCTGAGTTTGATCCCTGGGACCACACAGTGGAAGGAGATGAGTGATTCCTGCAAGTTGTTCTCTGACTTTTTTTTTTTTTTTTTTTTTTTTTTTTTTTTTTTTAAAGATTTATTTAATGCGAGTACACTGTCACTGTCTTAAGAAACACCAGAAGAGGGCAACATATCCCATTACAGATGGTTGTGAGCCACCATGTGGTTGCTGGGAATTGAACTCAGGACCTCTGGAAGAACAGTCAGTGTTCTTAACCACTGAGCCATCTCTCCAGCCCAGTTGTTCTCTGACTTATCAACATACTTTGGCACATGTACCCCTCCACACCTGTGCATGTGTATGTATGCACACAAAATAAATATGCACAATAATAATAAAACAACAACCAAAACAAATTTAAAAAGCGACATTTAAAAAAGTCTGGTGATGCCAAGGGATAGGGCTGTGCCTCGTTACAATGACCCCTGGCCACCCCACCATGCCTAGCCAAGAGGCTTTTCAGTCATTTGAAAGGTAACTTAGCTCCATTACTATGAAGAAATACTTGATAAAGAAAGGAGGTTTAAGTCACAGTTTTCAAAGTCTAAAATGGAGTGGCCCCCTTGGTTCAGTCTCTAGAAGGACATCACAACAGGAGAGCATTTACATGGGAGATATCACATGTTTTGGGGGTACAATGGGGTTTCTCTGTGCAGCTCTTATGTTCTGGAACTCACTGTGTAGACAGGACAGGTCTTGAACTCAGAGATCTGCCTGCCTCTGCCCCTCGAGTGCTGGGACTAAAGGTGTGCGCCACCATGCCCAGCCAGAGACCGCATCTTAGGACAGGAAGCCAGAGTCAGGTTCAGAAGCGCTTGACAACCTATTCTACTTTGAACTAGTCTTCCAAAACAGATTCCATGGAATCTGGAGGTCTCATTATCAACGCCAAGGGTATCAGAGCCCAATATTCCACAGCCTGTTGGCCCGGAGTCCTGGACAATGAGGGGCCCTTCAATAATCTTCAGTTGACTTTCCAGAGTGCTCCAAACTCTGTCTCTCCACCACTGTCTGTCTTATGCTGAGAAGGTTGCAGGGTGCAAGGCCCACTTCTAGCAACCAAGCAGCTGCTTGTTGCTGCCTGGCTTTCTGTCTGAGGTTGGTGGAGCCGAAGCTGCAGTGGGGGTGGAAGAGTGTGTGGTGCTAGGAAGACAGGAAGTGGGGAGCATCCTGCAGAGCATCATGGGGGCGTGGTGGGAACGCAAAGCCATTTCAAGGTGGTGCCCTGGGACAGCGCTGTAATTTCCCCAGTCAAGGTTAGCTGAGCCTTTCTTAGAAAAACTCAAGTTTGCCTGAGCCTGGGGAGAGTCCAGGGGAGGGGCTGTGTGGAGCTGGCAGGTTGGGGGAAAATTGGGCCCTACAGGTCCTCACTGGATGGCAGCTGCCCAGGTGTCTGATGTAGATCTATCCCTGGTTGCAATGTCCTATGGTAGACGTCACCCATCTGGAATAGCCCCTGTGGAAGTCCATCTGGTCACCTGTCAGGGAAGACTCAGAGGACAGCCAGTTTGAATGCTTCAGTATGACCCTGAATTGATCTCCTTCCTGACTTGATTCTGTTGCTTGCTACAGGGTGATTCCCACTTGACCCAGTGGATGTCTGGGAAACAGTGTGTGGCCCGTGAGACTGTGTCATGGGTACGCGATGCCGTGTGGTATTTCCTGGAAGACCAAGTGGGTGTGCCTGGGCTTCTTGGACCTGCTACTGGGGGCCTCACAGTAAGAAGGGTACAACATTACAGTCATGACTGCCTGTGGTACCTGGTGGGAGGGGAAGTGAGATTTCAGCCACCCACAGTGTGAACTCGGGCAGTTCCAACCACCTTTTGGTGAATACCTCAGGGAAGATGGTGATAGTTCTTGGTGGAGAAATCTCTCAGTAGTGAGGTGGTCTGTATGTGGAAGGGACTTTTAGGCTCAGGTGTGATTCCTGTCAGGAAGTTCCCTCTATCACTGGTAACTTGGCCCAGAAGTGTTTCAGAGGCATTGATAGTGCACCTAGGCCTATGAGGTATTATCTGGGGCTGAAGGATGGCTCAGTTGTCCAAGTGCTTGCCGTTCAAGCATGAGGGCCTGAGTTCAAATCTCCACCACCAACATAAAAGCCAGGTGCTGGGCTGAAGGGCTGCTGCAGTGCTTAGGAATGCTACTGCTCTTAGGGATGACTGAAGTTTCATTCCTAGCAGGGGTCAGGTGGCTAATCACTCACTGCCTGTGACTTCATCTCCAAGGGATCTGAAGATGCCTTTGGCATCTGCAGGCGCCTGTACTCATGTGAACATAGACCACCCCACCCAGACACAAACACACAGGCATGTGAGCAGACACTAAACAAATCTGAAGGAAAAAAAAAAAAAGGCCCCTTGTGTGTCTGTACCCCAGCCTGGTGTCTCAGGACAGAGACTGGCAGATTTAGAGGACTCTGTCTAGCAGCCTAAAAATATGAGCTCCAGGCTCAGTGACAAAATTGATATTCTGTCTCAGAAACAGTGTGGAGGGTGATAGAGGAAGACTCAGAGACAGTGACCTCTGACCTCCGCATGTGCACACACGGGCAACTTCACCCACTCATGTATGGGCAGACAGAGCACACCCGTGTATACAGAACCACACACACACACACACACACTGCACACACTGTTGTACAACAGGGAGAAATTACATTCTCTAATAAGTGGCATTATCTAATTAGATATCCATAGGGGGAAATCATGTATTTTTATGCCTACCTTCCTTTAAATTCAGAATGAAGTACCAAAGAACAGTGGCTCTAACTTCAAAAGACAGAACTAATAAAACTTGGGAGAGAACAGGTCTACATTACCTTGGAGAACACATGTGTTCCCTAACCAGGATGCTAAAGGGCTGTATAGGGGAAAGGTTAGTCAGGAGGACTCCGTGAGAAAGGCATTCCGGGGCTCTGGCATCAGGAGTGTGAGGGGCAGCCTTGGGACAGGAGGCATTTGCAAGATGAGGCATTGCAAAGATCTGACAGAGAAACTTTTTTTCCCTGCCAGAACACACAGCCATTATATACCATTACATACCATCAGGAAAAGACAAAAATGTCCCAGGAAAATAGGAGCTGCTCAGAAAAAGGACCTGTGTCCTCCAGCCCACAGGAGGCCACTGAGGGGTGAAGCAGAGCTGACAGGAGCCAGTTACTGGGAGAGTACGGAGCAGCTAAACCCATTTACTGTTGCTTGGAGTCTGCACGGATTCTCTTAGAGGCCCGAGTGTGCCTGGGGACCCTGTTAGGTGGCTGGGAGTGTCTAGAAGAAAGTTAGAAAGGTATACAGTGGATTTACTGCACACATGCCTCGATGCACAGAAAACAGTTTAACGGATGTCCTACAAGATTAAACTACACCAGAGGTTAAAATGGGGCACTGAACTAGAGGTACGGCCCTGGGGCAGAGCACTTGCCCAGCTTGCAAGAGTCCTTGAGTCTGATTTCCCTGTGCCATAAATACGTCAAAGCATAAGACATTTTAAGGTATGAGAAGGGCACCTTGGCATTTTCTACCAAAGCAACTGAAATCCCATCTCTATTACTACACAGAAACTTGGGCAAGATGAGGTCTCTCGTGCATAAAGCGTAGCGCTGGAGATGTCAGTGTGTACAGCTAGGTGGTTGGTTTCTGTAATGGGTTGGCTCACTGATGAACAGCTCAGTCAGGATGTTCATGGCCTGTGAAGGGCAGGTGGTCTCCATGGCAACAGGAGAACCTCTGGCATAGTCCATATGCCCTCCTGTGTTTTTGTCTGGATTATAAGAAAGTATCACCTGTAGAAATACACAGATAAGAACCACAAATCATCATCATAAATTAATATGACTCTGTATTGCTTTGCAGCTTACAGTTCTATGTGGTTTTTGCCAAGGTCTTGTCTCCCTGCTTTCTTCAGATTATGATATCTTAGATCTCTCTCTCTCTCTCTCTCTCTCTCTCTCTCTCTCTCTCTCTCTCTGTATAAATGTATGTATAAGTGTATGTACTCATGATGTGCTTGTATGTATGCACATGCATGTGTTCCAGATTGTGAAGAGTAAAGGTTGATACTATTTAGTGTCTTTCTTAATCACTTTCACTATAATTTTTGAGACGGGGGAGGGGGGGGGTCTCTGCATGAACCCAGTATCACCAATTTGGTTACACAAACGGTCCTGGTCAGTGAGCTCCAGGGATCTTTCTGCCTCTGCTTCTGTCTCCCAGTGTTGAGATTAAAACGTGCACTGCCATGCCTGGCTTTTTACATGGGTTCTGTGGATTTGAAACCAGGTCCTCATGCTGAGCCATCCTGCCAGGCCCATCTTAGAGTCCTGTGTCATTAAGCTGCTGTGATCTCATTAACCCCTGATTGTCTAGATAACTTTCACCTTCTTGAGTCAAGTGGTCCCCTTTGACTTCTTTTCTGGGGACTGTCATCTTAGTAATGGACCCCAAGGTCATCCCTGTCCCTTCAGGCCTACAGCCTGGGGGCTGATAAGTAATCGAACTCTCGCCTCCTGGCTCTGAAGCCTGAAAGCCTGAGGTCAAGGGACTGCTTGAGATCTGGTGAAGGCCCTCATGCAGGCTGTGGACAGCTGTTGTCTCCTTGAGGCCTTGCCTAGCAGAAAGCAAACCCACCCTATGGGGGACTGTATTAGTCAGGCCTCCTTAGAGTTACAGAACTGATGGGTAGTCGCTATATAGTAAGGGAATTTGTTGATGACTTACAGTCTGTAGTCCAACTCTCCAACAATGGTCAGTAGCAGCTGTGAATGGAAGTCCAAGGATCTAGCAGCTGCTCAGTCCCACAAGGCAAGCAGGCGAAGAAGAGTGAGCCTTCCTTCTTCCAATATCCTTATGTAGGTCTCCAGCAGAAGGTGTGGCCCAGATTAAAGGTGTGTTCCAACATGCATGAATCTGGGACTTGCCTTAGTCTCCTGGGATTAAAGGTGTGTACAACCTTGCCTGGGCCTAAGATTTTCATAGCCACTATGCCTCAAGATCAGGGTCACAGGTGAGCCTGTGACCAATTCTGGATTGTACAAGCCAATTCTGGATTGTAGTCAAGATATAGTATTCCAGATATAGTCAAGTTGACAACCAGGAATAGCCACCACAGGGACGATAAGAACACTCACCCCACTCTCAAGGCTCCACCCTCAAGCCCTAGTTATCTCTCAAAAACCTTCTCTCTCCATCCTCTTGGGGATGTGGTGGTGACGATTTCTATCCATGAATTTTGGAGAGATACAGATCCTCAGTCCACAAAGACTTTGCTTCTGGGCTTGCGGTGGTCACCCTCACCCTTGGCTCTCACCTTAGCCTTCTTGGTTGCCAAGGCTTCAAGCAGGATAAGCTTGTCTGCAATGATTTAGCAGACTCAGCTAGACTCCCAGATCCCTGCTTTCAGACTAGGGAAGACTGTGCAGATGAGGTTGTTGCAGACCTTGACACACACTCCCAGGCACACATCTCCCTGGACACACAGAGTATCCAGGAGAACATTTGGACCCAAGGCACACATGAGAACTCAGAGTACAAGTCCCAGCTTCTATAGCCAGTGCTGGAAGAATGTGGCAATACAGTTATAGACAGGGACAGTCTGGTCCCTCTTTCCACAGGCCCGGGGCAATGTGGTCACTCGATGGTTTGCATGAGCTTCTGCTCTGCTCTGAGTAGATGTTGTGTTGCAAGAGGGAAAATCCGCAGTGATCCAGGGAGCCTCCTCAAGGATGCTACATGGACCCATATTCCTAATCCTCCCTCCTCTCTCCTTGTTTCTCACCTGCATTTGCTCACACTGCTGCTGCTCCAGGGAAATGGAGGACCCTTCCCACAGTTCTTTGTTTTGAAACCAGGTCTCATATTGCTCAACCTGGTCATGGGTTCCCAAAATAGTTGAGACTGGCCTTGAACTCTTGATCTTTCTGTCTCTTCTTCCCCAGTTCTGGGATTACAGGTGTGCACCACTACATCAGGGTTTTACCATTTTTTATTTGGCTCCTCTGTGGTAGAAGAACCTGGTTGGAACTTAGTATCTATGACTGTTTCCCTCCCACTCTCCCTGTCTTTATCTCTCCCCCTCCTTCCCTTCCTTCCTCTCTCCCCTCTCTGTCCCCTGTGACACTCCCACTATGTCCCTCTTTGTCTCTATCTCCCTGGATTTATTATCATTGTAAGTGTCTTGATTCTGTGGTCCATCTCTTTATATTCTACCAAAACTTTACTGAAATGTGAGTGAGCCAAGAAAACATCCAGGTCAATAATCATAAAACCAAGTTAGTTTACTTTTTTTTCTGTGTACTTGTGGATCTCTCTCTCTCTCTCTCTCTCTCTCTCTCTCTCTCTCTCTCTCTCTCTCTGTACATGCAGAAGGCACAGGTGTTGCTCCTTGGATGCACTCTATTTTATTTTGTGATGAGACAGAGTCTCTCACTGGGACCTGGAACTCAGCTGTCTAGACTGTGAGCCTGAGAATCCACCTGTCTTAGTCAGGGTTCTCCAGAGTCACAGGATGTATGGAATGTCTCTCTATATTGAGAGAATTTATTGTGATGACTCACAGTCTATAGTCCAACAAACCCAACAGTGGTCAGTTGTGAATGAGACGTCCAAGGATCTAATAGTTGCCCAGTCCCACAAGGCTAGTTGTTTCAGCTGGTCTTCTGTAGAAGTAGATTTCAACAGCTGTGCTGGCAGGGAAATGCAAGCAGGCAGAGAAGAGTGAATCTTCCTAATGTCCTTATGTAGGTGTCCAGCAAAAGGTGTGGCCCAGATTAAAGGTGTGTACTACCACACCTAGATCTGGTACTTGCTTTGTCCCAGGATGACCTTGAACTCAGAAATTTCCTTGCCTCAGCCTCTTAGGATTAAAGGTGTGCACTATCTTGCCTGGGCCTAAGCTTTTCAAGGCCACTGAGCCTCAATATCTCCCATGCCAAGATCCAAGTCAGAAACTTGTGTTTTCCAGCCTCAAGATCTGGATCACAGGTGAGTCCTGCAATTCTGGATTGTAGTTCACTCCAGATATAGTGTAGTTGACAACCAGGAATAGCCATTGCACCACCTGTCTTTATATTTCTCTTCCAGCAACAGGATTTATAATATATTCCACAATACCTAATGTCTTAGGTGGATGCTAGAGACCAAATTCAAGTCTGTGCATTAGCTCTTTACTGACTATCTACCCAGTTCCCCAGATGTAGATTTCTAGGTGAAAACATGTAAGCTGAGCAATTGCTAAAGGAGTGTTCGTATGTGTATGTGTGTGTGTGTCTGAGAGAGAGAGGAGAGAGGGAGAGAGAGGAGGGAGAGAGGGAGAGAGGGAGAGAGAGAGAAGGGGAGAGAGAGAGAGGGAGAGAGAGAAAGATTGTTTATCCAGATACTCTTCTGCAGCAGTCAATGCCAGTGACTCTCCAGATTATGTTAAATAATAATTAAAAGCAATGCAAGTGTCTGCAACCAAAACATATTCAAGAGTGCTGGATAACATTCAGCTGATTCATAGCTGTTGTGTGCTCCCCGAGGCAGATCTCTGAAAAGGCCCTGTCTTTAACCGTGGTACAGTCAGTGGTGTGGACACATTTGACCAGAGTTTCCACATTGGAAAATGTATCTTCTGCATCCCATAATGTGCAATTGTACGGTGTTGGGTCAAATGCTTATTTTCACATGTCAAAGTTCCTGTTTTGGGTGGGCTGAACCAAGAAGGGCAGTGGTGGGGGACTGGGGAGATGGCTCAGGTTCTGAAGAGCCTGCCACACAGGACCTGAGTTTGCATCCCTAAAATCCATATAAAAATCTAACACGGTGAAGCATGGCTAGAACCTCATCACTGACACACACCATGGGCTGGAGACAGCAGACTTCATATGCTCACTGGCCAGCCAGCCCTGGATAAATCAGTGAACTTCAGATTGAGTGAAAGATACTGTCTCAAAAGCATAGACTGAGGGGCTGGTGAGGTGGCTTGTGGGTAAAGTGCCTGCTGAGCAAGCTTGAGGATCTGAGTTCCATCCCTGAAACCCATAGAAAGTGTGCAAAGAGAAAACTGACTCCTTAGAGGTTGTCCTCTGACCTCTACACATCTATATACATCACATGTATGCAGTAACAACTGAAAAATGAGATAAAAATATAAGTGGAGAATGATCAGTGCTAGATGCCTGATACCAGCCTCTGGCCTCTACGTGCATGCATGCATGCACACACATGCGCAAACACATGCATGCACACACAGGCACAAACAACCAATGCTCATTTGTAAAACCTACACTCACAAGTACATACGCAACACAGAGAAACACCACACAAACAAACAAACAAAGATGAGCATCGTTGGCAGGGCCGTGACTAGTCTGGGGATAAGGTAGCTCAGGCCCTAAATGGGGCAAGCACGGGAGGTAGAGTTGGTCTCAGTATTTGCTTTAATTCCCTTCTTTGGGTTGGACCACACTAGTTACTGAACTTCATGATGGACATCTCCATATGTAAGGTGCTCAGGAGATTACATCATTCCCTTAACTCTCTCCAGTGTGGAAGAAAGAGTATATTCTTGTTCCCCTAGCTGGGTTAGCAGGTCAACACCCAGCCTTGCAACTGCCAGGCTGAGTCCAGCCAGGTCTAAAGTGCTGTCTCCCTGGAGGCTGGAGTCTCTCATCTCCATGTCCACAACAGGCCTTTAAAGCTCTGTTCTGGTTCTGGCTTCTGTGTGTTGGGTACTGTGTTTACTGCAGGAGCAATGGGTCAGAGAAAAGGTATATCCTGCCTGTTGTAAGTTCCATGTTGTATAACCACTGAGTTCTGGTAGCAGGACCTGCTTGGGTGTTCATGAAAGGTATACTTCTTCCTGAGGTCAGAGAAGAGTGGGAAGTCCTTCCAGGCACTTCCTTTAAGAAGACAAACTCTGAGAAGAAAGATATAAGCCACCTCCTCAAGGAACTGGGAAGCAGAAGTCCTCATCAGAGATGCTTAGTGGGCGCCTGTGTGGAGGACAGCATTGTCACCCAATCTGTGCCTCTTCCCCACAGAGTGTCCTACTGAGTGCTTTGATTTGAAGCCAGGGCATTATGGCCTTGTGCCCCTGGTGGAAGACCATTTCTGTTTCTCCTCCTAAGGAAGTGCTCACCACAGGGCCCAGTGAAAGGTGTGGTGAGCTAAGCTCCTCAGGGTAAGATGTCCCCTACAAACCATGCAGAATTCTCATCCCCAAATATCCCTCCTCTTAATGCTTCTGCAATCCCCAAGAGATTTGAGCTCCTGAGCAGTTTACGTATCCTGAACAGAGACTATTATAACTGAGGAGAAGAAGTCTTGGAGTCTCCCCCCTCCCTTCCACTGCACCTGTGTGGAACTCCCTACTCCCCGCCTACCTGGTCCTCAGGACGGGGCCCCTTTAAAAGGCCACAGAGAGGACAAGATGTCAGACCATGACATTTTCTGTTTGAAACTTTTGGCAGACTCATCATTGTGCTTAGAACGCCTGCCGCATTTGTGTGGTCAGCGCTGTGTGACCTCTCCTCTTTTGTCCTCTCACACTCCCTTCCCCCACTGTCCCTGTCTGGCCCTCATGCCCATGGCATGCCCCACAAACTCCTTGCTATAGTATTCTGTCCCAGACTTTGGGTACGTAGCTTCTCGGCTCCTGTCTCTTGATCTACTTGCCACCCAGTTAGAGACATAGTCTCTTCTCCTACCACACCCAGAGCCCATCATCCCACTGGTGCCTTTTGAACTGATCTGGTTGGCCATTGTGGCGTATAGAAGCACCCTCCAGCATAGAGGTCTAAAGTGACAAAGCACTGGACTGTGCTGTCTCAGTGGTGAGAGTGCTTTCTCCACAAGCATGAGGACCTGAGTTCAAGACCCTAACATCTCTGTAAAACACCAGGCAAGGGTATGTATGCCTGCAGTCCTTGCATTAAGAGGTAGAGACAGGGGCTGGAGAGATGGCTCAGTGGTTAAGAATACTGACTGCTGTTCCAGAGGTCCTGAGTTCAATTCCCAGCAACCACATGTTGGCTCACAACCATCTGTAATGGAATTTGATGCATTCTTCTGGTGTGTGTCTGAAGACAGCTACAGTGTACCCATATAAATAATATTTAAAAAAAAAGAGGTGGAGACAGGCTGATTCTGAGAGTTTGCTCGCTAATCAGCCTTGCCAAACAGCAAGCTTCCATTTTTGTGGGAAAATGGGCCTCAGGGTAGACTACAGTAGAGACTAATGGAGGTAGATTCTTCATGTCCTGCTCTGGCCTCTACATGTATGTACATGAGGACACAGGCACACATGAATGCACCCACGCATGCAGGCATTCTACATAAAATAAGACAAGCAAAACTTAAAACTTAATGATCCGTAATTCTCTCCCAAGTGCTGTCTGCCTGGTGGTCCACACTTAGGGTCCTCACTGATGCTCCTTATTCTGGAATCATCGAAGGCTTGGAAATTGCATCAAGCATGCATCCAGCCATGGCTGCTGGCTTTCAGTTTTCAGCAGCCTGCAGGTCAAGGGTATAGAGTCCTCACACGCCCTCTGCCTACTGCTTCGATATGTCATAGCACTGCAGCTAGTCCTGAGAGGGCCCGGTCCCCAGAACTCCCAGGGAGTTGAGAAACCTCTTATAAACCTGGCCCCAGCAGAGCCAGAGCGTCTATCTCTAGGGCAAACCACGTAGGTCCACCCAATTTCAGAAGGCACAGGATGCATGGTTGTGTCTGACCACTTCAGCTTCTCTGTAACAGTTTCCATTCTTGTACCTTCTAGCCCACTCCACTGCAGCAGCAAGCTCAAGCCAGCAAAGGCCTCAAATGACATACGTACTCACAGCCCGATACCCAGAACCTCCACACTAAAGTGGAAAAAGCAAATGAGCCATCTCCGATGCATTTGACACAAGAAAAAAATTCTATTAGATGGACAGCAAAGCAATAAAGCATTAAAACCACTTGATTTTGTGTATAGGTGTTTTGGCTACATGTCTATCTGTATACCATGTGTGTACTTAGTACCTTCAGAGGCCAGAAGGGGATATCAGACTCTCTGGAACATGAGTCAGTCACAGATAGTTGTTAGTTATCATGTGGGTGCTGGGAATAGAAGTCAAATCCTTGGGAAGAGCGCCAGCACTCTTAACCACCTACCCACCCACCTCTCTGGTCCCAGCAGTAACATTTTAGCAGAGAGAAAAGAATGAGTAGTCGAGGTTACTGTTAGTTGCCGAGAGTCAGGCTGCCCCTCCTTCTCCTTCACTTTCTCCACCTAATGAGTATTAAATCACATTCCTGGCTCACACTGGAAACAGCACCAGAGTTGAGGATTTCGCAAAACCCCATGTTACCCTCACTGCCTTTGTTGGGGAATTTCCACGTGGCCTTTGGACGCAATGACATTTATCCCTGATTGAACATTCTCTCAATGTTGTGTTATACCGGCTGCGTATGGACCTTGCTTGGCTCATTAAATCCTTTGCTTGTGTGTATGTGTGTGCTGTCTCTGTGTGTATAGTGGATGTGTATGTATAGTGTGTGTGTGGATACATGTGTGGTGTTTGTGTGCATGTGTCATGTTTGTGTGTGTGTGGTGTGTGTGGTGTGTGCATGTACGTGTGTGTATTTTGTTTGTGTGCATGTGTATGTGTGTGCTGTGTCTCTGTGTGTATAGTGGATGTGTATGTATAGTGTGTGTGAGGTGTGTGTGTGTGTGTGTGTGCATGTGTGGTGTTTGTGTGCATGTGTTGTGTGTGTGTGTGTGGTATGTGTGTGGTGTGTGTGTGGTGTGCATGTACAATGTGTGGTATTTTGTTTGTGTGCATGTGTATGTGTGTGCGTGTGTGCTTATGATCAGGAGCCTGGAGGACAATTTTGGCTGCTGTTTCTCAGACTCCATCCACCCTGTTAGTCTTTTTGAGGCAGAGTCTCTCACTGACCTGGAATTCCCCAAGCAGATTAGAATCACTTCCCACTGAGTTACAGGGGTCCCTGCCCTCCCAGTGTTGGGATTATAAGAGCAAACAGCCACACTGTGTAAACATATCTGACTTTACAGTTTTTTGTACGTGTGTGTGTGTGTGTACATGTATGTTGGGGGTATGTGTATATGTGAGTATAGGTGCTCTCGAAAGCCAGAAGAGAGAGCCATGTTCTCTGGAGCTGGAGTTATAGGTTTTGCTTGCCATGGATGGGATATGGGTGCTAGGACCGAGCCCAGATTCTCTGCAAGAGCAGGGCCTACTCATAACTGCCAAGCCATCTGTCCACCTCTGAGTCTTATCTTTTTTTTTTTTTTTTTACATAGATTGTGGAGATTATACTCAGGTCTTCAGACTTTTAAGGTAAGTACTCTTCTGAGTATCTTCCCAGCCCTTAAATTCAGGCAACCTTACCTAGTTGACTATCCACATTCCCACTCAAAAACAAAAAAACAAACCCCTTCCACAGATCCGAGTTCAGATTAAGTGCTGGGCTCATGCTTCAAAGTTCACATTCCCCACATCCTACCAAGCTGCCACCAAGTAATGGTAATTTCTTGGCTGGTGACTGTCAATGGCACTGGGCCTTTGGTCTCTACTGCTGCTCCCAATACGGACTCACACCAGGTAAGACTGAGAGGAAGGAAGGTGTCAAGCCACAGGGTCTAGTCTGCTGGATGTCCTGTGGGCAGGCAGGCGGGTCTACCATGAACAGTCAATCAGTTAGACAGTCAGTCAGTCAGTCAGTCAGTCAGTCAGTCAGTCAAGAGAAAAGTGTGAAAATAAACTCTGGCCTATGACTGAGAAGCCAGCAAAGGCTAATGGGAACTTTGTGTGAAAAGCCAGTGTGGATAGAGCCAAGTTTATTTGCACTTGGCTAGTGATTACTTCCTGTTTCTAAGAAAAGAGGCCCCTCCCTGGTGGACATAAAGCATTTCTTACAAAATAGCTTCTTGCTGATCTAAGGCCAGGCACTTGGCAGCATGGCATGTGGCCTGTACTTCTGACAACATGCTCTGGGCTGAGCAGTCGAGACTGAAAGTGATGGATGAAAAGCTTTGGGCAGTGGGCTGTCCGGATGTCAAAGTGGCTTGGCTGTCTTAGCACACTCCTTTCTGAGGAGATGGGCTTGTAAGAGCAGGGATGGCCTAGTTAGCGGGAAAGTGGTTGGTGGTCCTTTCCCTCTGTACTCGGGTGTTGGCACAGGTCAGGTTTGTGTTCAGGTATTGTGTGCATGAGTGCACAGGCAAGTGAAAATGCAGGTGTATTTAGAGTTCAGAGAGCAAGCTTAGCGTGCTTGTTTTGGAGCCAGGGTCTCTCTCTGTGCTGAGACTTACCAGTTAGGCAATGACTATCAAGGCCCAGTGGTGGGTTTACTAGTGCTTGCTGCTACACTTGGCATTTTACGTGGGTTTGGGGCCTTGAACTCAGGTCCTCAGGCTTGCACGACAAGTATCTTACTGGCTGAGCCATCTCTCCAGCCCAGAGTGGGTTGTTTTTTAATTAAGGACAATTGTCATATTGGGTTAGCAGTCTCTCTAAAGTCCTTATTCTAAGCTGACCATGGGCAAAGACCCTTGTTCCAAATAAAGTCCCAACCACAGGTTCTGATTTCAACACTCTCTTGTAGGGAAGCAATTTAGTCCTAAACAGAGGAGATTTTGAAAGTCTTCTTTCTAGTCTGTTTCTTTACAAACCTCTCATGCCCCAGAGTTAATTAACTCGCTGCACAGATGAGGCAGGGTGTGGGTGAAGTAACAAAGGTGTCCATCCACAGCAGGTAACATCTTCCCACAGTTGCAGCAGGGGAAGATCAGCTGTTCTCTTTGTCCCACTGACACACCCTGGAACTCAATGTGCTGGGCCTTCTCCTGTCGCCTGTAAACAAGCCTTCCTGAACTGGAGGCAGCATCCATGTGCCCTGATAGGACTCCCAGGACACAACATACTGGGTCCATTTGGAGCGGAAACCTTTGTTGGTAGTAGAAGACATGGGTGCTCTTAGTAGGCTTCCGGTAAAAACACCATGAGGAAAAGGTTTCTTGACAGCTGCTGATTTTCTGCTGTTGTGACTGTCCCTGAGAGCAGGACATATGGATAAGCTGATCTGGGCACACTCTGAGGGCTGTGGCTTCCTCAAGGGACACCTCAGGTCACCGCAAATGAAGAGGACCGACTGAGGCCAGAACTTTTCTGGACTTGCGTCCTGACAGCGTCTCTTCTCCCTTCACTGAAAGTGCTTTTTGCCTCAGAGTAGAAGGCTGCCCCTTTGGAGTAGTCAGAATCCACTTCAATTCTGCCTCTGGGACCCTGCCTTACTGGCACTAGCACAGGGCAGGCTTAGAACAGGTTCTGAGGACATGGCTGAGTGGACAGGAAGGAGGGAGAGTCACCTTTCTGGGGCCTCTTTGGTCTCTGTCAGCTGCCATGCAGACTTATCACTACCCCGAGCTTACAGATTCCCTCTCCCTTTACAGCAGGTTAACCCTAGGTTGTATACAGCAGGTTAACCCTAGGTTGTATACAGCAGGTTAACCCTAGGTTGTATACAGAAGGTTAACCCTAGGTTGTATACAGCAGGTTAACTCTAGGCCGTAGGAACAGGAACACGGAGTCAAAGATAGTGGTAACCAAGGGATCCCAACTGTAGCTGTGTCACTGTCAAGTGTCACATGGTGCTGTATCATTCCAAAGCTTGCACAGCGGTCCCTGTGGCTCGTGGGAGGGCTGCACCTCTGTGAATGGAGAGCCCTGCTTGTGGAGAGTTCACATTGAATATATCTTCAGCCAGTGGCTTCTGGCATCCAACAATCATTAATGCCTGAGGGGCACATTAAAAGAAATTTGTGTGTATACATACTCTTACATGTATGTGTATACCCAAACCACATCCACACCACTTGTCACCTTTAGACCCTACCCTGTAAGTTCTGACTGAGAAGTGCTGACTTGGCCCTTGAGCTCTTTCATTTTTACCTTATTTATTTCACTTCATTATGCTGTTGTTTGAGACAGGCTTTCATCTTTCCCAGACTGGCACTGAACTTAGTCTGTAGCCAAGAGTGACTCTGAACTTCTCTGATCCTTTTGCATCTACCTCCCAAACGTCGGGAAGCCAGGCATGTCCCAACATGCTTGTTTTTCAAGCCTCATTTAAAATAAGCATGCTTAGTGATGCTGGCTCCTGGGAGCCACAGGTGACCCTGGACCAGGAGCATTCCTGACTCTCAGAAAACTGTTCCTTTGGGGAGGGAATTATTTTCACCTCCCATGGCTGCCTAACCACCCTAATCCTAGGGGGCTAAGAATAGAAACACTTAGCACCACTAAGTCACTGTGGTCAGCAATCTGGGCACACGCATGTGTATGGTTCAGCTGGGCCTCTGCCTAGGATCCTTGGAGGTGCTGGGTTGGGTTGTGGTCCTTTTAAGGCTTCACAGGACTTACCTTTAGCAGTGCTGTGACCCATATATACTTTAAGGGAGGGAAGACTTCTTTAGCTCACAGTTTTAGAGGGTTCTGCTCACAGTTGCTTGGCCAGTGTCCCCCTGCAGGACATCAGGAGAGCAGAAGTGTTTGAAAAGCCGTTCTTCACCTCTCAGCAGACAGGAAGTAGAGACAAGGGGCATACAGAAAGAAGCCCACACAGGATACAGCTCCCAGGAACACACCCCTCCAACAGACTTCCTCCAACCAGACCCCACATCCTGCCTTTCACAGTCTCCCACTAATGCCAAGATATAATGACTCCATCAAGGGATCAAGCCATTCATGGGACCAGAGCCCTCCTGGCCTAATCATTGTAGCCAGAGAGAGGTTAGTCTCCCTGATCTCTAAGGCACTTCTTTATCCAATCAGACAGAGAAGCAAAATGAGCCCTCTGTGGAGGTTTCACATCTCTGTGGAGGCTGCTCAAGCAACAGGCATCAAGTCCTAACAGTCTAGTAAGACACTGGCAGATTTAGTGTCTGTGGAGAATCCACTTCTTGGTTCATAGATCCTCATGTGGTAGCAAGGGTGAGAGGCCCCCTGAGGCCCCTCTGTGAAAACACCATCTCCTCAGGATTTAAGTGGTCTCCAAGTATGAAATGTAGGGGTGTGAGTATTCGGTCTGTTGAACTCCGACCCACTCATGGCAGATGCAGTTCCTCCCAGGCTGTTGGGGTTTTGGTCTCCTTTTAAAAATGTGTGTGTGTGTGCGTGTGCGTGTGCGTGTGCATGTGTGTGTATACTAGTGTGCAATTGTGTAAGTGTGGAGGTCAGAGGATAGTTCTAAGAAGTCATTTATCCCCTGTTACCCGGTAGGCTCCAGAGACTGAGCTCAGGCCATGGTACTGCACAACCTCTGCCTGCCAAGCTGTCTCACTCTGTGTCTCTTTGGATGGACGGGAAATGCTTACATAGAGATGCTCTCAGTACGCAGACCTGGGCATGGAAAGACAAGCTCCCAGATGGGAGTGCCGCTCAGGTAGTAGAATGCTTGCCTAGCCTGTAGGAAGCCCTGGGTTCCATACCCAGCACAGTGCAAAGCTGGTGTGACAGAATAGCCCTAGAATCCCAGCACTGAGAGGTGGAGGCAGGGGGATCAGAAATTCAAGACCACTCTCAGCTACATAGTGAATTGGAGGCCTGGCATTCACTGGACTTGGCCATGGGGAGGGCAGGAGGAAGAGGGAGGGAGTGAGGGAGGGAAGGATGAAGGAAGGAATGGAGGAAGAAAGGGAGAGTGGGGGACAGGCATGGCCATGGGGAGATGGGATGCTCAGGGGACCCTGACTCTGTGGCTTTGAGGTTTAGTTGGAGGGAGTTTTGCTGATACAATTTCCTTAAACCCTTTGCGGGTTTTCTGTGAAGCTCAGTGAGACCCACTCCATTAGAAAATGCAATAACCACAGATCTCTTTGATAGACATTTTTCTCTACCTTGGGCTTTTGCTGTGACAGTCAGAACCCACGAGCTTCCTAAAGGCTCATCGGTGACAGCTGAGCTATGATGAACTGGGAGGCAGGCACAAGCTGAATCTCTCAAGAATGTTTGCGCTCTATAGATTGAATTAGATGCTTTGGTCATCTTAGAGTCTTTAGAGGTGGACAGTCATACACACACACACACACACACACACACACGCATGCATGCACGCACGCACACACATGTTTATCTGAAGCTATGTAGACTTCTGAACCCAGTGAAGAGTCATTTCAGGTCTGGGACAGAGACGATTTCATAACCTGTTCTGCTTGCTCCACCACAGAGACCTGCCACCCTCCCAGCTGGCTTCAGTACACTGCCATAGAGAACTGTCTTTGGGGGTCCCAGGACATGGAAATGAAGTTTAGGATGTCATCAGAGTGACCTTTATCTCCTTTATATCCAAAGCTGCCAGGTAGCATGTCCCATTGTGGGGGAGGAGCCTTGAGACCATTCCTGAGGCCGCAGGACCCCAAATCTTGTACAGAGCTGTGTGCTGAGTTTTGTCAACAGTCTTATCTTATACTGAGCAACCCAGTCTGGCCTCAGTTCTAGAAGGGGGTAAACAGATTCTAAAGGGGGAGGGGGGTGTGAAGCTATGCTGAGCCAATCTACAGAAAATCTCTTCCATTGTCAGTGATGGGACAGGTGGCTTATGAGACCAGCATGGGGACAGACGTGCAGGGCTGAGCCTGGCTGAAGTGTGACACAGGCTACTACTGTGGTGACTTTGTCCTATCTTTGAAGACTGTGCCCCACTGCCCGGCCATCCCAACATTCTGTGGCCACTGGGTCTTTGGCTGGTGAGCAAATTACTAACAGAATAGGTTAGGTTGCAAAACATGGGTGCCAGAGAACTTTGTACTGGTTCCTTCTCCAGGGCTGCCCATCAAAAAATAAAAGCAAATGGTTGATCACACCCATTCATTCTATCTGTTACTCCTGTGGGTCTGATCTCTGGCAATGCCTAGATGGCAGAGACTACAATCCATGCTGTTAGAGGTAACTTACAGGCACCTCTGCATGCCACAGGCTATTAAAATGGGTGCTTGGTTCCACTCATCAGTTCTTTCCAATATCTTATAAATATTTGGGGGGAGGGGTAGAAGGAACTTCTAGGAGTCCTGATTGCAGCCCCTTCCTTCCCAACTAATAGCCCTGGCTGATGTGCTTATAGATCGTGACAGGACAGAGCCTAGTTCATCTCTGGTCAAGTCTCTTGGAGCAGTCATCTGAAAAGCATGGGACAGACACTCTAAAATAGCAGCTGAGGGTGTTGGGGTCACTAACTTCTACATTGTCAGCACCTAATTACTAAAGTTAGCATGCTATTGGCAGCCTGACAGGATAGGTAGGCCTGAGGCTTCTGGCTTTTCCTGAGAGATGTACAGAGTAGCCTGACTAGAAACTGGCTTGGGCAGCTGTCAGATTTTCCCCACGTGAAAGGGGCTCAGGTACCACCAGACATGGCTCATGAATTATGCCCAACATGCTTCCTGACAGCCATAGTGGCAAGCCCACCTGCTGCCCATAAAGGAGTCTTGAGTTTCCTTGGTCAGCTCGAGTCTTAGGGTGATGTGGGGCTTAGTGCCCTAGGCCTTTGTCAGATTATCTGCTAAGTCTGCAGCCATAGCCCCAGCTGGTGGAGGGAATTCTACAGAGAGAATCTAAAAGAACACTTAATGGAGCCATCTTTACTGCAGATAGATAGGCAGCTCCTTAGACTCCTGGTCTGGCTGGCTGCCTAGCCTGGGGAGGGAAGAAGAGGTCATAAAATTTGATGGGCTGATGGGACTTGTGAGACAGATGGGCTGGGCGGGATGGACTGGTGAAGGTGAGGGAAGGGGCCCCAAAGGTCATGACCTGAGTGGCATTCCGACTTGTCCTGCGATCTGGGAATTAGACACAGGATAGCCACCCAGGAACCCTTTCCAGAGGAGACTCAGGGACAAGCTGACTGCAGTTCACCATGATGAACAGTGAACTGGTAGGGAACGAGCCATAAATGTTGTGTTTTAGGAGCTTGGAGGATACTAGGCCTGGTAGGGAGGGACAGGGGTTGATTGCACCACCTATGATACAAAGTGTCCTTTTAGCTCTTAAGAAGCCTGTAATTGTGCGTTTTGTAGCACACTTTGAATAGCAGAGTTTTGGCAGTGGCTGGGGAATGGGCGCCAGCTCCAACCAACTCTAAACCACCTGGAGACAGTGTTGATACTGTCTGGGTCAGAGGGGAACGCAGGAGTGGAGGAGGCCACTGATGGCTGCACTCCACCATCTGGATGAGATGAAGTTCATGCATGTGGGCTAACCCCTTGGCTACCCATCCTCTGCATCTCCAATGACCATCTTTCTGCTCTTGGTTTGCTCTGCTGTGCCAACCCAGTGGCTTTTCTACCTGAGTGGCTACAAGCTCCTGTCCAAGTTTTGGGCTCCAAATTGGCCCTGGCTAGGCCTTTGATATAGGCATCCAAAACTCTCAGTAGAGCAGACCACCCTGGTGGATAGTGAGAGCCCTTTCTTTTGATACCTCTTCTTTAAGAATGGGTTTCCCTCTAGACTGATTGCATAGACGCTGGAAGCTCAGAGGAGCTGCAGTCCTGACCTAGACACCCCTGTGAAGGTTTGGCAGACACAAGATTCAAGCTGACTTACAGAGGGAACAGGGGTCAAAGCCGATGTGTTAGGAGAACGAATACCGAAGGGCAGAGTTGTATTTTCCAGTCAACCACAGAGCCTGGAGCGACTCTGATGAGACTTTTGTCTGTGTATGGTTAAGGATGGGTTAATTTAAAAACTATTGTTGGGGAGGGGGAATCACACAGGACTGAAAAGGTATATGCCAAGTGCTTCAGCCCTGAATCCAGGGAGAAGGCAAAAGCAACAAAAGGCCAAGAGAAGGAGGGAGGAAAAATAGAGAAAGAACCCATCAGCTGGAGACTATAAAATCTAGGCCCAAGACTTCCCTTCCCTGGGACCATGTAAGGTGCCCCTCACACTTACTGAGAACTTGGCAGAGGGAGAGGCCAGGTGTTAGAGATGACAGGGTTTCAGTGAGGAGATCCACCAGTTTGTTACCCATACATTTGAAAATACAGACAGAATTGATTTTCCCCCTCAGAGAAAAACAAAAGCAAAAACCAGACTTCAAGAAAGAGGTGAAGTAGATTCATAGCCCACAGGAAACATAGCCTCAGAGTGGGAGCTGATCTCGGGTTGTTTTTCAGAAGACCGAAAGAAGAGGGTTTAGAATTGTCCCTGGGGAAAAGGGCTGGGAAGGTCAGACATTCAAGGTCATCCTTGACTAGGTAGGGAACTCGGGGCCAGCCTAGATTGCAGGAGACTTTTTAAAAAAAAAAACAGAACAGGAAACAAAATGAAGGCTACTGCTTTCATTGCAGAGGGGAACTGCAAGTTAGAACCTGGCTAGTTACCTCATCATTGAAAACTTGAATGTCTTACAGTAATGTTAAAGGACACTGTGGCACTTGTGTCCCCAGTACAGATGTGCCTGCCAGTACCTCCAGATGAGTAGTTAGGATGCCCCACTGGAGTGGGTGGGGCCCTAAGCTAGCATGGCTGTAACCTCATAAAAAGGAGGAATTTGGGGACAGTCATCAGACAGGGAGACTGTTGAGTGGAGACAGAGGCAAGGATTGAACAATGCGTCTCCAAGCTAAGGACAATAAAGATAGGGCAAACGCCAAGAGGCTTGTAGACTCTCCCTTCCAGCCTCAAAAGAACTTCCCCTTGCCCACACCTTGACCCTGGAATCTGGTCTTCAGGATGGCAAAACACTGGATTTCTGTGACATAAGCCATTTACTTTTCTTTCTCAGAGCATTTTTTTTTTTTTTTTTGTAAACAAATGCACCTACATTTAGGACACTAAACATGCTGGCTGAAAGGCTGGATTAATGGCTTTACTAGGTAATGGGCTCGTCTTGCAATATGGCATGCCTAAGTTCAAATCCCTGAATGTACCAAAATCCAGATGCTGGAAGCCTGTCTCAGTGAACTCAGTACTCTTACAAAATTAGAGATATGTATTATTTTATGTGTGTTTTGTCTATGTGTATGTCTGTACAACACATGTGTGGCTGGTGCTCTTGGAGGCCAGAGGGCATCAGATTCCCTGGAACTGGAATTATGGATGGTTACGAGCTGTTATGTAGGTGCTAAAAACTGAACCCTGCTCCTCTAGAAGAGCCCCCAGGGCCCTTAACCAGTGAGCCACATCTTTATCCCCAACCTGGTGCTCAGAAAGATGTGAGGTGGAGATAGGGGAATCTTCAGAAGTTTGCAGGTCAGATGGCCTGTGTAGGCAGACAGGAGAAAACAGGAGAACTTGTCTCAAACAAGGTGGAAGGCAAGGAGTGATAGTTGATGTGTCCTTTGATGTCCACATGTTTGCCCACACTTACAAACGCATGTACCCTCCCCCAGTATACAGATAAAGGTTAAAAATAAGACAAAACTGGAGTGTGTGTGTGTGTGTGTGTGGAGATGTACTGTCAACTGGGGTAGAAAGGTCAAAACTGTTAGGACAGCACCAATTCAGTATATAAAGTCCCTAATTCAGTATATAAAGTCACCGAAGCAGGTAAATGGCCACCTTCACATACATCTCTGTGGCGGGCTTCCACTCGAATGAAGCTCTGCTAGCGTTGACTAGCCATATTCCCAGTC